>NC_043970.1:21104646-21457979 GCF_902148855.1 Sphaeramia orbicularis | reverse complement strand
CTCAAATCTGTGATGGTATCACGTGATGAACCCCCAGAAGTTTATTTTTTCTTAATTAAATCTTTATTGAATGAAATAGAGTATACAAACAATGTATGCAACAAGAAAATAACATAAGTTTGCCAGGGGGAATACACTATAATACAATGTCCAAATCAGAGCAAATACTTATGTTTTTTATAGCCTTTTTGTTTCCAGATTTATCTAACAGCTTTAAATAAAGTTCAACATCTTTCAAAAAATAAATAATATTTGTTTTTGTGTTACAGAACTTACATTTGTGAATGAAAAATTTAGCAAGTAAGAGGACTGAATTAATTATTTAAATTTTTTTATATATATATATGTGTGTGTGTGTGTGTTGTTGTTGTTGTTGTTTTTTAAATTTTATTTTATTTTATTTTTTTTCCTGGGTATCTGGGCCAACAGAAGTGATACCAATGTAAGTCAGTGACAGGCATCAGTCGTGCGTGCGTGCGTGCGTGGACCAGGTTAATATAAGTGATCCACATGCGGTTCTGTTTAAACTGAGGGATCCGTGCGTGGAATAGACTGACCCAGGACACGCTGGAGGGATTCTATCCTGGAGCGGGTGGATGTGTGTGGGCACAGGGCTGTGTGGGCTCCTCTGCTGAGGCTGATGACCCCGAGACCCGGACCCGGATCGGAAGAAGACAGTACGGTACGGATCCGGGACAACGGAAGATGAGTGATCCGCATGCAGTTCTATTTCAGTTGCGGGATCCGTGCGTGAAGCCACACCTTACATTGCTATAAGTACTGTGGGCTCATTAACACATTTAAAGTCCGGCCATTGCACGGACTTCTGTGACAGACCGCTGTCACTGATAGGAGGAGGAGCCTACGGGAGCCCGCAAGCGCACGGCCCGCAGGCACGAGAAAGATGAAATCGATTTTACGATTTCCCTTTTTTAAAAATCGTCCTAATTAAAAAATCCGGTTTCGATTTAAAATCGATTAATCGTGCAGCCCTACTCAAGACATGCTTTATCTGTTTGTAGAAATGAAACTGTTATGGTACAAATCATAGCTCGTCATTTTGTTTTACCCCAGACATTGTTATTGTTAAACTATTCTGACATGCTTGGTGATTTGGGAACATCTTCAAACTCACCAGACTCTAAAAAATTGATAATTTTACTCAGTAAGTTGGTCTGTTTACTTTATGTTTGATATACTTTTTTTGTAACTCATTAGTTGATGTTATTTTGATGTTTTGAGATCTGAATTCACTGGCAAGTCCTTCTTATTCTGTGAATTTAAGTCATTGTTTTTGTTAAGGGTCATCGGTGAAATTGAAGAGAGGGTTGTACCCGCTTCAGTTTTATTGTTAAAGGCTCAAACGGCTGGGAAAATATTCAAAATACAATGCAAATTAGAATGTACAGGTGTTCATTTTTACACTTTTAACTGTATTTGTCTATAGCAGTACAAGAAAACAGGATCTGGAAACGTATATATATTATCAGATTTTTCTGTTCATTCAAATGTGTCTGGATGGTTAATATGCAATTTTAGAAAACATGTGATTTATATGAATAAATACTTTGTCCATCACTGTAACCCAACAATTTAAAAGTCTTCAGCTCTGAGCTGTATATTAATGTGTCTGCATGAATAATATAAAGGATGTGTTTTTTTCAGTGTCTTCACTATTAGGATGTGGCTCATATTTTGCATTTCGTCTATCACAAATTTCCGTCGGGGATTATTAAAGTATTTCTGATTGTGATTCCAGGCGTGTGGTAGAGTGCAGAATGGTTCACAGAGGCCCACTCCAGTGCCTCTGATGAGCCTCTGAAACTTTCAGCGGCCTCCTCAAGCCTAAGCTCCAGTTCCGCTGATGAGCTTAAATGTTCACCCCCCCACCCCCCCGAGCTACTGTTGAGTAAAATCTCCGAAATGCTCTTCCCGCTGCCATTCCTGCCGTCAACAAACAAAGCCCTCAAAGAGCAAAATAGCCTCCTCAAAAGCAAACTAATGATGAAGAGCAGGCTCCAAGAGACGACCTACTGAGGTTCCAGCTCCAAAACCACCACCCATTGCATTTCATTTATTTGGATCTCCATTAGCTTTGGCTTAGGCATGTAGAGACCCAGAAGAAGGTAGAGTTAGATCTGAAGGACCATCAGTGGAAGCTATGGAGGTTAGCTTAAGAGATGGTGGAACATGAAGAACAATGGCAACAGAAACCAAGCAAAGATCAAACTCCTGATCTCTAAGAACAGGGTACGTTACCTCAGCAGATTGTTTTTTTCAGAATAAGGGTTTGAAGGGTTCAAGGAGTGTTTTTTCAGATTGCTTGAGGATTAGTGTTTAGGTATGAAGGAAAGCCTGAACTGTTTTTTTTTTCTCCTTTTCAGAAGCTTCTCTCTGACAGACACAGGTGGAAGAAAGGCTTAGAAGTGAGCTGTTGAAGAGTGATCTCCAACAGAAAGACCTACAGGAAAAACATCAAGCTCTTAAGAAGAAAATCGGCCTCAGTACATCGGTGAGGGATCCAAGAAAAAGAGACGCTCCTGGAAAAGGATTTCCTTCAAGCTGGATGCTCACTCTTGTTCTGATGTAGAAGTCCTTTCCCAGTATAGGCCTCTAAGGAAAAGGAGTTGGAGGAGAATGAATAGCCGATCTGAAGCTTTGGAAAACACATGGAGAACAGAGGCATGAAAGATAAGAATGAGCGAAATGAATGAGGAGATTAAACTCTTCATCTCCAACATCAACCAGCTTCAGAGAGACTTGTTTTCCATCAGAATGAAGACTTGATGGATTCAAACTATTTATAATATTAATCTATAAAGACCCAGTGATACTTTTACAGCAGTTCCAACATGATTTTTTTTCATTTAACCTTTCTTCCAACTCCAATTCAATCCAACTTTATTTGTAAAAACACTTTAAAACAACCACAGTGGACCAATGTCCTGTACAGAAGAATAAATAAAAAACAAAATAAAAGAATACAATATAAGAATAGATTAAAAAGACATAAAAAGCTATACAGTTAAAAACAATAAAAATAAGAACAATAAACTAACACCAAGTTCCAAATAAAAACAACAGGATAAAAAAAAAAACAACAACCTTATAAATAATACTTTCTTAAGTCATTTATCACCATTTAATCTAATATTATACTCTGAATTTTGCATTTTTCAGTGTAAATCATGTATTTATGTTTCATTCAATGATCACGTAGATGTTCATAAAAGCTCACCTTAAAATTGAGGGTTATTATATCAGAAGAAGAAGAAAGAAAATAATTTTTTAGTAACATACAGTACAGACCAAAAGTTTGGACACACCTTCTCATTCTTCGCATTTTCTTTATTTTCATGACTATTTACATTGTAGATTCTCACTGAAGGCATCAAAACTATGAATGAACACATGTGGAATTATGTACTTAACAAAAAAGTGTGAAATAACTGAAAACATCTCTTATATTCTAGTTTCTTCAAAGTAGCCACCCTTAGCTCTGATGACTGCCTTGCACACCCTTGGCATTCTCTTGATGAGCATCAAGAGGTAGTCACCTGAAATGGTTTTCACTTCATAGCTGTGCCTTGTCAGGGTTACTTAGTGGAATTTCTTGCCTTATTGATGGGGTTGGGACCATCAGTTGTGTTGTGCAGAAGTCAGGTTGATGCACAGCTGACAGCCCTATTGGACAACTGTTAGAATACATATTATGGCGAGAACCAATCAGCTAAGTAAAGACAAACGAGTGGCCATCATTACTTCAAGAAATGAAGGTCAGTCAGTCTAGAAAATTTCAAAAACTTTGAATGTGTCCCCAAGTGCAGTCGCAAAAACCATCAAGCGCTCCAACGAAACTGGCTCACATGAGGACCGCCCCAGGAAAGGAAGACCAAGAGTCACCTCTGATGCTGAAGATGAGTTCATCTGAGTCACCAGCCTCAGAAATCGCAAATTAACAGCAGCTCAGATTAGAGACCAGATGAATACCACACAGAGCTCTAGCAGCAGACACATCTCTACAACAACTGTTAAGAGGAGACTGCGTGAATCAGGCCTTCATGGTCAAATAGCTGCTAGGAAACCACTGCTCAGGAGAGGCAACAAACAGAAGAGATTTATTTGGGCCAAGAAACCCAAGGAATGGACATTAGACCAGTGGAAATCTGTGCTTTGGTCTGATGAGTCCAAATTTGAGATCTTTGGATCCAACCGCCGTGTCTTTGTGCGACGCAGAAAAGGTGAACGGATGGATGCTACATGCCTGGTTCCCACCGTGAAGCATGGAGGGGGAGGTGTGATGGTGTGGGGGTGCTTTGCTGGTGACGCTGTTGGGGATTTATTCAAGATTAAAGGCAACCTGAATCAGCATGGCTACCACAGCATCCTGAAGTGACATGCCATTCCATCCGGTTTGCGTTTAGTTGGACCATCATTTATGTTCAACAGGACAGTGACCCCAAACACACCTCCAGGCTGTGTGAGGGATATTTGACCAAGAAGAAGAGTGATGGAGTGCTGCGCCAGATGACCTGGCCTCCACAGTCACCGGACCTGAACCCAATCGAGATGGTTTGGGGTGAGCTGGACCGCAGAGTGAAGGCAAAAGGGCCAACAAGTGCTAAGCATCTCTGGGAACTTCTTCAAGACTGTTGGGAAACCATTTCAGGTGACTACCTCTTGAAGCTCATCAAGAGAATGCCAAGAGTGTGCAAGGCAGTCATCAGAGCTAAGGGTGGCTACTTTGAAGAGACTAGAATATAAGAGATGTTTTCAGTTATTTCACACTTTTTTGTTAAGTACATAATTCCACATGTGTTCATTCATAGTTTTGATGCCTTCAGTGAGAATCTACAATGTAAATAGTCATGAAAATAAAGAAAATGCAAAGAATGAGAAGGTGTGTCCAAACTTTTGGCCTGTACTGTATATCAATAACTGAACACAAATCAAGGATCTCCATCCACTGTCATTTATCCAACTTCATGGATTTGACTGGCAAATCAATGTTGTAGAAGATGATGGTGTTTCCACGGTAACTAAGGAGCCTCTGAATGTCCAAATGGGTCATATCTGATGACCATGAAATGATGAAAAACTGCATTTTAAGCCAATCATTTATATGTATTGATAGGGTTAGTGGATCAACAGGTATTAAACAGTTTAGATCAGTAGATGCTTTTGGTCACCAGTGGATGTTTGAGTCTTTATGGGTTAATGGTTGGATGTGAAGTAAATGAAGCAATTTTTTTTTTTTTTCAGGATGTCATTGACAAAACAGAGGAGCAGGAGGTGAATGAAAGAGATGAGGCTAAAGTGGTGGAAAATAAAAGGCAATAAAGTCAAGAGGAGAGGGGAGAAAAAGAACAAGGGCAGCAACTGAAACGGGAAGCAACAACTTAAAGGAGGAATCAGAAGAACATCCCTTTTTCAACTTGACCCCTAGCACATCCACTCCCACATTTACCTATTTTAACCCATTTCCCCAGTACCCCCTTTCCCTCATCATCTCCCCTATCTCCAATACCTTTTCCCCTTTTAATTTGTTTTAATTGAATACATTTTTGTTGCAATTAAAATGGATTCATTTGCATCTACCTGTCTGTGTATATCAACCTTTCTGCCACCAGAGCTCAGAAATACCACTTCACTCCATCTCTTCAATCCAAACTCAAAACCCATCGGTTTAGGACCGCTTTCTCTTTGGGACCACAATTGCATTCCCCAGTTCTTAACCTTCCTTTTACTTTTTACTCTGTTTTATTGCTTGTTTTTACTCTCCTGTTCACTGTACGCTGTCCTTGAGTGCCAAGAAAGGCACCTATAAATAAAATGTATTATTATTATTATTATTATTATTATTATTATTATTATTATTATTATTGTTGTATAATGTGACATAACATAATCATTCGGTGTCTTTTTAATAGTACAAATGATAACTGATGCACTGTTGCCTCTAGTGGTGAGTATACTTGTTTATTAAGATGTTAAGATATGACCTAGTGTGTTAAAAGTCACACAGTAACATAAACTATACTGAGGCCTCACTGTTAACGTCACCTTTCTCTCTCTTTTTTTTTGTGTGGCTTTTTCTTGGAAACTAAAATACTATTTTCATTACCAGTCCTGTCCACATCAGTACACTGTCCACATCCGGGTGCTTCTTCAAAATGCTGAATGTGATAGTGATAATAAAAGTATCACATACTGCCTCCTTTAGAGAGTATGAACCAACCCTTTGGTGAAGGGTTTGTTTGATGAAATATCCAGACCTTCAGCCACCAGCAATTCACTCCTCAGTGTACCACCGTTTGCTTTTTACATTAAGGACAGTAAACTAGCGTGTGTAATATGTGTGCAGATGGTGTAAAAGTCAACTTCAACTGTTTACTTTAAAGGTGCAAAAATGATAGATGAACCAGTAGCTCTGTGTGATAGGACTATGAAAAACAGGAGAGGATCACATAATTAGAACACAGAGCATCACCAGAGAATAGAAAGAGAAAGAAAGTACATTTTGAGCTGACCGGTGACTCTATGTGTCTAATAATGTTGTTTTTTTCCGAAGTGGCTACTGACACAGTACTGTGGCAGGAAATACCGGTTTGTCTATTACCACAGAGCTAATCAATGCCCTCATTATATCATGTCTAGACTGGTAACTTGTTACATACCGAAAAGTACCAAGGCAATCAGATAGCAAATAGGTCAGGTTTTAAGACAGTAGAGGTTTAGCTCAGTTGGTAATGATTGGAACTGCAATTTGGAAGACTTGGGTTTGATTCCCAGTTGAAGTAGCATTTTTTTTTTCTGCAGATTTTTAACTAGGGGGAGGGAGGGGGAGTGGGGGGTAAATGGTAAATGGACTGAACTTATATAGCGCATTTTATACACCTTTATGGTGCCCAAACCGCTTTACAATTCCTTACATTCACCCATTCACACACACACTAGCAGGCAACTGCTGCCATGCAAGGCACTGCCTGGCCCTACTGGGAGCAATTTAGGGTTCAGTGTCTTGCCCAAGGACACTTCGAAATGTGGACAGTCGGAGCCAGGATTCGAACCACCAACCCTTTGGTCATTGGACGACCCACTCTACCAACTGAGCCACAGCCGCCCAGGGGTCAAAGATACCGGTAGGTAAATCCGACATTGACATAAATCAGCCACTGGAACAACATTCAGAGTGCAGAATTCGGAGCACAGCACTCAATACACAGAACTGACACAGAACTGAGAAGCTACACGGCACACTGTTGCATCTAACTGTCATATCAGTACTTGGACTCTTGTATGTTTTGTCTGTCTTGTGTGTCATTTCCTGTTTTATTTTGTTAATCCTCCTCTTGTGTCATGTCTGGTGTCTTTGCTTCCTCTCCCTGATTGTTTCACCTGTGTTGATTACCTGTCTCCGCCCTGATTTGTTCCACCTGTGTCTCATTGTCTTCCCTCCCTTCTGTGTATATAAGCCCTGTGTTTTCCCCTGTCCTGTGCCAGTTCGTATTCCTTCCTTGTGTTGTGTATACTTACCAGCGATTCTCCGAACCTGTTCGTCTGCCTGTCTGTTCGTTCCTGACCCGGTTTGTTCCTCGTCTTCTGAGCCTGCCTGATCCCTGTCTGTACCTCTGCCTGATTCTGCCTCACTGGTTTTCGACTTTTGCCTGGACTCACGGTTAGTGCTTTGCTTTATCCCCATGTACCGTTGCCTGTTTTCTGGATCCTCTGTGTATGACCTGGTCTGTCCCCTGACTCTCCTCTGTTTCCTCCTAGTTGGGTTACCCTCGTGTGCTCCCGACCCGGGCAGAGAGTTTCCCTTGCTGGTCTCGGACGCCGTGACGAATTCACACAGTCTGACCTGCGAAGACTCCTTAACGAAACCTTTTTGTGAACTGTTAATTTTGTCCGTGTTTAATAAACACTCTTTAACTTTATTCCTGTCTGTTGGTTGTGCATTTGGGTCCAAGTCTTGTGTCACTGGTTCTAACACTAACATGTAGCGCCGCCCACCTTCTGCAGCCTCACTAACTGCACAGAGCAAAGAACACCATAAAACAGCATATAGAGCTTTCAGAACAATAATTCCTATTCTATACTATATACTATCATTAATTTGTCATTTCTTCCGTTAATTGCCACAGTACTGTAGTAGCAAAATGCACAAAAGAAGGAACTGAAGTATACACCATATATCACTACAGTACTGTGGCAACAACGGGTTAATGAGCTCATGTAACAGTATCCATGATTGGCTCTAGTACAAATGCTAACATTTGATTGGCTCTGTGGTAATAAACAAACCAATAGTTTGAGCCACAGTACTGTGGCAGTAACCATTGCCTTTTTTTTGGCCTGGGGGGGTGATGGCAGGAAGATTAAGATCATGCTTAAACAGCAGTAATGATAAGAAACAAATGCAGTAGTAGTCAAAGTAATACTATAATACCTCACTAATCTGTGATGTGTTAAACTTGAACAGAGCAGGGTTTGTCAACTTTTTTTGAACCACACCCCACTGATGGCATCATGAGCATGGGGGGGGCGTGGTTTGATTTATACTGTTATGATGTACAACAGTAGTCGCTAATGCATAAGCACGCATGCATGACAATGTCACTCGCGACCCCCCCATATGCTCGCACCCCCCTGGGAGAGTATCCACTAGTGATGTGCGGATTGATACTGAAATATTGATATCTCCGATACCACAACTTTACACTCTAGAATCAATTCACAAACAAAAATATCGATACTTTGGTCATTTGAGGTAGTGTATATCAGGAAGACAGCGGAAAGTAGCTAAACTATTAGGATCTTGTTCAAATGATACACGATCAGGGGGAACTACTTTTCCTTCTTCTTCTTCTTCCGCCTGGGTAAGTGTGTACTGTGTCATGCGTCTCAGTCAGTCCTGGGAATGACTGCCACTTCTATACCAGCAGAGAGTCTTTTCAAAGGCAGGAGAGGTTTTGAGCCAAACACAGAACAGAGGAAAGGGGGGAAAACAAGTAAACAAGGGGAAAACAGTAAATATGCTATTGTTCCTTAACAAAATCTTGTGAATGAGGCAAAGTGTCAGTGTTGGATGCTTTTGTTGAAGTGTTACATGTTCAGTATTTTCAAATTTCATGTTAATACATTCATGTAACGTGAAGTAATATGCAAGTTTTCATTTTTATAATAGTTCCTACTAGTTAAACAATAATTACTCTCATGTCTTGTATTCTTTATGAAGTTATGCTTTGAAATATTTCCAGACATTAAGTGCATTTGTACAAAGTATCAGATCGGTATCACTGATACCAGCCTGAATTTTACCCCGTGGTATTGAACATCACTAGTATCCGCACCCCCCCGGTTGAGAACCTCTAGAATGGCATTACACCACATAGCGCTGATGTCATTAAACATATATGAGTGTGTACATTCACATCAAAAGTTCTGTTGTGAATGAAAAACTACACTTGATCTTAGAGTGACTTCAACCACCCTGCTGTTATAGCACCCACACAATCAAAAGGAATCAAAGAGATGGAAGAAAATCATCAAATGAAATTCTTTTTGTTGAAACTTCTATTCATTCTTCCTATTTTTATTTATTTATTTTTTTTTAAATATCATACATACACTCCCGAGCCCCCCAAAAAAAAGTTGCCGCCTGGAGTGCAGTGATGAATATATTTAGATTATGTTTATATTTTTTCCTATTTGGATAGAGAGCACAAAGTTTGGTCTGTGTTTCAGTGGCTAAATGTCATGTGGTTTAGAGTCCAGACTGACCCTGTTCCAAAGTGATGGTTGAATCGGGATGATAAGAGGTGGATGAGGTGATTACCCATCATGCATAGTGCCTGCATGTGGGGACAGGGTTGTGATCTGGGGTTGTAGTTCATCAGGTCTAAGTTCAGTAACGTCATGTGTCCATAAATGAGTTCAGCTGAACCTGAATATATTGAATGACCAGGTCTGAACATCAGTAGATTTTTTTCTCTTCCTTTCTTTTTTTTCTTCTTTTCTTTTTTCTTCCTTGACCCAGACATATTCCAAGATGGCACCAGGATTCATAAGACTGAAATAGTGACAGTGGTTCACGAGCATGAGACATCATTTTCACATGTGGATTTGAGTCCAGACCTGAACCAGGTTGAGGATCTTTGGGATGAGCTGGAGTAGACTGTACACAGCGGCCCAACTCTCCTTCATCAATATGGAAACTTGTGTAAAAACTAATGCATCTATGGTTGCATCTAATGTTGTGACATTTATTGTGATGTTAAATAAGTACTGGTGACTTAAACCATGCTGCAGCAAATGCATCCCATCATCCAGAGAAAGAAAGTGTGACATTTTTTGGCCAGACAGTGTACAGCTGGGTACACAGAAATAAACACCACTTGTAAAAGCAATAAAAAAAGAAACTTTACTTATTGATTTAGACTTTTATTTCATGTATGTACCAAAACTGAGTAGATAAAGCTTTAAAACAAGTTAGAATGGCAATAACCTGAGAATGAGATAAACGAAAAACATAACCATTTGCATTATTTAACCTCCTGAGCTTCACTTTGTCGTTTAATTCTAATGAAATAACCATAAATAATGCTTAATGATAAGGGGATATGGTTCACACCCATAGGTCTTTAAAAATGCTCCACAATAGCCTAGCAACAGCATTAACACAGAGAGAATATTGCTTTTTTTTTTTTTTTTTTTTTTTGAGAGGGTAGGTTATGAATATCTTCAATATCAATTTCATTTATTTATTTTCGTCTATATTTATTTATATCTTGCAAACTGAACAGATATTAAAGTGTTGTTGAAGCAAATGCATCATATCAGAATATCAAACTTTATTGCCTTGAAATATACTTTAAAATTGCCTTTTATTTTAACTTCCAAATAAAAGTGGCGGTTGTCCTGATGAATACATATCCATTGCTCTCCTTTTTTTGGAGGAAGGCAGTATTTGTCTGGATTCACATGGAGCCCCCATTCTGTCGTCATAATCAGATTTATGTCATTATCATTTATTACTCTATTCTTTTGTCTCAGCGACTCTCATCCCTCACGCTGTTTGGATTTCCCTTTCTTTCTTTGTATCTCAAAGAACTTTATCTCCCGCCTTCTTTTTTTCTCTTCTGTTTTGAAAAAAATGAAAGCGTCAATTACCTTCATATAACATCACGTTATGATATAAAAGGTTTTATTCTCTGGTGACTAAAGAGAGATAGATGATGGGAACTGGGCAGCTTTCGTAGCTAGATGAAATAAAATTCACAACATTTGCATCAGTTTAATTAAAATCAGAAGTCTGTTGAGGAACCTGGGTTTATCAGAAGAGGGGCACAGATGCAAAATAATGTCACAACAAAGACGTGATTATGTATTTGTCTTATCGCACTCCATGTTCACTGCACACAGTAATTGTATTTTATGATTTTGTGCCCACTGCACAGTTACAATTCCCCCTTCCTTCCAATGATGGCTTATGTTTCCTAGTAGTGCTTCGAAACACCCTACCAAGAACATTTTGGATTAGAGCAATATTGCTGCCGAGACAATTCAGACGAACTGATAGCACATCGGACACACGCTCGCTCACAGACACACACTCTCATTCATTCAATCACTCACTCTCTCGCTTTTTGCCAGACAAGGGCGTCAGCCAAACGGTGCTATTTGCTGGAGCAGGACTGGCACTTCTCCAGACCATAGGGGTAGCAGGCTTGGCAACGCAGATCACTGATGGACTCATTGAAGCGGTTCGCCAGCATGGACAGCTTGCTACCGTGACACAGGGAGCAGGGAGCGCAGCCTGAACCGCCACAATGCTGGCAGCTGTCTACCTCCTGGAGACAGAAGAAACACATCAGACCAGGGACGTGGAGTGGAGAAGGAAAAACAGAGATGGGAAGGGGGTGGAGAGAGGGCATGTGAGGTGAGGCAAGGGGTAAAGGCACGTGGGAAAGGGTGGGAAAATGAGCAGAAAAAGGCAAGTTAAGTGTGCTGACAGTGCCGACAGTGAGGGGAA
This sequence comes from Sphaeramia orbicularis, assembly GCF_902148855.1. NCBI lineage: Eukaryota > Metazoa > Chordata > Actinopteri > Kurtiformes > Apogonidae > Sphaeramia > Sphaeramia orbicularis. Next base: position 21,445,945 of record NC_043970.1, on the reverse strand, counting down.
CTTCATTATCCCATTAAATATTCGGTTCAGACTGGCTGTTAAAGGTCATGCAAAGGTCTGTTACAGTTTCATAATGGACTTTGATGTGACAAAGCTCTGTTTTATGTGTGTATACAGCAGTGTTTTTCAACCTTGGGGTCGGGACCCCATGTGGGGTCACCTGGAATTCAAATGGGGTCACCTGAAATTTCTAGTAACTGATAAAAAAAACCCCAACAACTTACTAATAAAAAATATCTGGTGAGTTGAGAGACAATCACAATACATAAAAGACATGACAAACTGTGAAGCTGAAACTGAAGCACTGTGGTACTGTTTATCTTTCAAATGTTCATTATGGTCAGTTTCAGATGCTGCAGCTCTTTCATAATTCATAGTTTGAGTTATTGTTTGTTCAGTATTAATTGTCAGCCTTGTAAATCCAAGCTGGACTGACTGTACATATCCTGACCAAGGAAAATAAAATACTCACTTTGTGCAGTAATCTACACCTGGCTTTTCTGCCTCTGTACATAATAATACACATTATATAGACTAAATATCGTCTAAAATTAATGTTCATTTGCAATATAGTATAACAAACTATTACATGATTAAAAACAAATGTAATTTTTATTTAAAAAAAAAATAAAAAATCGCAGTTTTGAATGTCTGGGGTCACTAGAAATTTGTGATGTTAAAATGGGGTCATGTCCTCATTCTCTTCTTTCTCATTTCTTGTCTGAACAGGTAGGTAACCTGGGATGGAATGAAGAACTGCACAGTGTTTTAAAAACGTGAAATATTTAAATAGCCTACAAACATGTAACACAAGTACCAAATATATGTGGTGTGGGCTAAGTTTGCCTGAATGACACTGTGCCTTTGCCACTTTTACTAGAATACCCATATTTTACATAATCAAACAGAAGTTCATGTTTTAGGTGCTTTAAGATTGAATCCGCTCTAATGCAAGAGGGAAATAAAAACAAATGAAAGAGTCCAAATTGTCAAACTAACATTAAAGGTGCACTGACTGATTCACAGAGTCAGCTTATGCAGTAATGGGCAGAAAACACTCCACCTTTAAAGGAATGATATTTTGCTCTTTTTTTTTTTTTTTTTAATGGAATCATGTATTTTAAAACATTTCCCTGTGGTCTACATAAACTGTAAATGCTATGGTTGGGTCTGAATTCTTCATTAATTCAACTCCACAGGTCCATCTTCAACCCTATTTCTGAGTAATGACACGAGACAGGTCATTTTGAGTGCTGGCCCGTTAAATCCAAATGAGCCACTTCACGCACCCCCACCCCACCCCACCCCAGTTGTTCCCATGCAGCCACTTGAGTTTGATAATACAACCAACAACTGAACATTTTAGGTAATCGTCTCGAAGTTTGGACATATTTTCAGTATAAACTACAACTGCTGCTGACAAACAATTATGTTGTACTTGGAGAAATGTTCGTCGGAAGTCTTGACCTTATATGTGCAAATGTTGTGACATAAATAATTATAAAACGTAACAAATTAAGTAAGAATTTAAACGGGTTGTAGATATCCACTCAGTTTTTGCCAAAATAAATATAAAGATAGCTTTGCAGCACCTGGAGGGTTCAAATTCTAACTTTTTGAACTATTAGGGTCCAAATACACAAATAAATGTACCAAAGACTAATAAAAGTGACTAATAAAAGTTACTACTGGTTGCTTTTAAGCAGCTCAGTCAATTAAATGTGTTGTACAGAAACATTACAAAGGAAGTGGTTTAACTTGAAATGAATACATGCACTATGTTTCAGCCTATAGATGACTTTCTTTAGTTGCATATCAAGCTGTAAAGTCAATCTGATCAGAAGAGGTCACAAGAGACACATATGGTGATCCTTTTTGATGTGAACAGACACACTTACGGGTGGACGCTGGTATTTGGAAATATCAGAATGGATGATAAAACCTTGTGATGCCTCTGTTTGTCTGTCCAGGACTATTACTGTTACTCAAACTCTACTAGTTTCAACTTAAAAATCTTTAATCGATGTATGTCTCGACCACGTCTGTCCTCCTTGACGACATGCACTTTAGAATCTTCACCGCTGGGAGATGGTATGTATTTTTGACATTATTGTGATTTTCTCATTAATGAGGCAGCTGCTTCTTTAAGTGCACACACTGAACTGGAACACTGTTGTTTAGTTCATTAATAATGATGAAGAAATTAAAGAAAAACAGCCCTAGTCACACTGGATGTTGGAGGGCAATTTATTTTTAAGTTATATTTATATTTAATAACTTATTAAATGTTGTTATGAATATATTATTAGGGAAATGTTCCATTAAGGAATTTTAATTGAAATTGGATTTAAACTATAAAGACAGCCTTTGGCACATTTACTTATTAAGACAGTCAGTCTAATACTGCACTGCATATTTCTATATTTTTAGGATTAGTGTGACCTGTTTAGTCTGGGCCCAGTGTTACATATTTTTCTGAGGCCTAAAATCAGGTGGTAAGGCTACCTGTCTATTATGCACTATACAACCTTAATGACAGAGATATGTCTAATATGATAACTTAATTTAATATCCTGTCCACACTAAGGCAGATATTTCCCTCTTTTTTTCACTACATTTGTGATTTTTGTTTACATGGAAATGTTTAGGGTCAAAAGAGAAAAAAAAAAAAATTAATTGCCAGTATGTTTGTATATGTGTGGACAGGGAAAACAAAGATCTTGTGCATGTGTATTGTTGCTTTGTGTGATGAAACTGCACCTGAAACATCAAATCCAGGTGTAGAAGTGTATGAGCTGCAGTAGACTGAGGTTGCAGACACCTTTGGGAGACGGACTGGAACCAATACTTGTGGTAACTATGGTTTATTACTTCATGATCACTTTGCTTTGTGTGTTTGTTTGTTTTTTAGCAAGATAACTCAAAAAGTTATGGACAGATTTTCATGAAATTTTCAGGAAATGTTGATACTGGCACAAAGAACAAATGATAAAATCTTGGTGGTGATGGAGGGGGGGTAGATCTGTCTTGGCAGAGGTCTGTACTCTCCGAGTGCTTTTCTTGTTATTGAACTTGTTGATGATTTCTCACCCTCACGACAGATTAAAGTCTTTGCATCTTCTATGTCCATTATTATCCACAGTGTCCACAGTTTACCATCAAACAGAAACAATGGTTTGTTTAAGTGTTTGTACCAGTTTGTAGTCATTTGGGCCTAGTTGTGTGGACAGAGATATTAAAAAAAAAAAAAAAAAAAAAAAAAGGTTGTGCGGATGAAAATATCTGTTATATATAAAATGTATCTGTTTTTAGTGTGGACAGGGCTTAAAACTCCAGTGGACAGAAATGTGGTTAAGTGTAGTAAAATAAAATAAAATAAAATAAAGTAAAATAAATGTGCGATGTCACCTATTGAATCCAGGAGTTTGAGGAGTTTGTAATTTGTTTATCACCGTCTTAGCTTTTTGGCGGCAGGCGTGATCATATGTGAACAAAATCAAAGGGTTGGTGTATTGACAAACTAGGAAAATACATTTTATCAAACATTTCTGTAATTAAATCAAACCAATCTACTGACATAACTTATGAACATACCTAAACCTTTAAAAATGAGCACCAGTGACACTTATTATAGGCTGTGTTTGTAAAACCAGTATATAAGAATACCATCTCTCTTAAAAAACCTGTGCGTTTCCTGTCATGAACTAGACTTTCCAAAGCCTCTAAACAGAAATTACAAGGACAGAATTAAATGCTGAGGAGCCTATTTGTGGACATTTTTGACTAATGATGCCAAATCATTTGTGCAGCATTAAGGCCTTTGCACAGTCAGATAATGTACAGACATTACAGTCATTACAGCAGAATTTACAGTATGGACAGCTGCCCCGTACATTACTGAGCAGACAGGAGGCTGAGTGGTAACAGATGTACAATGCAGTTAGGAAGACATCTTTATAAACCTCTGGCTTTTGCAATACAGCAAAAAATTCCAAAGTGCTGTGCTTGTTCGTGAATCATATATAAATTTCATTGTTATTTTTTCTGAGATAAAATAGTGGGAGTTTATTTTGTTGACTGTACTTGCAACTCATAGAGCACTCATAGAAATACTGTGAAATTCCAAATTTTAACCTTACACTGTTATTTGAGGACATAACACGACTTTATTACTTTGGTGACAATTTTTCTAACATTTTTATTATGTAGAAAAAAGGTCAGTGAAGTTACCATATTTGGTTCCTTACAAAAAACCCCACAAGAGTTCTATATATAACAAACACATGAAAAACACATATAAGGTGAAAGGAACATGTATTTTAGAACATTAGATCACTTTTAGAACATTCCAACAGCATAAGTGCTGATCCAGACACCTGTCAACATCCACATTATCCCAGTGGTTCCCAAACTTTTTTGGCTCGTGACCCCATCGGAGACATTTTTTTGCTAAAACTAATTTGTTTTTGATCATGTAATAGTTTGCTATACTATGTTGCAAATAAACGTTAATTTTAGACGACATTTAGTCTATATAATGTATATTATTATGGACGGAGGCAGAAAAGCCAGGTGAAGATTACTGCACAGAGTGAGAATTTTATTTTCCTTGGTCAGGATATGTACAATCAGTCCAGCTTGGATTTACAAGGCTGACAATTAATACTGAACAAACAATAACTCAAACTATGAATTATGAAAGAGCTGCAGCATCTGAAACTGACCACAATGAACATTTGAAAGATAAACAGTACCACAGTGCTTCAGTTTCAGCTTCAGAGTTTGTCTTTTCTGTATTGTGACTGTCTCTCTCAACTCACCATATATTTTTTCTTAGTCAGTTTTTATTTTTTATCAATTACTAGAAATTTCAGACGACCCCATTTGAATTCCAGGCGACCCCACGTGGGGTCCCGACCCCAAGGTTGAAAAACACTGCAGTATCCCTTTGAACATCATTCCTTACATTAGTACCATTACACTTCACGGTACCTAACAAAGCAGGTACACTCACTGTTCATGCAGAGGTGGACCTTACAGACCCTGTAGACCACATTGGACCAGAGATTAATGACTCACTGTCCTCATTGTAACTGTCGCTATCGCTGTCTTGTAATGTGTGGAAATGACCAAAAATAGTCACTTGCCCAATAAAGGATTTAAGACAAATTTTCTCCTATTTTTCTGTTTAGTTTGCTTTTAAGCTCCAATAGCCTGCATGGAAAGTTAGTGATATATTTGCTTTCTGTAAATGCATGAAGATCAGCAGTAGTAGTGACTGCAGACTAGAACCAAACTGTGTGCACTGAAGCAAAATTTGTGCAAATATAAATCTAAGGAGGCTAGAAACACAGGAGTAAAGACTGTAACTACTTTGGAGTTGGGCCAACAAAGACAAAGAAAAGAAAGTAACAAATAGAAGTGAGAGTGCCAAATAATGAAAAAAAAAAAAAAAACAAGCTGAGAATAACTTTTTCTCCTACAAGCAGAGAAAATGAGAGAGTAACGAGTGGTGAGGGAAGAATGAAGAGAGTGAGGGGAAGAGAACAGTAATCAGCCAGGGAGGTGAAAGGGAGGGAATAATAGCGAGCTGGGTATCCTTGCAGGGATGTGGTAAGTGGCAGGCAAATGCTGCAAGGGCAGAGTAAAAGTGTGGACTCATCAGTATGTGTTCACAGTTGACAGATAACACCAGGACAATGGGACAGTGGTAGTTGTAGAGGGAGGAGGCATGAAGGAAAGAACAGAAGAGGGCGTACAAATGAGGTACAAAAACAAGAAAACACAGGAGAGACTAAGGGAAAAAAAATAAATAAATAAAAACCCCTCTGTGTACAGTTTCACAACCACAAAATGGCTGCAAAGACAAACCTAATAATCCCTAAAAAGCAAAGACAGGATGGCTGACAACATTTGCAGGGGAAAAGAGGGGAAGTAGAAGGAGAGGATGAGGCTCAGAATGCTAAGCTAGAGAAAAAAAAAGGGTGATAAAAACCAAACCACACCCGTGAGAATCATTTGGCCAGGGACCATTACCTTACTCTGTGTGTCACTGATCTTCTTCCCTTCTTTCTCCTCCCCCTCCAGCACACAAAGAGCTTTAGCCCTCCTCCTGCTCCCTCTCTCTTTGGCTTTTGGATATCCCTCCATGTCCACAGCGGCCACTGTGTGGTGTCGCAAAGTATCTGGCTTCCTCGGCGGGGCTCTGATAATCCTCAAATTACTGGTGTAGATGATTATTTTGCCAAAGTCCAACACGGAGGACTGACAGAAGAGGAAGAGAAAGGACAAGTAACAGTTACTGGGAAAGAAAAGGACACATCAGCAGCAACAGGAAAAGCAAGTCCTCGTTTTAGATTCATTCTGTTGATCATTTATAGCAGGGGTGTCAAACTCATTTTAGTTCAGGGGCCACATTCACCCCAATATGATCTGAAGTGGGCCGGACCAGTGAATTAATAACATAATAATATAAAAATAATGCCGACTCCAAACATTTCAATGTGTTTTATAGTGAAAAAAGTAAAATTACACTATGGAAATGTTTACAGCTATAAACTGTCCTTTTAAAAATGTGAATAACATGAACAACCATGAAAAAACTGAAATTGATGAAGAAAAATAAGTGCAATTTTAACTATATTTTGCCTCTGCTTATCATTTGTAAATGTGCATTACAACTTACAGATCACAATGGATCTGCACATTTACAAAATATTTTAGTAACTGGAAGAAAATTAGTAAAATTGCATTTACTTCTCTTAACACATTTCTAGTTTTTCATATTTTCTGTGAAAGGCTAGGTTGTAAATTTACACATTTTCATGTAATTTCACTTTTTTTTACACTAAAACAGAGGAAAAATTTGGAATTGTCATTATTTGTAGGTTTTTATGGTAGTATTTTACTGATCTGACCCACTTGAGACTAAAGTAGGGCTATTTATGGCCCCTAAAATAAAACGATTGACTGTTAATATCTTAAGTGTAACTTTTGCATTTCACAAATTCATCCCACGGGCCGGATTGGACCCTTTGGCTGGCCGGATTTGGCCCCCGGGCCACATGTTTGACATCTGTGATTTATAGAATGACATATTACATTCACTTATGAATGTCTATATTATTGCACATGTAATAAGTGGTGTAAAATGCAGTTTTTCATCTTTTCTTGGTCATCAGATATGACCTATTTGGATGTTCAGAGGCTGAGTAGTGAACATCTTCTACAACCATTGATTCACCAATAAAACCCATGGAGTCTGATAAATGACAGTAGATGGAGACACTTGTTTTATGTTCAGCTAATCATGTGTTTTTGCTGAACGAGTCCCTTTTTTTTAATCCTATATTTTATTACTGGGACCTGAATTTTGTTCTTCATGTGCTGCATTGAATGAATGACAATAAATGAACCTTGAACCTTTTCTTCAGTTTTCTCTGTTTTTGATGTGATAACCCTCAACTTTAATGTGAACTTTTATGAACATCGGCATGATCAGTAAATAAAATCTTATTAAATACCTGATTTTACAAAAGCTCAAAATATGGAGGATAATATTATGATAAATAGAAATCAGAAAGGTTAAATAGAGAGAAAAATTAATTTGGGAAGTGCCACATAAGAAGAAACTGGGTCTTTAAGGGTTAAGTTTGGTTGATGATTTAAATTTGTTGGTATATTCTAGAGCTTTGGTTGCTTAACTGCATTTTTGTATTCCCTGTTGGTACTTGGTGACTTTTGTCTAGTTCAGTGGTTCCCAAACTTTTTGTCTCGTGACCCCATTTTAACATCACAAATTTCTGGTGACCCCAGACATTCAAAACGGAGACTTTTTTTTTTTTTGTACTAAAATTAATTTGGCTTTGATCATGTAATAGTTTGCTATACTATGTTGCAAATAAACGTTAATTTTAGATGACATTTAGTCTATATAATGTATATTATTATGGACGGAGGCAGAAAAGCCAGGTGTAGATTACTGCACAAAGAGAGAATTTTATTTTCCTTGGTCAGGATATGTACAGTCAGTCCAGCTTGGATTTACAAGGCTGACAATTAATACTGAACAAACAATAACTCAAACTATGAATTATGAAAGAGCTGCAGCATCTGAAACCGATCACAATGAACATTTGAAAGATAAACAGTACCACAGTGCTTCAGTTTCAGCTTCAGAGTTTGTCATGAATTGGTATTGTCTCTCTCAACTCACCATATTTTTTTTTTTAATTAGTAAGTTTTTATTTTTTTTTTTATTTTTATCAATTGCCAGAAATTCAGGCGACCCTATTTGAATTCCAGGTGACCCCACGTGGGATCCAGACCCCAAGGTTGAAAAACACTGGTCTAGTTTCATGAAGAACTGGTAATTACAGGGTGGGGAAGCAAAATTTACAAAATTTTGAGGCAGGGATTGAAAGACAGTGTATGACCAATTAGTTTATTGAAAGTCATGAGAATTTATTTGCCACAAGAAAATTTACATAATAGAAAATGTTTTTATTCTATGTGTCCTCCTTCTCTCTCAATAACTGCCTTCACACGCTTCCTGAAACTTGCGCAAGTGTTCCTCAAATATTCGGGTGACAACTTCTCCCATTCTTCTTTAATAGTATCTTCCAGACTTTCTCGTAATAGTTTTGCTCATAGTCATTCTCTTCTTTACATTATAAACAGTCTTTATGGACACTCCAACTATTTTTGAAATCTCCTTTGGTGTGACGAGTGCATTCAGCAAATCACACACTCTTTGACGTTGGCTTTCCTGATTACTCATATGGGCAAAAGTTTGTGAAAAGGTATGGATAATAGTGTTAGGTATGATTATGACATCAATATATGTTTGGTTTCAAAACAATTGACATAGTGCCTGCTGAGAAAAAACAACTAAATGTTCATTGTAAATTTTGCTTCCCCACCCTGTATGTTCCACTAAATGTAAAATATAGGAGGAGAAAAAACTGTGAGTCATAAAAGTTGGAAATCATTAGAATTTGTTCAGCGGGGGTGTTCCTCTAGGACCATGTGCCATGGTTTCAATAATGTCTGAGAAGAATAAACTAATTCCAGATTGCTGTCTTCTACTGATAAATGTGATAAATACTGGCCTTGCTCACCAGGGCCAAGTGTGCCTTTGTTTAGAGGATAAACGAATGAAACTGACTCTAAGCCAGCAGGCTACGTAGCTGACCGCCCTCTCAGCATTCTGCGTTAATGAAGCTGCTGTCACAGCAGCTCAGTAAAAGCAGCTTTGCCTGATAGTCGAACAGTTTTGCTGCTGCTGTTGTACCATTTTCACTCAGCAGCAGTCGATGCTTCAATCACCCAAGGATTTGTCTCATTTTCTATTTTAATTGTGGATCTGTCCTAAAGATATATGAATTCATCATCAATTTACTTTGTGTTGGCTGATAATTATGAGTGTGTTTATTTTAGTTGGTTTGTTTGTTCTCCAGCATATGTGGAATGGCTATACTTTGTGGGCCAGGTTTTAAAAAAAGAAATACAAACTCTTCCAAGGAGCTTTCTTATTCTAATTCCTGTTATATAATTAAGTCCTCCGAGATGTTACATGGTGATGCTCCAACATTAGTGCATCAGAAACACAAAACATTATTTTGAGTCATCCTCCAACTTCAATGGGTGTTGTTTGAATTACCAAGAAATAATCAATATATAAAGTTTGTTAGCTTGTTGTTGAGCTAAATTGTGTTTTCTTTGCTCAAACTGTCATTATAATAGGAGGAAGCAGGAAATAAAAACAGAATTTAAAGTTTCATTTGATTTTATGTTATCAAAATAATGGACTCTGTGGAGTAGAAATCCAAATGGAAAATGAAATGGCAAAGTATGGATAATGTACTGTCAAACAAGCATGCTGGAAAAAAAGGTGAAAGTCACAGCTCTAACCACCTCAGGTAACAAAGACAATGTGGGGTTGTCAGGTCAGTGTGGTTGTACGCCAACATCCAACAGCATGAGGCACTAATTAGACTGCGGTTCACTCATGCTGAAATAAATGAAGTAAAAGAACTAAGGCATGTCTTACTTTACAGTCAGGTGAAAACACTGATTACTGGTTCCCTTTGATTAACTTAAAAGATATGGCTAGGAACAAAACAAGTGTGCTGTGTTTGCTTACTTTGTCATCTCCTTCTGTTTCCTCAGTCTGGGTTACAGCAGGCTTGTAGTTTCCCATTCCTCTGTACACATTTATCCTCTGAGCAATCAGGCCGGTAGGAGGGTAGACATCTGGATCCACAATACAACATGTTAACCAGCGATTTTTGGCACGAATGGTGTTTTCAAAAACCTTACAAATCTAAAAAAAAAACTTGCAGAGGATTACATGGTTAAATGTGTGGTTGTATGGTAAGGAGGTTTATTGATACATAATGTGTCATTGCCTCTATTATGGTAGATGCCAAAATAGTGTAGAGTGAGGGTTCGTTGGTGGTTAATGGTTCATTCTTTATAAAATAAGACAGCAGGATGGAGACGGATTTCTTCTTAAACAGTGGTTTACTTTTCACATACCGCAACTACTACTACAACACTTCCTCAAACATCTCCTCACATGACTGAACTAACCAATCAGGAGCTAGCAGTACTTAGACTGGTAAATGTAAATGATTTAGAAAGGCAGATTCAACAGATCAACCCAGCTGCTTGTACACTACAAATGAAAATGTTCAAGTGTGCAAATGTGTAAATAATAATTCTACAAACATAAAATGTAAATAGTTATTTGGATAAATACTGTCAATATATTTTTAACAAATACATGAATTAACTTATTCCCTGTACTTTATTTCACTGTTAAACCTTACATTTCTTCAACATAAATTACTTCAACTTCTTAGCCTTACAATAGTACATAATTCATCAAATTGTCAGCAAAGTTTGCCATTTTATACAAACAAATACTTCAGTGTTCAGTTGCCAGAATTCTTCATGTTTCTTTGACAGGCAGGAGGCAGTTGGCAAATAAGATCAATTACAGACTGAAGGACTAATTTACCTGTGGCTAAAGTTCACAGCAACTCTGGTAAGGTTTCAATAAAAGCACTGTGGTTAGGGTTAGGAAAAGATCATGGTTGGGTTCAATATTATGAAATACATAATGAGTCCTTTTTCACCATATGTTTGGAGACTTTTCCTATAGTAAACCAAGCCATTGTATGTTTTCCTAACCTTACCCAAGTGCTGTCCATTTAGCAAACCATCGCGACCATTAAATACTTTGATATGTAATTGAATGTTTTTATGCACCATAATATGTGTTACCACCACTGGGGTTTACAGTATAAGCACAAATATATTTATTTATTTATTTATTTATTTATTTATTTAGATAACGAATAATTTCAAAAAGAAAATATGTTCCTTAATTTTGAGGAATAATCTTATTTATTACCCTGCCCCCCGAAGGGAAGGCAAAGGGTGTTGGTTTTGGTTGTTTGTTTGTTTGTTTGATTGTTAATACTCTAGCAGCAAAACTACTGGTTGAATTCAAGCCAAACTGGGATTATCCAATGACCAAGAATAGATCTGATTACATTTTGGGAACAGTAGGTCAAAGTTTGAATTTTTTATGAATTTTTAAAATATTTTTCCCCATTTACTTATAATGGGCGAAACTTCAAATGTCTGTAGCAGCAAAACTATTGGTTGAATTCATACCAAATTGGGTTAATAGATTGCCAGTCAGCCAGAATAAATGTCATTACATTTTGGGAAAAGTAGATCAAACTTTCAATTTTTTAGGAATTTCTTTAAAAAAAAAATTTCCCCGTTTACTTACAAAGGGCGACATTTCAAATGTTTACAAACACATCAGTTTATTTCGATTGTCTTCAAACTTGGCACATATATAGAGGCAGTTGATATGCTGACATCAGCATCTGCATAGACATGATGATATCAGCCTGATTGATGCCAAAATAACCTACAATACATGCGAGGGGTGGGGTTTGTTGTGCCTGGCACCACTTGTTATGTTTTCATTTACCTAGGAGTAAGCTTAAACAGAAGGAATGGTGATCACTTGTGCAGGAAGGAGAAGGTGGAAACCAGCCAACCATCTGCCTCATGTTAACGTATAGGAGGTGGTTGGCTGGCTTTTCCTTATGTTTATCCATTGTGAAATATAAAAGTGATGAAAAAAGACTGGACTGTACATCAGACAGCAGTGTTTGGATATGTGGTCCAAGTAAAACTACTTAAGGATGGTAAGATTAAAAAGATCAAAACTAAACAATTAAGAATGGCCAAGACAGCATTGATATACTCTAGAAATGTTAATATGAAATGTATTACTGGGTTAATGAAGTTGATTGGGTCGGAAGGTTTGATAACATCAGTTTTGATCCTGTGTGTATGATGTATAATAACAATTCGCTTGTTTCAGTCAGGTGCAAACTCTACCACCATTTTATCTACTCCTTTACTCTGAGTAAAGATAAATATAGCATGCAACATTCCACTTAAAGTTCTAATCATGTTGGGATTACTGCACTTGGGTGGACTGCTGAGCCTTAGATGTGCAGCCCTTAGATGGGTACCACCAGCTCAAAGACCCTAGTGATAGCACTGGGAGGTTTAAAAGTATTCAGGATATACACATAAATAAACAAAATACTGCACATCAATGGCTCAATCATACAGAGATATTTAATTGCATTGAAAGCATGTGGGCAACTCCGTCCATGAAATTTCACGCGGACCAGTCCACAGCAAATCTGGAATGCCATAAACAAATGTACAAACAGGCTTTCTCCCTGGTTACCATCTCACACACAAACCCACGCAAACAAACCTCTCAGTGCACTCATGCATATGAAATACGACCCACCCGCCTGGTCTCCAGCTGTATCCTCAAACCCACAGAACTGCTCCATTTCCAAGTGGCTTGGCGGGATCTTGCGGTGGACGAAACTGTGAGGATATTTTTCCTCAGGACTGTCCAGTTCCTGACCATCCTCGTAGACATGTTTCAACACTCGCCCGCTGTAGGATGACGCCAGCTTGAACCTCACCTGAGGTTTGGAGTTCAAGAGGTTACATGTGTGATCATGTTGTGGTTTGAAAGGTTTAACCACGTAATCAAACGCCGTTTTGTGAATAGAATAGAATAGTATAGATAGAAGGGATTTGTGGGCGGAAGATATTGCTATTTAATCAGAAAAGAGGTTTATTAAGAAACATTTAAATCATAGCAATGTAGAAGCTAATATACTGTTAAATAACATCAGTTTGCAGTGTCATCATGTAAAATAAGGTGTTAGCACACATTTCATACTGAATTTTATGTCAAGGTAGTTTACAAATGATTACACAGCATCTATTTAAAACATGAAAACTGGGAAGATTACTGGTGCCAGAAATAATCAGACAATCTTTGTTTTAGTCCTATAAATAACTCACCTTTCTGGGTTTGGCGCCTTCATAGCGTTGATTCAGTTTTCTGTGGAATTCATCCATGGCGACTGATTCAGGATGAGGAGCTGAGAGAGCGTCAGTCCATCTGAGAAGATCCTTACTCGAAGAGAAATGACATCAGCCGGACCCGTGGTTCCTGCCGTGATGAAAGGATGTTGAGATGGATGAATGAAAGAATGAACTGATGTTCAGATCGATGGAAGCACAGTGTCTGAGAGCTCGGCTGAGAAGCTGAGTGTGTAGGGCGTGGGTGGATAACTAGACGAGATAAAGCTCTTTCCCTGAGTCCTGCATTCTGAGTTCAACTGTACCTGCTGTTTTCAGGGACCCACCTTTCTAGCTCCGTGTTCAATTATTCACAGCCAGATCGTGTGTACAAAAGGGAGGTTGGGAAACCAGAAGCTCCGTCATCAAATAATGATGATCACCAGAATAGCAGGTAGTTGATGCACACAGCTCTGTGTGTTTGCACGTGTTTGTGTGTGAATAAGGGAGAGTAAGAGAGAGTTGTTTGATACTTGTAAGACTGTCTGTCATTGGACCGGATCCTAGTGCATCAGCACCGAACATCAACATGACTTTTGATGTTGTTGCTGTCAAACCGAACCCCTTTTCCTATCAAAATACTGTATATCTGATAATAACATAGCAGTATCAGGCTGAATAGAAACCTGCCTTTTAAAGTATCATTTTAATCGTCTGCTGAATATATGAGCTGGATGAATCTGCAAAAGGTGCCTATTGGTGAAGAGTTCTAAGCTTCAGTGTTTTTGTGAATCTAATCTCATGAGTCAGTGGATTCTGAGTGAGGCTCACTGAATTTACAATAGATCTCAGGTGAGTAAAATGCAAAAAAAAAAAAAGAAAAAACTTTCTCACAGAAAAGAATACCTAATACTTGCCTTGTCAAAAACATCCTTTGGGAGTTGAGCTAGCTTTAGAGAAAATTCAGAGGCAGTTCAAAGAGACTTAAACTCATAAGTGTAAGCCCCGTATGCATACCACTGAGGTGATATGAGAAAGTCACTTCACACTTAATGTTGGGTGAACCATACCCAAAAATGGTATTTCATTAATGAAATTCTGTGGAAACTTAGAGCATATCCAAAGCCGTCAAAAACAAAGTCCTACATGAATGGCCTTTCTGCCTCTTTGTTTATGCTAATAGGGTATGATTCATGTCGTCAACATCCTTACCATGATATTTAGCACAATAGATTCGTATTGTGCCGCTGTAGGTGAAATTCTTGGACCAGCACAAGACGGACGAAAGTGAAAGAATTTGCCAAGAATGTTTTCATTAATCAAGTACGTTATTGGAATTAACCAGACCATGATATTTACCACCATAGTACCAGTTAAGTATCAGTACCAGTTCAATCATACCTAAACTATGAGCACAAGCATCACCATTACCTAGGATGAGTTTAGTGTTCAAATATGGCTTCAAATGTCAGCTCTGGAGCAGCTCACCCAGGCACAGCAGTCAGGGCTGGTCACAAGCCTCTTTTTGTCCAGTTCATAACTTCAGTCTGTCTAATCCAAATTACAGTGGTTTGTAACAAGGCTGCAACTATTCAGCCAGTCTGTGCTGCACTGTACACACCATTCTACTCTACTCACTAAAAAGCATAACAACCCCCTCATGCAAAATGATTCTTGAAAATAGGCATATTGTTCACATATATATTTTTTATTAGGAGAATTTGAGATGTCAAGAAATATCTGTGTTATGCTTCAGGATTTTACAATTTTTTTTTTAGGTGCCTGAATAGTTTGGCACCCCCATAACTTTCAGAGCTTTTAACAAACTCAAATCACCTGGTTTTAGACATACGAAGAACCCATCTAAAGTTGTTTTGTGCAGGGCTGAAAAGTCAGGCTCTCATTGGCTAGCTGTTAGCCAATCAGAGTCAAGCAGATTAGCATGTTGAATATTCATGAGAACTGGCACAAATCGAGTTGGGTCTTCCAACGGGCTTTCTATACCACATTAGAATGGCTTGAAACTTGGGAACCAAGGCTTTTTTTTTCACAAAAAATGTGATCGAGTGCATGGTAGAACTTCAGACGTGACCACAAAAGTAATGAAATACGTGTGGCAGGGCACCTTTAAAAGAGGTGAAAATCATTACAGTCTGGACATGTTGAAGCTGTAAGGACTGATATCATGGAAAAAGATCCCTATGACATCACCAGTTCTACCACAAACTTTGACTTTCTTGACTTGTAAAAGTATCTTTTAAATTGACAAACATCACACGTGTACATGATGGTATAATTCAGAAGGATCATAAAGTTACTTGTCTCTCATCACTGAGTGGAACTGAATTATTTCCAGAAATAAGGTCCCATGGTGTAGAACCAGAAGGGCCAGGACTTTGTCTCTCTATGAATGAATGAAATCTTTATTTCAAACATGTAGACGGAAAAAAAAAAAAAAAATCAACCAGCAAAATATAAGTACTGGTACATAAATGATAGATAAGCAAACAAACCACAATAAAGAAAGAAAGAAAGAAAAACAGTAATAAATAATAATAATAATAATGATAATAATAATAATAATAATAATAATAATAATAATAATAATAATAATAATATAAATAAAACAATTGAAATTGATTTACACTTGCTCGAAAAGGAGTAGGAAGAAGTAAAAACTTATGTACTCCTACCCCCAATTTCTATTCCTCATGATTACTATATAGCAATTATTATTTTGTATGAATATCAATATAATAATAATAATAATAATAATAATAATAATAATAATAATAATAATAATAATAATATAACAATATCACACATCTTTTTTCCTGTATACACTAGTATGATAATACCCATTTATTATTTATCCTAAGAGATATTAATACCAGATATTAATTTAAAAAAAAAACAAACAAAAAAAACAAAACAAGCAAAAACACATATACCTATATAATATAAATACATATAATATTCTATATTGTCCTATATAGTAATATAGTAATAATATACTCATATATCCATATTTGAACTAGATATTATCAGCACATATGTGGCCAGGCCCCAGTATGAAAAACAACCGGATCCCCCCCCTCAAGCCCTTTCCTCTCTGTTTTTTGTAAAAATCATTTGTCTGTATTTGTTTTTAAACTGTTCGATGTTCGGACATTGTTTCAGCTCCACACTCTGCCTGTTCCATAGTCTTACACCATTATTTGATAAACAGAATCTTTTCTTCGTGGTTCGACATCTTTGTATCTTAAAATTTGTCATTTCCCTTAATTTATACCCTCCCTCTCTTTCCTGAAACATTTTCTGTAAATGGTTAGGTAATAGATTATTTCTGGCTTTGTACAGGAATTGCGCTGTTTGGAATTCAACCATATCATTAAATTTTATTATTTTAGACTTTACAAATAGTGGATTGGTGTGTTCACGATAACCTACATTGTGGATTATTCTGATAAAATTATATTATATTAGCTATAAAATTTGTCATTCCAGACTCACATAATGTCAGACATTATATTTACCAGTTAAGGTTAAAGGCAACAGTAAATACAGACTCCACAATCATGACGTCTGACCCTCTGTCTGTATATGTTCTATTGTTTAGTTGTGTTTCATACACCTTTGGACAGTAACTTCAGTTCATTCTGCTCCTGTCTCCTCCTACACTAGTCATAATGTGGTGCAAACACAGTGGACACTGCACACACAGACATCTCTGTCACCTCTAACACAGGCCCAGGCTTGCAGGTAACATTTTATTAAGTGATATAGTGCTACAGAAGCAGAGTGGCAGTCAGGATAGTGGGCATGCTGGGACCAGTACTTTCATACCTGCAACAGAGGCATGGTACTGTTAGGGCCGGATCGACTAAGATCCCAATTTGCATATACTAATTTGTGTGTGCAATCTACAATTTTGCATGTGGGGTTGAACTGTGGTGTGCGGGTGATTTACTACGATTGCTTGTGTAAATAACAACATGTGCGAAGTCTTGCAGACCGCCCTATTTAAATCAGCATTTTGCGTTCGCTACTGGTTGTCTTCATGGAGACAATACGCTGGAAAAACTGCTCTGGGACACGCTAGCACTAATGGAATGGCAGTGCCAGATTCATTTTAGAGGAGGGGTGGTTAGATTGAATGACTGTCAGGCACACATGATTTTGTCACACTCAAGTAGAAAAGTAGCCTACAAGAGTCCCACAAAGTGATGGGGCAGACGCCTCAATTATTTTTCCTTCCGTCATTCCAAAAATGTTCACACGAGGGTGAAAAATGCGTTCTCTGAGTCTTGTTTCATCATTTCGATGTCTTCTTCTTGCCACAATAACCACTTCCATGTGTGCGTAGGGTGACCAGGTATCCTGCTTTGTGTGGGACTGCACAGCATTATGACCATTTTTTCCATGTCCCGCAAATTGAAACGATATCCCGCATTTGATTGGCTCTGGCTCTCCAAAGTGCAACGACAGTCGCCTTCCGCTGAACATGACTTTCATTTTATAGCGGAGACAGTGCTATCACCATTAGCTGTGTACGCTGTCAATCAACCAACATATACGTGGGGTCAGGAGTCCATCAACCTGTCACCGGTGTCCTCCTGACCTCCGCCCACTGACACACAGAAAACAAAGGCAAAAGCTTCAGACACCGACATGCAAATGTTGGCAGAAATCATGGAAACTCCGCACAAAAAAAAGAAGATGCAACTACAGAAAAGAATGGCAAAATGTGGTGGGGGATGATTCACAGAGGGTATTCTGTGAACTATATCAAACTTATTTCTCCATCGCTCATGGAGGCAAGTATGACCTGAAGCCACACACTGTATGTATGTGATGTTTGGTTAGATTTGATCCCTATTCCCTTTTACTTATTTTTAAGTTTGGAGTTTGAACTGAGAGACTTGAGGTGACAAAATATGCTTTTGTTAAGTCTGTGGATATTTATTTTTTGACAAAATTCCGCAGGATATTTACCTGATTTTATTCTATTTCTATTACTGTGTTACAATGCAAAATGTTTGACTGTTCTGTGTATGGATGCACAAAGGTTTTTGGTCCAAGTAATTTTAGGTTGGCTGGAAGTGGAAACAGCTGTTATAATGTTGTCAGTTATGCCTTGTTATTTTATTGCACATATTTTAGTTTACCTTTGAGGGTTAAGAACATGTAGTCAAAATACATTTAAAAAAGCAATTTTCTAAATGTATTTAATTACAATATTTGAAATTTGAGGTTTCTTTTTTCAGTTTTTACAAGTACATTTTTTGTTTTGTTTTTACAAGCAATAAAACTTGTTGAAACCTGTACAAAAAAAACAAAAAATAAATGCCCAGTGCAAAAATATGCATACTGTGTGCAACCAAAACAAATTGCTGTTATTTATATTTATAAGCTTGACAATAAGATGCACATTGTTTAATTCCAGCATTACAGTTATGTTACGTGTCCCACATTGTCCCACACAAACACACTCCTTGTCCCACATGCGGCTCATAAGGACCTGGTCACCCTATGTGTGCGCAATCATACATACAAACCGTTTGCACCTCCCTTTGAGACGTCTTAAATATAGACACAGTTTCTATGAGCAAAATTACTTTCAGGTTTGATAAATCACTTTGTGTGTGCTAAATTAATATATTTACATTTTGTCCTCCCAGTATATGCACACACATGTAAACGCCCCATATTATATATTCATTGTGTCAAACGTACTAACTGGATGCAGACACACTATTTTGCACCTTTGAAAGACACAACCCTTAGTGCACAGTCTGCATTTACATGACAACTTTTATTCCTGGTTTAATCTGAATAAATGTTAGATCCTATTTTAGATGATCATGTAAAGACCTTATTCCAGTTGAAAAAGAATAGTTTGGAATAAATTTAAATCCGAATAAAGTCACTGGTTTAATCCCCTTTTAATTCCGAACTAAATTATTCCTGGGACATGTAAACCCTTTATTCCGTTTGGACTTTATTCCTTCCATTCTGCACATGCTCGCTGTCTTGTCCTGTCGCGATGACGCACACATTCTGTGCTGGCGGAAGAATATACAATGCAGTCTAGTCTTACCAAACAGTTCCAGTGGGCTATTCTGATGGGATCTACCAGCCTCTAAAACCCTGAAGGAAGAGTTCACCACTTGTTTTTTTATTAATTCATTTGTCATGCACTAATGAGTTCGATAAGTGGGCTAAACAGTTTGCACTGCACTGCACCGATTGCCTTGTTCTCGCAGCCCTTCCGTTAGCTTAGCTTAGCCTAGTTTAGCATAATCGCTTCATTCCTATGGTCAGACATAGCCAGGCTTTTACAGGTGATCCGTAGTATTTTATGACTGATTTTGTGAAATTCAGTTCTCCTTAATCTTTACTTTAGTCCGGTGGGGTCAATATGATCACAAATTGAGGCTCAAATCATGGCGATGTGACTTACTGCAGGAATAAAATCTTGGGAAATAAAAACTAAAGCAAAGCTAAAATGGTAAAGCAAAGCTAGTTTAGCACATGCATCCCTTCCAACAAAAAGATTTTCCAACTTCCGTCAACACAACAGTCCCAAGATTGTATGAGTGCAGTAAGTCACAGATCTAAAGAAATAATTAGGGAGAATCGGATTTCACAAAATCGCTTACAAAAGACAACAAATCACCTTTAAAAAATGTAAACCTTTATTCGGGTTTAACATTTCCATGTAAACAGAAGAGAAAATACTTTAGTTCCGAATTAATTTCTTCTGGAAAAATAAATCGGATTTAAAAAACGTCATGTAACCGTACCCACTGTTAGTAAATCAGTTTGAAAATTTTTTTGCATGTGCAATGAGTTTGCACACGTTTTTATACATGCAAATCTTTAGTAGATCCGGCCCTTAGTGTATTAACATTTTACAACTTGCTACATACTCTAATTTACTAACTTTCATTGCACTATTGACAGAAACATGCCCAGGTTGGCTTTCTGTTTACCTGATGCATTTATTTATTGTTACAAATTACATTTATATGAAAGAGTTGAAAAATGTACATAATCATTCCAACCCATTAAGTACATTAAGACATAGCCTCAGAAAGACTTATCCATATTTCCAATGCATTTGAAGCATTAGCAAGTTTTCTATGTCTTCAATAGGCCATTTATAGAACAGCCAGACTGGTCAAATGCCATTCACCTCCACATATGTCCAGACATATTCTGAAATTATCCTTACAGATGACTGTTATAAAACTGAGAGTAAATGGATGGTTTAAAAAAAGACAGACAGAGTCCTGAGAGCAGATGGAGATTGTCTCTTGTCTCCTCCCTTGACCGAGAGTCATCTTAATCAGATTGCAGAACAAGCAAGAAGAGGCACTCAAGCGAGAAATTGTTTTGGGTGCATCGTCGTGAAGGAATCTTTTAATATGCCAGGATTCTTGCTGCTTTCAGTTTAAATGATTGCCACTATAAATCTGTCTCTCCGTGTCTCTGTATTAAGGGTTCATGTATATTCTATTATCCCCATTATCTTTCTTAAACACTGTCTCCAATACGAGCCTTATCGTTTAGGTACAGTACAGGCACTGTGCCAGCCACAGAGCTGCAGCTAATCTGTTTTCACTGTGGTATTTGTTTGACGGTACAGATCGAAACTGAGAAATAATAGTTTTGTTTCACTGTGCTGGTGATAATATATTTGGACCTGAGAACACAACAAGCCTCATTAGGTCCTAGATTTAAACCCAGTGGAAGTCTATTCCCTGGATGGCTTGATAGAATATCAACTTGTTAACTATTGTCGATGTACAAATTAGAATTTAAGCACTGTTCTACGCTATATCCATAAACTGTGAACCAAAATGACGAGCGCAGGCACCTCTATTTTAATCATTTTTAATCTAGTTTTGGGTGTTTTGCTCTATGCACACCAGTCTAATACGCTTCTTGTTGTTCATTCCAAATTCTCTACAGCTACTAAAACACACTTTGTTACCCCAGTATCGATCTATATTCATGTTTAAAGTTTTATTGTAACCCTGACCCACTCCAAGCCTAGAGCTTTAGTGTACCATTAGGAAGTCAGTGTGAAATACTTCAAAAGTCTCTATGAGGGACTAGAGGCATCAGAATCACCTCTTTAAGTTATTCTAACTCTGTGTTATGTTCATATGTCACTAAACTGAAAATCCAGTCAGAACTTGTTGCAAATGTAATGCCACCTGCATTAGGTTTACCATCAAATACAGTCTGTGCCTTGGGTTTGTTGCTACAAAATATACTTTTTCATTGAAGGATCATTGATTTCAAGAAGAAGTGAGTGGATGGAAGTTTGCATCCCATCAGGTTTTCAGCAATAAAACTAGGAAATGATCTTGAATTACCATATCTTAACACTTACAGTTATATCTATACATTTCAAATATGTATCTTAAAGACTTCTGCAATGGTGTTCACAAAGTAAAAAATGTATTATTAATTTTTATGTAACTGTGCATCTGTGTTAGGGTTAGAGACAAATGGCTTATATCACACTGAGGGAAATGTTACTGCCTAATTTTCCTCACCAAACCTTCTGACCGTCTAAACACTAATCAGCTTACAAAACAGCTGAGATCAGATTTTTGTACACAGCTGTAACCTAAGGGTGTTCACAGTGAAGACAAAGCACCGGCATTTTAGGTTTTAGCACAGTGTTTTTCAACCTTGTAGTGATGTGACATTCACGAATGAATCGAATCTTTTGAACGGCTCTTTGAAATGAACGATGGGAACCGAGTCTTTGTAAAGAGCCGTTCATTTTTTTTTTTTTTTTTTTTTTTTAAGGAGGGAGTGTCCCATTGCCTGTCAATTTAGCGTCACTGGGGAGGCATTGGGCAGGAGGAGAATGTTCGAGCAGAAAAAAAAAAAGAGTGCACTGCACATGTCTCATTGCAAGAAGGTAGTAAAAAAACAGCAGTTTGAAGCGTATGGTGAGCATAGAAAAGTTTGAGAGTGAGTGAGTGAGTGAATGAGTGAGTGAGTGAGTGAGTGAGTGAGAGACCATCTGTGAGTAATGAGCCAAAGAAAAAGGAGTAGCATTTGGATGCACTTTTCAGAAAGAAAAGATGGGCATGCAACTTGAGAATTGCAGTATAGTTCAGGTATTTAAGTAATTGCAGTGATGAATCACTGTTTTGTTTTGTGCAATTTTTTCCGTATGTTTACAGACATTTATTGTTCTTGTTTTGAGGAGAATAAAATGTTATTTCATAAGAAAATGTTTTATTTTCTTCATTTTTAATCTGCAGACTAGTCCACATGATGTACTGTGATGTTTTTTTTGTCAAATTCCAGCTTTTGCCTAATGTCACCTCTCATGTCATGTATTTAGCCCACACATTTTAACTAACTATTCTTTTTTATGTTAAGATAATAGTTACTGCCACGTCAATTAAACACCTGTAAAATGTAATGTCAATCATCACATGTAGCCTATTTAGTCATTAAAACACTGGTGTTTCAAAAGAATGCAAAAAACATAAAAGAGCCAGTCTTTTGAACGGCTCCTGATTGAACGGCTCCCTTCAAAGAGCCAAAAGTCCCATCACCACAACCTTGGGGTCGCATGGAATTCATATAGGGTCGCCTGAAATTTCCAGTAATTAATAATAAAAAAAAAGTAAATAAATTACTTATAAAAAATATTTTTCAATGATTCAAGATATATTTCATTATGATTAAAACACCATACATTTTTCCTAATAAAAATCAAGTTCAAATAAAATGTAGGATATAACATCTGCGAGGGCATATCTGGATTGACCTGATCATGTAACTGCATGCGTTACTACACTTCAACCTGCTCGGACACAGTCGAAACCAGACCAAACAGAGAATGAAAAGATTTCTTCAACTGCCCGGCCCCGCTAAGACATCTCCAAGAGAAAAATGTCTCTGTTTTGAATGTCTGGGATCACCAGAAATTTCTCATATTAATATGGAGTCATCAGCCAAAAAAGGTTGGGAACCAATGTTTTAGCACCAAAGAGTCCCGGGTCCCTAAAAATATTGTCAAATATTTATGTAGAGGATTTTTTCTAATCTTATCCATTTTATTTGGAAACTCTGAAAAGTTCATTAGACCTCATAATCTCAATAGGAGCTTTAATGTCTGTCATATCAGACTTTGATTGACAGGTCTGACTGCACTAACCTGGTAAATTGGAGTTATGATTTATTTAATAAAATGCATTTTTATTCTGACAGACAGCTCAACTGTGGTTGTGCTTAATAGGTTCCACTAACAACATTATTGATTCACTTTGTTACACAATTCTTGATAAAGTTCATTGTTTTCCTAAGTCAGTATCTGCTGCTTAGCATTAGCTTACCTCTCATCCCTCAGCCTCCTATTGTCCAAATATGGTAACTTTCAACTCCAAAAAGACAACATGGGGATGACCACATAGGAAACTACCGACTTCAAATGGCAGTTAAGCGACCAGTGGGTGATGTCATGGTTCCTCTATCCACTAGTTGTTTACAGTCTAATCTATTAACAAATAATAAACATTTAGCAATATACAGTAGAAGTAATACACTACAGGTACTTTCCACACTTTTAGGTGCACTGAGCATTTGTTGCATACTGCACCTAAAATCAGTGACAAATAAATATCTTTTCCCTTCAGAACAAGTGCAAGCAAAAATATCTGTCAATATGTTATAACTTGGACAAAGCTAACAGGAAATATTCTTACACACATGCTGGCAAAAACAAAATTATAAACTCTATTATTAATGTGCTGTACATATCCAAAAATACATGAGGTAAGCTGAAATACATCTAAATAAGTAGAAATCATCCACTAATCTGTAGCATTTCTCTTTTCTCCAAAGTCAGAACTAAACATGGAGAATCAGCGTTCAGTTTCTATGCTCCGTATATCTGGAACAAACTACCAGAAAATATCAGGTCTGCTGAGAGTCTGAGTTCTTTTAAGTCAAGGTTAAAGACTGACCTGTTCACTGCTGCCTTTGACTAAAAGGCTTTTGACTTTTTAAATGTTATATTCTTTCAAAACTCTGCACTGCAACTCTTATGTGTGTTTTTATTTATTTATTTATTTTTATTTTATGTGTTGTTTTCTTGCTTGCTGTTTTTAATCACCTTTTACATATTTCTTTTCCTTGTCGTATTTCAATGTCTTGTGTGAAGCACCTTGAATTGCCTTGTTGCTGAAATGTCCTATACAAATAAACTTGCCTTGCCTTGCCTTTTAGGAGGCTGCGCAGTAATTCAGTGGAGCACAAATAATGCACTTTTCAAAGCTACTTTTCCCAACATGCTTCACTGGGTGGGAACATAACTTCAAACATGATTGGTTCCTCCTTGCTACATAACAAAAAAAGAATTTTCTAATTGGGTCCATGTTTTTATGGAACATTAGAGGACTGGCAGTACTGAGCACAGTCACATATTCACTGATGAAATAAATATGAAACCTCATTTAACATATGTTTTTCATGATATGGGTCCTTTAACCCTTTCCTGCATATTGGTCACTACAGTGGGCAGTTTATTCAAAGCTGTTCTCTTGTATATTCATGGGTTTTGTTGTTTTAGTTCCACATCAGCCAACACAATGGACACTTACGCATCATCTCATTCACTGTAATTCATATCATTACTGTAACGTTGCTGTTCTTGATAAACCTGATCTGCAGTAACATGTTTCACTGTAAATCAATTGTTATTTGTTAGAAAAAACTTTTTTTTTTTTTTTTTTTTGCATATTATCTCCATGAAAAGAGTAATAACTAGCATTAGAATATGTTAAAATGTGAGAAAACATCAGATTTTATTTCATTGTTTTCATGTCACTTTCTGATATTGGGTTTTAAACATGTTTCTTTCCTTCAAAAATTAAATGCATGGACATTTTTGTAACTCCGTGAAAAAAAAACAACTAAATCATTGTTTTTTTCATGCCTATGGAGGAATAAAAATACTCAAGAAAAAAATCTTAACTAAGGTTCTCATAATTAATGCATGAAAGGGTTAAAACCAATATTTATGCTTAAAAAGATCCAAAATATAGTAACCTGAGCCTAAACCATGTATGAAGGTATAAAAGTGTGGAGTGTTAAGCCTGCTGATAGGGGACAGTAGTCCCCCTGAGTGTCAGCTCTTATTTTTGGGATATACTTTTGTCATTCTGTACTCTCTACACTAGTCCTCTGATCCTCTTTTCCTTGTTTAAGAAACACAAATGAGGAAAAAAACAAGAAAACCAGGTGAAACTACTAAAAGTCACCTTCTTTCTCTGTGCCTGTACCTTTCCTGATACCCTCTCAAGGGGAACCATATTGACTGATTCAGCAGCTCCTATTTTCAGGCAACAACGTAACAGATCAGTCAGAAACACTGGTTTCAATTTCTCCACAACAGTCGCTCGCCTTAAGGCACACTGAAGCCACATTTTTGGAGACATAAAATGCATTCGCTGACAGTGGGGAAGGGGGAATTTGACACAAGACGGTTGTAATGATGAACTGTACTCTTCATTCAGCAGAATATAGTGAGGAGAATCATTACCTGGTGTTTACTGCAAAACACAGGCCTTTGCCATTTTAAATGATAGGCACTGGTGTTGTAAATCCCCTCTCTCTGTCATCCCCATTCTGGACCAAATTTTAATTTGCACTTTTTTGTCTATCGCTGTGCCTTCAGGCAGCTGACTCGAAGGGGAGTAGGGGGTAGGAAAAGAGAAGAAGACAAATTCATGGAGGGATAATGTTAAAGGGTTGAGTAAGAGATGGAGGGTACAGTGAGGAGGAACTCAGGGGATTGAATGGAGGCAAAAGATGAACATGAAACACAGATGAAGATAGAATAAAAAAAAGGTATTGTGACTGCATTAAGACTGGAAATGTATATGTGGAAAATATGTTGATAATATGTATATAAATCTTGATCTAAATAAAGAGCCATAAAAAAATCTATAGTACAAGTAACACAATTATACAATAAAGAAAAGGCTTAAGATTTTCATGTTTTTAATATTATTATTAGATTGTACAAAGCTGATAAAACCACTGTGTGTATGTGTATGAGTGTGTAGGCATATTTAGACTAATTATGAACAAACAAACACATAAATATGTGCTCTTTAATTTGGCAAACAAGGCGCCAAGATCTAATGTAGGATATCACAAACATTTTGGCTGATAAAATGTAAAAACAACAAGAGAGAAAATGACTTTAGGCCTAAAACAATGACAAAAAAAAAAATATTGTGATTAATTTCCATATTTTCCTTCCTCTGTGAAGTGTAGAGAGGCTAAAGAGTGAGAGACAGAAGAAAGTGGCATCATTTCAAAGACAAGCATAGCTTTGCACAGATCAAAACCATTAGCATGTTTAGAATAATCTCGGAGGATGCATTATTAAAGCATCCTCAGTAATTATACATAATGTGAAAAACAGCAACGCAAAGCAGATCACCACATAATTATTATTTTGAGAAGTGACATATAGTGGTTGTTGAAGGCTAAATTAGACACTACATCACACTATGGTAACACATCATCTAATTGTGCAACTTTCCAAAGTCCTTAAATGATGACGAAGCAGAAAACTTTTATTTGACTGTCATTTAAAAATGCGTTCCACAGCAGTACTGTTTTAAATAGAACAACTAATGCATTTAAATGTCATTATCTTAATTACAGTGTCTATCAAATGATAGATGTTGCAAGTCAGAGTCAAATTAATATTTAATATTTCACTTGGACTAAATTTCTATCTTCTTTTAATTAGCTGTACAGTGTGATGGTGGGGGTGTTCAGCTCCCATGAAACCGTAAGCCCAGTGCTGGATCTTGCAGCTGGGATGCTACAGGGGGGGCCTCCTCCCATGACCTCGCTGCCCCTCTCTATTTTCATCCAGAGAAAAAAGTCCCTCTCAGAAAAATGATGCATGACTGTGTCTGCCAACTGCAATCCCAGCCAAGATGAGATTCAGGACGCCAGCGAGGGAATCGAGGAATCAACAGATACTCCCGGTCTAGCTTGAAAAAACGCTTCTTTTTTTCCCTTGAAAAGCCTGTTGATGAATCTTCAATTGTAAAACTTGTAAAGTCACACTGAATTATCAAAAAAAGAATTCAAATGGTCTTAGAAGTGGAGCTAACCAGAGATGGAGCTAGAGGGGGTAAACACTAGGACTCAGATATTTGAGATATTAGAAAACATAAATACAGCATTTTGGGAAAACATAATATCTACAGTCGCGGAAAAAAGTATTCGGCCATCAAAAGTCATCAAAAACAATGGTTATGCAATCAAGTACTAACGTCTGTGTGTATCATGTGACTAAAACAGACAGAAAAGAAAACATGGAATGCCTAAAAGCACTGTTTTTGTCAGTACAATGCCATAGATATTGATGTAAGAACTGAAGTGATTTTGGTTATTATCAAGAAAACATGGAAAATGGATAGATAATCAGCTCTGAAATTAATCTCTCATGAGCTATTTTTGTTGTTATCATTATATTTGTCCAAATAAATGTAGCTTTAGTTGTACCAGGCATTAAAATGAACAAGAAACTGAAGAAAACAAAAGGTGGTCTAATAATTTTTTCTACAACTGTATTTAAGTAAAGAATGTTAATGGCTGCTCCAAAAAGAACCAAACACCAAACTACTGTCTTTAACCCATAAAGACCCAGTGCTACTTTTGTGTCAGTTCTCAAATGATTTTTTTTCTCACTATTTAACCTTTCTTAAGTGATTTTCCACCATTTATTATAATATTATTCTCTGTATTTTGCTTCTTTTTTTCTGTAAATCATGTATTTTCCTAGATTTAATTCATTACATTTAATGCAGATGTTTATGAAAACAGAGTAAATTCAAAGTTTATTATATCAAAACAGAAAAAATGAAGAAAAAGTCACATTTTCAGCAAAGATATTAATAACTGAATGTAAAAACAAGTGTCTCCAACCCTAACCTAATGTTATAGAGGATGACGGTGTTTCCACGGTAACTACATAGCCTCTGAACGTCCAAATGCGTCGTATCAGATGACCATGAAAAGATGAAAACCTGCATTTTACACCAATTATTTACATGTAATGATTGGATTAGTGGATCAACATGTATTAAATATTTTAGATCAGTAGATGGTTTTGGTCACCAGTGGATGTTTGGGTCTTTATGGGTTAAGGTACATAACATAAATAGCCGATCAAATCTAAACAGTATTACTGAACTTAAAATCATTATACATTATTATTATTATTATTATTATTATTATTATTATATCATCGTTATATAATACTGGGGTAGAATTTACAGAGCTAATGTTCAACAGACACATTTGACTCCAGGCCATAATAATCCTTGCTGCTCTAATTACAAATCAATGATCCCCAACAATGCCTCATGAATATGACTTGAGTGCTCTGAAATGAGTATTTGGCCTTCAGATGAACATTACTCAAATGAATTGAGATTTTCTTTTCACCTCTTAACATCTACAGAAGTCAGATGTTAAATACAAAAACCAGAAGACATCCCCTTTCAAAGAAAATCTAATAACATTCATATTGGACGTACATGTTCTCTGTTTCAGCATCACCTTAACCTCAACCCTATTTCAACGGCATTCATTTACTTAAGCACTTTCTTATTAACCCATAAAGACCTAGTGTTACTTTTGTAGCACTTCAAACTTTTTTTTTTTCTGTATATATAACTTTTCTTAAGTGATTTATCACCTTTTATTATGACATTATCCTCTGTATTTTGCATTTTTTTCAGTGAACATCAGGTGTTTTCCCGTATTTAATTTACTGATCATGTAGATGTTCATAAAAGCTCAGATTAAAGTTGAGGGTTATTATATCAAAAACAGAAAAAAATTGAAGAAAAAGTGACTTTTTCAACAAAATATATCATTAACTGAGCATAAACCAAGTGTGTCCATCCACTGTCATTTGTCAAACTCAATGGGTTTTACTGGTGAATCAATGTTGTAGAAGATGACAGTGTTTCCACGGTAACTACAGAGACTCTGAACATCCAAATGGGTCATATCTGATGACCATGAAAAGATGACAAACTGGATTTTACACTGATTATTTACATGTATTGATAGAATTAGTTGTTAAGACATTATTAAACATTTTAGATCAGGGGTGTCAAACTCATTTTGGTTCAGGGGCCATATTTAGCCCAATTGGATCTCAAGCGGGCCAGACTAGTAAAATAATGACTTAATAACCTATAAATAATGACAAATCCAAGTTTTTCATTTTGTTTTAGTACAAAAAACCCCAATTAAATTATGAAAATATTTACATTTTACAAAAAAGATGTGAATAACCTGAAAAAACAGAAATTTCATTTGAAAAATTAGTGCAGTTATAACAATATTATGCCTTGACTTATTATTTATACATGCACATTACACACAGCGTTACATAAACATTTGGTAACAGGCACAATATTGTTAAAATTTTGGAGTTTGGAACTGAAATTTGAACAATTTCTACAATATTCCATCTCTTATTATTAACACAACTACAGATCACATCAGATCCATAAATGCACAAAATCACAAATCTACAAATCCAGATATGGCCCCGGGGTCACATGTTTGACACCTGTGTTTTAGATCAATAGATGGTTATGGCTGTCGGTGGCTGTTTGGGTCTTTATGGGTTAATGTGACTCTAAATGTAATGCTTCCTTTTTTGGGCTCTTTATAGTGATTTCGTCTTGGAGTGAATAGAAGTTAGATTAAACTTATCCAATAAATGTCGCTTTTAAAGTGTTACCTCTGTACCTCCTTCAGTTATTATAGGGCTGCAAAGTTTTAATGTCCATAAATCTGAAGCTTTTTATTCTTAAGTTACGTTCACTATTTTACAAAAATAAACATTTCAGGAAACAGTTGTTAGTACCAGTGCATTACAACTTCTGTAAAACTTGTCTAGCCTTCCAGAAAGGAACAGAAAAATAGAAAAGTTGCATTATTAACAGATATTGTTGTTACTGTCATTGTTTCAAACCACTGTTAGGTTGTCATATCATAATCTATCAGGCAAAGCCAAGACTGACAGCTTGTTAGCATATTAAAGGATTGCACAGAAGACTGCATAATTCATTTATTTTGGAACCTGAGTATTAAAATGTCACAGCATTTCCGTAGACCACAGACTTGGATTATGACTTACTGGGCGATTGTTTTGAATCAGCATAGATAGACAGTGAAGGACTCTATTCTTTGAATTGTCATATCTTTTACCAGGATGGAAATGAACTTTTTGTTCATCTGTCACAGTGGCTGACAGATCCCAAAATTTTACAAGCATGCATTCTTTTTTATTATTTGTTTGTTAGTGTCTTGTTGTGTCTGCTGGGACTCTTCTCAACCTCCTCTCTCCTCTTCTCCTCTGTTCATGTCCCAGCAAATACATGTTAATGACTCCTTCTTCCCTGGAGTCTCTGTACTTTATGTCCTCACAGGTTTTCCCTGGATCTTCTCTGGACCTGCTGCTGTGGTCCTGCCCTCATCAGCATTATTCATTTATCCATATATTTTTGATAGTTTTCATTTAATTTCATTTCATTTTCATTTATTCATTCCAATCTAAATGATTGGAAAGAAGCAGGATGAAGAAAACTTATAATACCTGCCCCTTTCTTGAAAATCTGCTTACATCAGATAAGTTACAGTTATTGCAGTAAACACGTAACATGATAGTCAATGAAAATAAGCCAATTCCAAAATCTTTAAGAACAATTATTTCATTACAGGCTTTTATAAAGCTTCTCTATTCTCTCCTTATATCACCTCTTAAACTGAGAAATATTTGTACAGTTCTTCTCTTCCATCGCCAACGAATTCCACATTCTGACACCCACAACAGAAATACACATTTGCTTTACATTAGTTCGAACCCTTTGCTGTTTAAAATTAAACCTCCTTCTATGTTTTTCATAGTGTTTCATAGTGTTTATTATGTAATTACATGGAAGGTAGAGGTTTCTATTATTTGTACTAAAAATTGCAGTAGTAGTATATCCACTGTTAATACTTGTATAGTATTTACAGTTATGGACATTTGTTCTAGTTATTGGTAATTATACTAACACCAGCTGTTCTACTTTTTAACAGTTCTAGTTCAGTTTGCTGTGCATCCATGCGTCTCCCCCCATTCCCCCTTCTCCCCCAGTCTCTCTCTCTCTTCCTTTACCCTCTCTCTTTAACCCCAACTGGTCATGTCAGACGTCCATCCTCCAGGAGTCGGGGTCTGCTCCAGGTTTCTGCCTGTTTAAAGGAAGTTTTTCCTTCCACTGTCACCAAGTGTTTGCTCCTGGAGGATTCTGTTGGGTTTCTGTAAATTGGCTTAAGAGTCTGGTTTAGATCTGCTCTATATGTGAAGTGTCATGAGAAACTTTTGTTATGATTTGGCGCTATATAAATAAAATTTGATTGATTGATTGATTGATTGATTGATCGATGAGCGACACGGTGGTGCAGTGGATAGCACTCGTACCTGGGTTCGATTCAAACCCCAGTCGATGGGGGTGGAGTTTGTATGTTCTCCCCATGTCTCTGTGGGTTCTCTCCACGTACTCCAGCTTCCTCCCAGCATCCAAACACATGCACTGATAGGTTAATTGGTTAATCTAAATTGCTCATAGGTGTGAATGTGAGAGTGATTGTTTGTCTCTGTATGCCAGCCCTGTGATGAACTGGTGACATGTCCAGGGTGTACCCCGCCTTCACCCTTAAGTAGCTGGGATAGGCTCCAGTGACCCCCGCAACCCTAGTGAGGATAAAGTGGGTTCAGAAAATGAATGAATAAATTGTTTAACAGTGTGCATTTGTATGTGATGATGCAACCACTAGACTTCTGAAGTAACGTTCTTTCATTTCATGAGGTCAATATTTGAAGTCTGAATGAAAATAAGGATATTCTCTTGTTCTCTATCACGTGCACACATGCATGAACCATGAACCAACGGCAGTTCTATTTGATGAGTTGCGAATCTCTATTGTGAATCTACCGGCAGAGCAAACACCAGAGCATCATCCGGGCCCGGGTCTGGTGGGGGCAACAAATGTCCTGCCCCCTAAAATAAAAGTTTCCGAAGGTAGGGGAAAGGAAATGAGGTGCACAACAATGGGAGACATAGAGGAATTAGTAAAGCATCTTAAGTTTCAGTTTCGCTGTACGGTGCCCCCCCACCCCCCACCCCGAACCGGGCCTGGCATCATCTGTTATTATTATTTGTGCATACTGTATATGTTATATTTTCTGTTCAGAGATGGAAATATAAAAGACAGTAAATGCAAATAAGCTCATTTGTTCTCTTTTATTCCCCAACCCAATGAGAATCAACAAGAGAATCAATAAGGAATCGGATCAATAAGCAAAATTGATAATGGCATTGGAATTGTTAAATACTTATTGAGTCCCATCCCTAGTTATGGTGCATTTACCATGACTTACTTGAATAGAATGTGGATTAGGAGTATGTACACAATGTAGGAATGAATGTGTATGTCAGTATGTGAAGGTGAAAGTGAAGATAAAATAAGTATGAGGTACCAAACAGGAAAGAGGTTTAATTAATTCAACATTCAGCGCAGCGGGTTGCAATGATGCATTTATGAATGATTTAACAACAGACAATAAAAGTGGGTAAAAGCTGCTTCATGTGCTTGTATGGCACACAACTTTGGTACTCAACCTCAGCGAAACAATCCGGCTCTAACATTCAGCACCACCGTCTTGAAAAGATGTCGACACATTAGTTGACAAAATCCTATCAACAGCTGTGCTTTATTACTTCACCTATAGCAAAGTAGCATCAGTAATGGGCAGGTATAAGAACATGACCTGAATGTGTTTCTCATCAATCAGATTAACTGGCTGGAAAACGTACAGACTGAATGAGAAAGCAACTCAGATTAGCTCGATAGCAGCAAAAATAACACGGACCGGGAAAGAGATTCAGGCAGTTGAATGTTGCCTCAATCTTCATCTAATAGCTTTCTTTGCTTTAGAGAAGACCCTTATTTCAAGAGGGTCGGACTGCTTTTCCAAGACAGAAATGGCCATGGCAGATGACACTTTGACAAAAGGAGTTTACTCTGGAGTAAAGAGGAAAGGAGTTTATTCTGATTGAAAACAAGCACACAGACCATCCCTTAAACCAACAAAATGCTGCCAATTCCACTGTTTGTTAGGATCAATAAACATTATATTTGTGTATATTTGGATAAGGCGTAAATAGTGAATTTTCCTATGTGTTGTAATATATGTAGTTTTCATTGTATTGTTCCAAACACTTGTACATTTTAGTAAACCAACATATGGGAAGTATGCAAAATCTCTTGAATACTCACTTCAGTGCAGTTATTTGGGTAACACTTTATAATAAGTACACACTATGAACCATTAGTTAAGCATTAACAAATACTGAATTCATTATTTATAAAGGATATTTCTGACATGAATACTCATTAGTATACGTTTATAAGCACAGTTATAAATGTTTTACTCATCAATCATAATCATTCATCATTCAATCATGCAGTTTGTTTGATAATCCCATGTGCTGTGTCTTTCCTTTGTTAGAATAACTGACACTTTTATTTACTTTATGCATTGCCAACCATTAAATATAATTTGCAAATGCTTTATATGACATAGATAATCCACACTTTAGATGAGCTCACACCATAGACTTAATTAATGAGTAGTAAGTGCTTTATAACTACCTGAAATAATGAATTCCTGTATTAATAACTTTTTATAAGACATCTATTGGAAAATAAATGTGTGAGTTAGTATAAAATACCCACTAACATATTCACTAACCATTAGTACATGTCTGAATAGTGTATGTGCAAGCATAAATGCACATCATAACTGGTTTCTAAATGATGCAATACAAATTTTTTAAATGCTGAATCCATAATTTATAAAGTATGAAAATACAATCATTAAGCATATTGTAGATGAGCTTATTAATGATGAGTAAAACCATTGTAACTGTGCTTATAAACCATATATTAATGAGTATTCATGTCAGAAATATGCTTTATAAATGATGAATACAGTATTTGTTAATCCATAACTAATGCTTCATAGTGTGTACTTATTATAAAGTGTTACCGCTATTTGTATCCATAGTGTGTCTCTACTGATGGAGCGTATACTTTAGAAATGTACATTATAGTGAATTAATTATAGTTCAGCTGAATCTATCTTCAGTGTTTATATTTGTAGCAATAAATGGTTTGCTTTAAATTTTGTTGTGTATTTTTCCCATTTCAAAATACAAATGACTTGTGTTTTATATAAATACATTTTCTCATGCCAGTATTGTATTTGTGTTTTATGCCCATCTAAGGACATACCTAAAGATAAAAGGAGATCACAATATATGCAACAACAGAAAGGAGAGGACTGAACAGAGGTGACCCTGGGAAGGTTTTCTTTTTTTTTTGTTCCCTCTGAGAGAGTGAAACTGAATGTTTGGAAAAAGTTCAACAACTGCTTTGCATTCACTTGACTGTGCTGAAATCAGATGTATCGTGTCAAAATCAAGTTGGCGACCAAAACAATACCAAGGCCAAAACAACAAAAGTACGCTAACAATGAAAGTCAAAGTTCAGAGCTGGATTCCTTGGAAAGAAAGTAAATTTAACACCAGATACTTTGATGTGACGGTTATAGTACTGAAGCAGAACGTCCTAAACCTGAAGCGATGATGCCTCACCTCAAACATACTCTTGTCGCCTCATCAAACTCTACTTCTGCTCCGTTTCCTGCATACAAAATAATGAATTCCTAGTGACATTTTCATTGGATCTACTCACTCAATTTCATCTAATAATTTGATAAAACCATCTGTTTTGTGTCGACTCCAGCTGGTGATCCAACTGCTAGCCTACGGGTTAGAGAAGCCAGGGTTATCTTGCTACTGAATGTTAACACCATGAAAGATGGGGCATTGTTAAATAGATGGTAAAACAATGTGATTTCTGAATTGTTAGATTTTCACTTGACACAATCCAAAGGGCAAAAAGAATAAAAACGCTCCTGCAGGTCCTTTTCTCTTTTGGTCATTGCATGAAAAGTACAAAACATGGTAATGTGGACGAACTTGTTGCTGCAGTGCACAGTTCACACAGAAGAAAATAGTCAATGAACTTTTCTTTGCAGTTTGAACAATGTAACCAAATACAAACATTTTTTTTCAAATATAAGTAGGGACAAACTATATGCTAACATAAGTGCTTGCACAGGCTAATCATGCAGATATTTGCAAACTCTGATATGTGAAACAGTTTAGAGAAGTTCTGATATACAGTGCACATAGTAGTGATTATTTTGCAATACCCAAATACTGTAATACTGGAGCAGCACAGTGGTGAAGTGGTTAGCACCCCCACAACCCTCTAGAGCACAGGTGTCAAACATGCGGGCCAAAACTGGTCCGCTGAAGGGTCCAATCTGGCGTGGGATGAATGTATGAACTGCAAAAATTATACTGAAGATATTAACAATCAATGATGTTAAAGTCATTTTAAGTCAGTTCAATCTAAAGTGGGTCAGACCAGTAAAATGCTATTGTAAGAACCTATAAATAATGAAAAATGCTAATTTTCCTCTTTGATTTAGTGTAAAAAAAAAAAAAAGTCATATTACACAAATGTTTACATTTAGACTAGCCCTTTTACAAAATATGTGAACCAGAGCAAATATGAACAACCTGAAATGTCTTTAGAGATGGATGTGGAATTTAAATAATATTCTGTCTGTTATTAAATGTTTTGTGTATTTGTGATCTGTAAGTTATAATATACATGTGTAAATGATAAACTACGGCATGATATTGTTAACATTGCACTTATGTTTCTTTAGAATCTTGAGGTTGTTCATATTTGTTCATGTTATGTTCAAGTACAGTTCGTAGATATAAACATTTTCATTACAGACTTGAACTTTTTTTTTTTTACTTAAAAGCAGAGAAAACTTTGGAGTTGACATTATTTATCAATTCTTATCCTATTATTTATATTATTGTACTGGTCCGACCCACTTTAGATCATATTAGGCTGAATGTGGCCCCTGAACTAACATGAGTTTGACACCCCTGCTCTAGAGGATTAAAGAGTTCATAAAATGAATGAATGAATAATGTTGCTGTCGATACTACAATTATGAATTGGTTAAATATATTAGGCTGAAAATATGGGGAGATGTTTTTAATTGAAGAGATTTTGACATAACGGTGACCATTTTTCACACATCTTTGGCTATGTAAAATCATATTTGATAAATATTATTTCAGGAGAAATAATTGAAGCATGTTGTATTTGTATTGGGTACACTACTCAGTAAAATATTGTAGTGCTCATTAAACAGTTTCTTTTAATTCATATCATTTAGGATTCATATTGCCGTACTTTTCCTGTCATACTGTCCTCAGATAACTGATAGCTTGTGTAAGGTGTCACTTATCTGTAGATTTCAACTAATATAGGATTGTTGTGGATGTCAAGATAAATGGGAGATAAAGGCCCAATACCAATTCACCCCTTGGCCCTCCCCCTTACCCCTACCCCTCCGTTTTGTGCGTTCATGTGAAGGGGTAGGGGTGCCCCGATTCTCAGTGAGTAAGAGGGGAAGGGCTAAGGGGGAGGGCTGTTTGGCCCTCGAAACAGGACCACATTACAAACACAGGGGTATGAGAAATTTCCCTTAATTTTGTTCAAATCATCAGTAAGATGGAGTAAACACAGCAAAAAAAGTGCAGCAGTGTGATGAAAGAAACACAAATGTATGTATTTTCTTTGTAAACAACTTAATCATTTGAACGACTGTCTAACGTCATTTCAATGTGTTACAGACCACATTTCTGTGGTTTATAGTTGACAGCTGCAAACAGATGACCAAAACCCTTGCAACAGAGATGGTTGCAGCCGCTGACAGCATGGGGAATTCTTTTAAAAACAAAGTTGTTGCATCTGTTTATAGCGGCATCGATGACTGCTGATGACGTAACAGGTCGCAAAGCGTTGTCTCATTTCATAGGGGAATGTTTCAACCCCTACCCTTTGCAACTCTGTTTCAAGGGGTAGTGCCAAGTGCAAGGGCCAAGGGGGAGGACAAAGGGGGGGGGGGGGGGGGGGGGGGGTTGAATTGGGATTGGGCCTAAGTGTCTTTCTTTGAACTCAATGAACTGTTCACATACTGAAGCCATGCTGTCCAATGAGATGTTCTGTAAGCGTTTAAACAGTTCGATGTTGATGGATAGTGAGTGAATGTTAGTGCATATTTCCACATATTGACAAAAAGCTATTGTTTTATGGTGATAAATTACAGTTATCAACTTTACTGACCACATGACAATCAAATGAGGTTCAGAGAGCCAAACACTGCCTGTTCATCTGAGAGCCGTCTTTGATTTAGAGAAGACCCTTATTTCAAGAGGGTTTGGCTGCTTTTTTGAACAAAGAAAATGGCCTTGTCACTTGGACAGAGTTTACTTTGGAGTGAAATCAAGTAAATAGACAATCCTTTCGCCAACACAAACACATAAGCCTCACACAACAGGTTGAGGATTAGCACTGTCAAACAGTGCATATCTGCACATTTTGAAATGACACAAACAACGATCAGCCCTTTTTTCTTGCGCAGAAAAAACAGCATGTTGAAGTCTGCGATACTAAACTTTAGATGAGACACTTTTGAGATATGCTGCGTTGTCATCATAACAGCTGGTGAACAAAAGTATAGCTTTGTTTTTAAACTGTGATGTATTCGGGGCAGCTGGCTTGGAAACAGCTAAGGGCATTCTTTGCTCTCTGTGCATTATTTCAGGAGAAGTTGATTTTGTTTAAAATATATAACGTACATTGACACAGTCCTACTGCTTCATATTTATTGCGACGCAAAGATCAGTGAGGAAGATTTACACATTTGGTATGAATCAAATATCATGAATTTATTACCTTAGTAAATGCATTTCCTTGCTCAATTATAATGCTGTATATTAAAATGCCAAAGCAAGTTTTCAAAGTTCAGGAAATGCACTTCATGATTCCACACTTCCCCACGGTATGCGACTCTATTTTTCATCCCAGCTGTCTATTCCAATCTCTTTCCCCCTTTCCCATCCAGGATTATAATTGGTCTAATAATGGAGAAGATAACAGGCTGTGGCTGGGGCACCGCGCTTAGTGTATTCACTCTAACACGCTGCTTCAACCTGTCACACATTTCCATTATTTATCATAGTGCTCTCGCTAGTGTTTGTTCAAGACTGCAGCACAAAGCAGAAACATTGCATAGTCTCTTACAAGTATTTGCAAAATTGCACATTTTGTGTCACAACCTACACTTGCACATGTGTGTATGAAGAATAAAAGGAATACTGAATGCTTTTCTCACAGCTGTGTTGTTGTGTATATCCCATTGGCTATAGATCCAAACAAATCCAACAATGACCTTTAGAGGAATATCACTATAATAAAATAACCATGCACAATGAGATTACAGGACATGACCAAAAAACAGCTGTTACTGTTTATTTATCAGTGAAAAGTCACCTGAAACTGCATGTTCAGATTCAAGCTTATTCCAAAACCTCAAACAGACAATACTGGAGCTGGTAAAAATACAAAGGAAGCCAAATGAAGCAGGATGAGCAGAATGGAAACTGATGTATCTACCTACATGACAGTACAGTTGTTTCTCTATAATACATGTCATGTATTAAATTTCAGCTGCTTATTGACGTATGATAAAAATAGTATGGATGGAGTGAAACTGCATTACACTGTCCTCATTACCATGCAGGATGAAAT
Organism: Sphaeramia orbicularis; assembly: GCF_902148855.1. Lineage (NCBI taxonomy): Eukaryota > Metazoa > Chordata > Actinopteri > Kurtiformes > Apogonidae > Sphaeramia > Sphaeramia orbicularis. The sequence goes on along the minus strand of NC_043970.1, from coordinate 21,406,624 downwards.
ATTACAGAAGATCCTTCATCCCCACTGCCTCATACTCGGAATGGGTGATCTCACGCTCTTAGATCATGAGCAATCTTAATTTAATTCAGAGGGATTGTACAGTGTGTGTCATTAAAGATAGATAATAAAACCTTTGTCCTAAGATAATATTTGTCTAAAATTATCCTTTTATCAGTGTATTTACAGTGTTTTAGAGAGACTGACTATGGGTTTGTAGCATTAATGTCACTACTGAGGGTTGAGGGTTATGCAAAAGAAGTCTTTATTTCAGCCTAAACCCTTTCGGTCGCATTGTATATGGAACAATGGATATGTTGTTTTTTGTTTGTTGTTTAAAGTAATTAACAACCAAGTAAATTACAACTACTACTACTACTACTAATCCACATTACTATGCTAGTTAGTTTATTCCAGCCCATTTACAGTGATACTTTAGCATTTGTCTGCACTAAAGTGTTCAGTTTTAGTTCACATTAACTTGGCGAGTTTATGTAACATGTTGGTTTGTTGCTGCTGAAGAAATAAAGATGTTAAAGTTGATCAGCCACTGGTTTGGTTTCTGAACTCTGTGCTAGTTATGCTAGATAATTAATGCAAACACTGTAGGGGGATGTACAGGAAATTGTCAACTATGGTTTACTTCATCTGCATAGTATTAATATTATGATACATTTGATTCAAAATGATGGAAAAATGCAAAAATGCAGAGTAACAGGTAACAATGACAAAAATAGAATAGAATAGAATAGAATAGAATAGAATAGAATAGAATAGAATAGAATAGAATAGAATAGACCTTTACTGTCACTGTTACAGGGACAATGGAAATCAGTTTAGCAGCTCTATTTCAGTTTAGCAGCAAACACTTAACATGCAAAAGGACTATAAAAATATCACACAAAATTATACTGAAAAATACTGACAATATATAAAAACTACAAAAAAATACACTACCAGTCAAAAGTTTGGGCTCACCTGGTTTTTCTTTAGTTTCATGACTATTTACATTGTAGATTCTCACTGAAGGCATCAAAACTATGAATGAACACATATGGAATTATGTAGTTACAAGAAGTGTGACATAACTCAAAGCATGTTTTAGATTTTATATTTTTCAAAATTGCTACATTTTGCTTTTATTACTGCTTTGCACATTATTGGCATTCTCTTGATGAGCTTCATGAGGTAGTCACCTGAAATGTTTTCCAAAACTCTTGAAGGAGTTCCCAGTGATGCTGAGCATTTGTGGGCCATCTGCGATCTATCTCATGCCATTTAAATTAGAAGGTGAGTCTAAATTTTGACCGGTAGTGTACTAAAACATACCAAAAGCCAACTCTATACTAAGAAATATATGCAATATATTAGTTTATATACAAGTAGTATAGGATATAAAGATTAAAAAAAAAAAAAAAAAAAAAAAAAAAGGCATCAAAAACCCATTGGCTTACATTTTATAACATTTTGGAAAAATTGTGGTACAGATCATGGATGGTCACACTATACAACATATACTCATCAAAGGCAGATCAACTGGAAACTAAACTGAAGATAGAGTGAATATTCCACAAATAATTGACTGATTCCTTGTTTTAATTGTTTTTTACTTTTTTGTTTTTTCTTGTCTTGAGCAAATGAACCTATGAATATGCCCCTGGGGATTAATAAAGTAAGTCTTTATCTTATGAGTATGTTTATCTATATAATAACTTATATTTTCCTGTTGTTTGGAAGGCTTCACCATAGAATGTTAAGTGGATAAAATGTCCTGAAAGAAGAAATTGCTTTTTCAGCCTGAGACTTTATCAAAGATTGTTTATGCCCAGTTGCAAGTGTAAAATAAAATACAGAAAGTCAATTTCTAGTTTGTGAATCCTTTATTGTTACGGAAGCTGCCACCACACAGTCAAAGCAGTGAAGCAAGCAATTTGTTATTTTTACGCTCCTTGTCAAATCTTTCTGTGTATTTGTGTGTTGTGCTCCCATTCTTTTTGGTATTTTTTCTGGAAAACACAAAGCAGCTTACCATCTCTTGGTTGGCTCTGTTGTCTGCTACTTAGCCCGTCGATCTCCTCCTGAATCCTGTATGATAAGCCTAAAACAAAAGATATCAACACACATGCACAGTTCACAAAAGATTTGAATAAAATCACCCGAGGCACCAATGACAATGCAACTACAATGATAAGGCAGGTTTGAGCATGCCAAAAAGAACCTGGAAGTTGAGCAATAATATAATTACTGTCTGTCAGCTGTATTGTAGAATAATACAAAAATGAAACATATTATTACGCCATTATAGTGATAATCCACTGCTGTAGCACACAGAATATGTACAAAATTGCATGGCAGAGAGCATAGAGACACTACATTCTCCAATAACTCCACTTGCATGCTTTTTTTTATATATATATTTTGTAGGAATTTTTTACCATGTCATAGTAATTACAAGGGGGGTGGGGGGGTAAGGGGTATTGTTTTTGGTTCGGTTTGTTTGTTTATTAACATTCTAGCAGCAAAACTATTGGTTGAATTCAAGCCAAATTGGGATTATCCAATGACGCAAGAATAGATCTGATTACATTTTAGGAACAGTAGGTCAAAGTTCAAATTTTTTACGAATTAAAAAAAAAAAAAAATTCCCCAATCACTTTTAATGGGGGAAATTCACGTCTGTAACAACAAAACTATTTGTTGAATTCATACCAAATTGGGTTTATAGATTGCCAGTGACTCAGAATACATGTGGTTACATTTTGGGAAAAGTAGGTCAAAATTCAAATTTTTTATGAATTTTTTAAATCTTTCTTCTTCTCCCATTTACTTATAATGGGCGAAATTTCAGATGTTTATAAAAACATCAATTTTGTTTCAATTTACTTCAGACTTGGCACATATATAGAGGCAATTGATATGCTGACATCAGCTGGATCAATACCAAAATAAGCTACAATATGTGCGAGGGGCATAGCCTTGTCTCAATTCTTTAATTTTTGTATCCTCAGCTCCTTGATACTCAATGACCCAGAAAACAGGTTAATTACATCACCTGGAAGGATGGAAGGATGAAGGACAGGGGATGGAAGACTGAGGAGCTTGATGAAGAGCATGTGTATCTACAATTGTGTATCTACAGTTATATCTTTAGAAAGTCTTACCAAATCTCTTTAGCGACTGGACCTTTGATGCATAAAAGAGGCGTGACACACCTGAATTATATAAACCATGGCAAATAAAAAAATATATTATATCCCCACATCGCTCACTGAGACATAATGCCACAATGATTACTTTTACAACAATTCCACCACCAACATCTTTACTAGTCTACTACTATTACTCTACTACTCAAGCCCGGATTAACCATATGGGCAACTGGGCAATTGCCCAGGGGCCCGCGATGTCTGAAGGGCCCTGGGTAGCTCGGGCATAACGAAAATATCTGGTTATCTTTTGCTTATAAATGAAACTGTCCGCTGTCCGGAGCTATTTCACTGCACAGAAACCCTGCTCCTGCTGTCTGTGACCGTGAGCTGAGACCCTCTCCTCATTGGTCAGTCCAAAAAGCAAATCATCTGTGACGCAAATCAACGTGCGTGCACTGAGCGGGATGTGAGACGTCAAGAACTATGCGACATACGTACGCGAATCAAAACGATGTTTACATTGCACTTACTTTAACTCTCTTGTTGAATTCTGAGGTGACAAGTGGATTTCTGTTTAACTCTTTCTTCGCCAATGACGAGATTTTCCGTCACTCCGTGTTTTCACTGTTATACTTTAGTTGAAGCTGTTGCGGATCATGTGAAATACTTTCCTTAGTCCAAAAACAGACAGTTAAGCCGTTTTTTCGGAAAAATGACGGACCGGGTTTAACGTTCTCGCACTGGAGTCTCCGTATCCCATGGCAACGCATCCAGCGGCAGTCACTGAATGAGGAAGTGCAGACTGTGCAGGAACCGCGCGCAGTTTCAAAAGCCTTAAAGATGATTATGGAGACAGAGTCTGACAATTCAGTATATGATGGAGCTACAGAGGAACCATTTAGAGACAGGAACGGAGAAACAGAAGGTGAGGGAGACGGAACACGGGAAACACGGATCGGCTCAGGTCCGACACGGAGATGGGGGGGGGGGGGTCACGGAGCGACACAGAAAAAATGACAGACAGGAGGAAGAGAGAAGAGACATTTCTAGGGGACATTCAAGGAGAAGACAGACAACCAGACGTGGGAAAAGATAAAGGACAGCTAGTGTTCATCTGTTAGAGTGAGTTCAGATTCAGACTGAGGACACAGATGTGGTTCAGCTCCATAATGTCAGTGGGGACACAGGTAAGACACTGTTTGATTTAGCTTTTGTATGAAATAAATAAATAAATACATATATTCATGCAAAGATAAATAACTACATGTCCATATAATTATTTACAGATCAAACACAGCAGCTGGTCCAACAAGGATGTGGTACAGCCAAGCAAAGGCCAGAAATCTACAGTATAGTGAATTTGTTTCTTTTTTTCTTGAAAATGAGGAATATTGAAGTGTTCATATCAAAAAGCTAAACTAATATGTTGTTACTTATAACTGATGTATGCCAAAGTGTAAAGTTTAGAAGGAACCTGGTGCTTTAGAAGATGTTTGGTCTAAAGTTTGGTGTGGATTCCACTAACATTTTGTGGAATGATGGGATATCTTAGAGCTGTTTGTTATTATTATTATTGTTGTTATAATTATTTTATTTTGTGATTTTGAATACAGTGTTACTGTTGGTAAAGAAGAAAGAGTCAAAAATGTAAATAGGAAATCAGTTTTATCTTGAAAATCAATGTCTTCAAAAAAATTCAATTTTCTCAGTTTTTTGCTCTAAATTCATTTTTTTCCTGAAAATGACCAATATTCAAATATTCATATCTCACGAACGAATGAAGATAGAATAAAATCGTCTTTTGTGTTTAAAAGTTGAAGTTCTGTTCTTTCTTTTGATGTATTCAGTGTCCACATACTCCTAACACAACATTTTCAGTCAGCCTCCAAAGATTAGTGAAAATGACCAAAAAGGCTGGCGCTGGCTACCAACTCAATGGAAAATGCTCTGGCGGGGAAAGAGTTAAATTCATATCTGAGTCTATCAGATGATGTTTGTGTTTTGTCTGTGGGCTTTTTCTGACGATTCAATACATTTGTGTTGGCAAAAAGTGTTCTTAAATAAATACTGGATACTTTGGAAATGGTTTCTTATTTATTTTTTGTGAAAATGGAGGATACTTCCCTCTCTTTCTAATGTAGTGGATCAATTTTAGATTATACTGATGCTAATGTGTTTTGTTTTCATATCATCATATGCAAGTGAGTGGCCTTGACAAGAGGCTATAGTGGTGCACTTGTAGTTCTACGAGCATTTACACATTTGTACATCAAAATGCATTTGATGATAGTTAGATATTGAAGTTTGGGGTATATTTACATATATTCCTGGAACTTATTCTGTATTTTGCCAGATTATAGGGATCCTGGGGTTGTGATGATGGGGCCCTTGAATATTGTTGCCCAGGGTACAATGAAGTGTTAATCTGGCCCTGCTACTACTACTACTAGAACCAACACTAGTTCAGCTTCTGCCACCACTACCAGTACTAATACTAACCACCACCACTAATTATTATACTTATGTCCATGTTTAGATTTACATTACAAAAAACATGACTGACAACCTACAGTACAATTTATTTTTTTATAAGATCTTCTAGAAATGTGTTGAAATACAAATTCAGGTCCCTTCAGAGCCCATTTATATGGACTGACACACAGTTCTATTTGGCAGTGACTATACTCCAGCGATGCCCTGGAACATACATCTAAGCATGATGTAGACAATCCCTCAGATCACAAAATCCTCAAACAAACTCCTGAAGGGGCTGACAAGCATAGTCACTTGCAAAGAAATGTGAGAAGAACGGAATATTCTGCGCGATATAGGAGGATACATATGTCTCAGGACAAGCATGTCTTTTTCCCCTTGAAATGATGCAGCAAATGGTGCTTAACCTTCTTGTCTTGCTAAATAAAATAAAATAAAATAAAATGTGAGACAAACATGTTGCATTCCCTAGCTTTCATTGCAAGCATGCAGCATGAATGACTATCTCAGCTATGTGGAAGTAATTGGTAGACTGGTGAATGCAAACAGACAAACACCTGGCAACCTTCCATAATAGTAATGTGATGCACAGGAAATATACCCAGGGCTCCCCTCAGTTCTCTGCTTGATGCTCAATTGTAACTCAGACTAATCTTGGTGCATGATCATGAAGAATGTCTCAATTCTTGTCTCAAAAAAATAAAAAGTACATTGAGGACCGAAGTGGGTATGGTGATGGATACACAGGTCTGTCCTTGGTAACTGCTTTGTGGAAGATTTTTCATCTATCAGTTCTGTGACGTATAACCAAGGCATGGTAGAAATCTGGATTATACAAACCACAGCAGGAGCAGAACTTTAACAATTTAAATTTTCCTCAATCTATAATTGTATTAATTCTTTATCCCATATAGACCCAAACAGCCACTGGTGACCAAAAGCATCTGTTAATCTATATGTTTAATAACTGTTAAACCACTACTACTATTAAAACGCGTAAATAATTGGTATAAAATACGGTTTGTCATCTTTTCATGGTCATCAGATATGACCCATTTGGACGTTCAGAGGCTCCGTAGTGAACATGGAAACACTGTCATCTTCTGCAACATTGATTCACCAGTAAAACCCATGCAGTTTGAAAATGATAGTGGGTGGAGACACTTGATTTATGTTCACTTACTGACATCTTTGTTGAAAAAGTCACATTTTCTTTAGTTTTCTCTGTTTATGATATAGTAACCCTCAACTTAAATCTGAGTTTCTATGAACATCTACATGATCAGTGAATTAAACATTGGAAAATTCATGATTTACACTGAAAAAACACAAAATACAGAGGATAATATTATATTAAATGGTGATGAATTATATAAGAAAGGTTAAATAAAGGGAAAAATTCATTCATTCATTTAAAAAATTCAGGTTAAATAGAGGCTTCGTAGTGAACGTGGAAATACCGTCATCTTCTAAAACATTGATTCACCAGTAAAACCCATGCAGTTTGATGAATGATAGTGGGTGGAGACACTTGATTTATGTTCATTTACTGACATCTTTGTTGAAAAAGTCACTTTTTCTTCAGTTTTCTTTGTTTATGATTTAATAACTCTCAACTTTAATCTGAGTTTATATGAACATCTACATAATCAGTGAAATAAACATCGGAAAATGTATGATTTACACTGAAAAAACACAAAATACAGAGGATAATATTATATTAAATGGTGATAAATTATATAAGAAAGGTTGAATAGAGGGAAAAATTCATTTGGGACCTGTCGCAAAAGCAGCACTGGGTCTTTACAGGTCAAATATGTGATCAAATTTATGACATTCCTACATCACTTACAGACATATTACACCACATTCATCATTCATTCATTCTTAGAATAGAGTTGGATTGTAACAAAAAACAGGCAGTTATAACAAATCTCATATTTAATCACCATTGAATAAAATGTTGCCTCAGAGGTGAGGATGTGTCTGGTGGGAGGGATGAGTTGTCCAGGAGAAGACCCAAGGAACTACAATTCGAAAACTGAGGAGAGGGGTATGTGAAGCTACGATCTGAAACTCCAGCACATAAGGTGCATCAAACCAACAGATTTTATGTTGGGCGTAAAGAAGGAGGAGCAAACGTGTGTTGAACATGTATAACCTTCATTACAAATCACTCTGGCTGCAAAAGGAATCAGTCGTGAAAATACTGCTGCCAATTCCTTTTGGTTTGATTGATGCCTTTATCTTTTTAGGATGTTTACAAGACAAGGATCAGAAAAAAAAAAAATAGATAAAGGTCTCATGCCTTGGCTGGGACATGTGTAAGAGTTTCAGAAGGACACCATTAAGTTGCTGGAGACGATGAAGGCACAGAAGTATTCACTGTTCAACTGGGAGGTTTTTATTTCACATTCCTTCAAGACTCTCCATCATTTGGGACATTTTTTAAAGGCAGTCCAGAAAAACTGAACTACTCAAGGTTTGTCCAGACCGCAGGGCGCACAGTCTTTGGTTTCAGTCCTTCAGAAGATAAGCACAAAATTCTCCATCCAGCCAGGCACAAGCACTTGAGGGGGGACGGACTGGAGCCACTGATAAAATCCATGAAGATTAATTTGCAGAATCTGATGTTTCGCAAAATTGACTCAGCTGGGAGTCATGGGTAATGGATTAAACACAAACTGTTTATGTGCAGTTTCAATATTATTTTCTGAGCTGACTACTACTACTTTGGCAATGTGTCATACAAATACAAAGAAACCTTGTAACTGTAAACCAGAAAGACAGATCAGAATCAGAAGATGTATTTTACACCTTCGGTAAGTTTAATCTGATATGTGAACTCCTGCCCCTAAGGAAAGAAGGAGAGGGATGGTAAAGTAGAACCTATGCAAGGCTATGTCCAGACGACAATGCTCATGGTATTTTTCTTTTGCAGATTCTAAAAGTTTTACGTCCATACACGTATCATTTCAAGAAATATCAGCGTCCAGATGGAAATTTGAAAACTGGGTTAAAACAATGTAATGCATATGTAAACACAAACACAGACAGAGCAGCAGGATACACTAAAATCACAGAAGAATGCAGGGTCCTGGTCGCCCTTCTAGCAGGACACCATGGTGGATTTAAAAGTATCTGATGCTTATATCTGTTCATGTGTCTCCGCTGGCCGTCAAGTTGATACAGCATTACCAGGTTTTGTTGTAGTAGTGCTAAAAAGCTCAGCAGCACCTGCAGCACAAACACAACTCTGTAATCCACCATTGTTGTTGTTGTTGTTACTGGATGTTACGTCCAGGGTTTTCTTCTCCTGGTCACATGGTATTGCATCATCGTTTTCCAAAAGTGGTGTTTTGCCTATCCACATGGCAACGCAAGGGGGATGTTGTGAGATTTTTCCGCTCTGGGACCCATTCTCAAAAAATACCAATTCATGACACCAACAACGGCAGTGTCATGTGGGCAAAAGGTTGAAACTATGTCAAACTTTTGCAGATTGGCATAATTTCATTGTTGTGTGGACAGGCTCTAAGGTTCTATCAGTACAGAAAAAAAGACCAAGGACAACATCAGCCAGTGGGTTTGACACATACATCTGATCACTGGGTGTAAAACAGATGAGATCATGACAGAATCATGTTTGTGGTTGTTTGAGTTTCACAAACCAACACAGAATCATCTGTATTCTGGGTGTTCTTGTACCTCATGAAAAATCCAGAGGTCGTGATGGCTGCAAAGGCGGAGGTAGGTAAGGTTGGGTAGGAATCTGGTCAGGAAGTCCTGTGTGGTGGTACTTTAATCAACCTAACTCATGAAATGTTGATGAAAACATCAGTCTTAGACAGTGCTGAAGGGGAGACCCTATGGCTTAGCATGACCCTCAAAGTGGCTGATGGTAATGAATACAGTATTTGTAAAGGTGATAGAGTGCCATCTTCCCCGTCAGTGTTCTCTGGATGGATCTGATTGCTTTCTGACTCCAGATGGAAGCAAGAAAATTGATTTTTTACAAAGGAGGGAGGCTGCCCAAAAACTGCAAAAAATATCTCTTAGTGCCACAGTTGGTGCAGTTACACACTGTGTGTGAACAGAGGTGGAGGCATGGCCAGCTGAGTTCTGATTGAACACAGAACCGTCAACAATACAGTACCTCCCCTCACTGCTGTGAGGTTATTTTGACCTTGCACCACTGCAGGGATCTGTTTTCCCAAAATAGAATATAAAAATGGTTCTAATAACATAACATCAGAATTTTATTAATTTTACCATGTTAGGATACCTTTTATTTTAGCAATATAACAATGTACATTCACTTCAATTCACACAGTTAAACTATCAATGGAAAAATACATGTAATATGAGAAAGCTGCCAAACAGATAAAACATTACTCATAAACATTGAACACTGTAATAATAACAGCTCCTTGTTTCATGAGAAATGAACATGAATTCTGAACTATTTACAAAGAAACAAAGACTTGGTCAAAAATGTTGAGGAAAAATGTACGTATAGTTAATTGAATGCAATCTATACCTGTTATGAAGCAATAAAGATTACATTGTCAATTAATATGAGTATTTGATTGTCTTGTTATTTTCAAGCACTAAAGGCTAAAGGTAACCTTATTACACTGGTAGGAAATTTTGATCTCAGCATGCGGAGTGGAACCGGGCCACAGCGAACTTGTTAGTGTGTGTGGTGTCCAGATTCAGATCCACTGAAGTCAGGTCTGTCTGATCGGAGTCGGAGCAGAAACGTCTGTCTCGTGTTACGGTGTGGGGGGGGGTCCAGAGGGGGACGTTAACAGGCTGGGTCTGACCGGCAGAGTGGAACCGGGCCAGAGTAAGAATCAGACCGACCTTATTAGTGTGTCATCTCAGCCAGACCTGGTTCTCCCGATTTGTCCTGGTGTTTCTGTTGATCCGGATCCAGCCCCTCCCCCCCGTTTGTGGCTGTAAATGGACCCATCCGCAGGCCGCCTGTAAACCCATTGTAATTTTAAAAACTAATAACTCCAAAAGTATTGGTCGTATCAATATGCAGTTTTCACTTCTCTGATCCTTGACCTAAAATGCATTAGTACTCCAAAAGACACAGGCTATGTCTGTCCAGTCTGTCAGTTATAAAGCTGATACACATACACGTACGCAAACAGAGGTCACTTGGCTTTTATACTATAGATGAATGACCTTGCCATGTTGTCTATATGCAGTAAGAAAAATGGTTCGAATGCTTTAAAATGTTTTGCATTCTGACCGTGTCTAGATGCTTATTTTACCCAATCCCTTCCCAGGATATGGTCGTATATATCAGAGGCTGAGAGAAGGAGAAAAAGAGGTTGATAGATTATGTCATTATCCAGAAACAGGTTTCTGCACCAAAATTTGTCATATTCCTGAGCCTGGGTCCTGAAATGAATAGTGCCTGCATCTTACCACATCACCAAAACTTTTTTCCCTTAGCATATTTCCTGCTCTTTTATTCTGCAATTTTTCCTACAGTTTTAAACAGATAATACATCAACAAAATCATAATTCTTGTTGTGCATGATTGGAATTTCAGTGGAAAAAACATCTGTTGTTAGTGATGTCTTTTGTAGTTACCAATGCACAGTTACCAACCTTATGCCACTTATAGTATATTTTTAAAAACTAGTAAATCAGGGTTAAACATGTCAAGGAATGCAAAGGGCACATAATGATGATCAAGGACACTGAGCTGTACCAACCTGTAAATATTAATTCAAACCTGGATTAAAAATGTTCCTCTATTTCCATTAATAATCATTTTTTCCCTTATTCAATTCCATTGACCTTTGTTCACCTCCATTTATTATTATTCACCTACTTTCTGTGGTTATCTCTCACAGCTCACTATTACAGTGTCACATAGAGTGGAAAAGGTGTTCTCTTTGTAATAAATAACTGCAAAGGGCATTTTATGGAGGCATTAGTCTAAAATGCCTCGCAGTACCAGGACAGAATCCATATTTTTGGCATGGTTGTCTCCAGTGGAAAACAGACCTCAAAACCTTAAGGTTGATGTCATATTCCCTTCGTTCAGCCACATTTGTCATTGACTATGCAGCAATAATGTAGTTTTCACATGGACCAACCATATAAACATGTATGCTGTACATGTGGTGTCATTTTTGGTAAAACAAATGGGGAAAAAAAAACACAGATGGAGCATTAATTTTTCACAATCATGGTTCATAAACACTTCAATCATCTGTTTTACTCTCAGTTGTGCAGACGTGACCTATACGGCAGTGAACTGCTCAGCGTATAATCCCCTTGTCATTTTGAAAAGAGTGACAATGCCAGTGTATCTTGATGAAGCACAATAAACAAGGCTGTTCAGAGTTCATAGCAGTCTGAAAAGCTGTCAGCTGTACAATTGAAGGTGGGTTTTTAAAGGTCAAGATTGCTGTTACCATCCGCGGAGGTAGTCTTACAGCAAGAACGAGATGTTAGTTGGTAAATGCCTCGTCTTTGCTTCCAAACGGACACAACAATACAGAAAAATAAGCTGGAAGAAGGAACTGGAGAGTCCCTAAAGCTTTAAATATGTCTTTTACCACAAACATGTTGGCACAGTTTGATGAAGTGGTATATTCTTCATCAACCAGGTCACCATATGCTCATTTTGGAGTTAAGAAGTTATTATCAGAGGTGGAAAGTAATGAAGCACAAGTACTTTGTTTCTGTATTGGAGTAGAGATTCCATTTATCTATACTTGACTTGAGTATTTATCTTTATATATATATATATATATATATATATATATATATATATATATATATATATATATATATATATATATATATACACACACATCTTTTTTCCAGTGCTCCCTCCCATTTTAACCCATAAAGACCTAGTGTTACTTTTGTGGCTGTTCCCAAATATTTTTTTTTCTCTAGATTTCACCTTTCAAAACCCATAAAGACCTAAAAATCCACCATCAACCAAAAGCATCTATTGATCTAAACTGTTGGTCCATTAATCCTATCAATACATGTAAATAATTGGCATAAAATGTAGTTTGTCATGTTTCACGGTCATCAGATATGATCCATTTGGACGTTCAGAGGCTCCGTGCTGAAAGCAGAAACACCATCATCTTCTACAACATTGATTCACCAGTAAAACCCATGGAGTTTAATAAATGACAGTGGATGGGGACACTTGGTTTACATTCAGTCGATGATATATTGTACTTTTACATCACTTTTTCTTCAGTTTTTTTCATTCATTCACTCATGTTTATTTCAAACCTGCTACCACAGTTAAACACTTAACAGATGACAACTGGACAGCTGATACACACATGGTTTGAAAAGGGGATGGAAGAAGCATTGCTTTTAAAATTCCAACCCCTCACGCCACACAACCCATCACAACATTTAACTACACCAATACAACACAATACAGAACATTACAGAAAAATACAGAACAAAGAGCGTTACAGAACAATACAGAACATTGCCGAACAAAACAGAACAATACAGAACATTATCAACCAAAACAGAACAATACAGAACATTACAGAACAAAACAGAACATTAAAGAACAATACAGAACATTACAGAACAATACAGAACATTACAAAACAGTATAGGACAATACAGAACATTACAGTAACACATCCTCACAGGACAGAAACATAAACATACATATGATATATATGATATAATAAGCTTTGACTTTACTCTGAGCTTTTCTGAACATCTACATGATCAGCGAATTAAACATACGAAAATAGATGATTTTCACTGGGGAAAAAAGCAAAATTCAGAGGATAATATTAGAATAAATGGTGACAAATCTCTTAGGAAAGGTTAGGGGGAAAAATTAATTTGGGAACTGACCCAAAAGTCACACTGGGTCCTTATGGGTTAACACAAAAATCCTCACATTCTACTCCTTATATTTTCAAAACAGGTTTGTTAATTTAATTTTAGTGCATTAAAGGGGTGTTGTGTTTTATGTTGCATCGTAATTCGTCCTCTCCAAGCCAAGACTGATTTTAACCTAAATGATGGGACAGTAATACATATAAAAGATGGCCCCTTAGTGAATAGAGCAGTGTATATCATGCATTAGAAAAGAAAAAGAAAGATGTAAGAAACCAACCTGTCAGGAGAGAGAGAGAGAGAGAGACTTGCCTGCAGAGAAAAGGTGTTGTCGATTTAATGTGAGGTTCAGCAGCTTTGCTCAGAAACAGGCAGTACAAAAGTGTCATCTCTGTTTATCATAAAACAAGCCAAAATTCCATGTATTACACTTCATTTGAAAGGAAACATATTCTACAGTCTGAGTTTACTGTGTGTCTAAAATACAACCTAAATACATCAGTTTAGAGATGGTTCAAATGTAGCCCTAACCTTCCCCTTAACTGAAACCCTGACAGTTTAGTGTGTGGACTCCTGTTGAAAGGATAAACATCATCATGAATGCCTTACTAGTAAAAATGCATCACAGAGGATGCATACCCTGCATGGTGGAAAAACTCTCCTCTGTTCGCCAGAGGCAGTGCCAGATGTTGTGGATCTTCTCATGTCATGTATAAACACAAGAGGATTGATGATTGATAAATTTCGTCTGCACCAGCTACATAACTTCAAGTAAAAATGCTCTTGTATATTCTCTAAATTAGAGTAGTTTAACTTAGTATCAGGATAGTAACTTTATAACTATTACCTTAACATGAGGATATCCTATTGCCATTATGTTAATCCACAGCAAATGAACTAAAAGGCCTTTCCTTAAACCATAAAGACCCAAACATCCAAAAGCATCCACTAATCTAAACTGTTTAATACCTGTTGATCCACTAATCTTATCATTACATGTAAATAATTGGTGTAAAATACAGTTTGTCATCTTTTCATGGTGATCAGATATGACCCATTTGGATGTTCAGAGGCTCCGTAGTGAACGTGGAAACACCGTCATCTTCTACAACATTGATTCACCAGTAAAACCCATGGAGTTGGATCACTGACAGTGGATGGAGATGCTTGGTTTATGTTCAGTTAATGATATATTTTACTGAAAAAGTCTCTTTCTTTCTCTTTTTCTTCTGTTTTTGATATAATAACCCTCAACTTTAATTTGAGCTTTTATGAACATCTACATGTTCAGAAAAATAAATACAAGAAAATACCTGATTTGTACTGATAAAATACAAAATACAGAGGATAATATTATAATAAATGGTGATAAACCACTTAAGAAAGATTAGATATAGAGAAAATTTTATTTGGGAACTGACACAAAAGTAGCACTGGGTGTTTAGGGGTTAATATTTTCATTTATCTCCAACACAAAACTATTCCATTTTAGATCTTGGATGATCCTTGATTTGAATCGTCCTTCAAGGAGTAGTTTTTCAACTAAATATGGTGCATTTTATCACAATTGTGTGTGAATATCAATGCCATGTTTATAAAATAGGTTTTACAGCATAGCACATTTCTCTGCATAGTTTTTGGTTGCCAGTGTAGTTGAAGAGACTGAGGAAATGAAGTTGCAACGGAGGGTTTGTAATTTTCAGGCAGATACAGACTGGATACACTGAGTAATCATTGGACATTTGTTGGTCGTAGTGAAACATAATGTTAGAATAAATTATGCATTTTCACTACTTGTTAAATGACATTATACGGGTATTATACAATCATAATTTTACAATGACTATAGTAAGATATGACATTCACATCTCACACACAAATTCACATGCAGTGGACGACTCATGAAGATAGTATCACCTTAAAAAGCCCAGAATCAAACTGTTTACTGTGTAAAATGTTTTGTTTTTTTTTTAAATTGTAGCACATACACATGTAATCCAATGTTTATTCAAAATATATTTTAAAAACTACCAAAATACATGTGAAGACAAAAGAATAATAACAACATGTGCATGGGAGCAGTAGAAGCCAAAAAGGTTTATAAAACACCACGCACATATAAACTGTGTAAAATGTTAATGAGCTTCAATAAAGTGCCAAACTCAGCTGCACCCCTAGTGGCTGATCGCTACAGGTCCAAAGATTTGAAAAGTAATGTTGAACCGTAGATCAAATGGAGACAAAGTCATTAAAATTAGTCTTTTTCTGAGAGATTGAAGAATTTTTAAAAATATCTACGGTTGGATCTATTTGCCAACAGCCCAGTGGATTTTCCACAATATGTCCCAGTGTAGTTCCTGTTTCTTGACAAAACCCTTAAAATATAAAGTAACAAAAACCTTAAAATATAAAGTAACCTTTCTTTCTTGTGTCTATGACCAGAAACGGAGCTAGTGAGTACTAATAGCATGAACAAAGCTGTGAACTTCAAAGATAGAATGTTATGTTCTGGTTGTTTTCACAGCACTAACGCACACATAAAACACACACTATCACAAAACTCTATGGGAATGTTGCAGAGTAAAACCAAAACATGTACCTTGTCCTTCCTCTTCCTCCTCCCAGGTCTGTGTGTCTTGTAAACAGATAACAAGCAAAGTGGGGCGTGTTTCTGCTTTCCCCACATTTTCGTCTCCCAGCTAAAATGTTGCACTAAGTGAGAAGATAAGAAAAGAGGAGCGAGTCACTGGAGTTGATTTGTTTTGATATTGTTCATTCATTCACACCGTGTTATGCTGTCGCTGTCACCAACACAATGACAAAGTTTGATGCCCAGAAATGTCTAAAACACAGCAAAACAAGACGGAAATAGAAAATACAGTCAAGAGGCGAGGTCTCTGTAGGTAAACACACCCCCATACACAAACAGAGGGTCAGAGGTGATGATTGAGAAGTTTATTATTATGAGTCTATAAGTTTAAAGGTTACATACTTAAAAGAAGGGAGTGGGAGTATATGGAGCACACTATCAAAAAAGTAATAAAATTATCTAGCTGTGCATACAATAGCAAATACTGTAACTGATTCTTGATCTTGCTTGCTTGTTTATTTACTAAATGCACAGTATGTTATATTCTTATGTAAATATATATGTAGCCTTTTGACATTTATAACTACTAATATTACTTAAAAAAAAAAAATATTTTGCCCAACCTTTGTGCTGCATTTTTTTCTGTTGCTGCCTTAACCCATAAAGACCCGGTTCTACTTTTGTGTCAGTTCCCAAAGGAATTTTTCTCTATTTTTAACCTTCCTTAAGTGATTTATCACCATTTATTCTAATGTCATTCTCTATATTTTACATTTTTGACAGTCAATCATGTATTTTCCTATATCTGATATTCACTGATCATGTAGATGTGCATTAAAGCTCAGCGTAAATTCAATGGTTATTATGTCAGAAGCAGAGAAAACTGAAAAAAAAGTGACTTTTTCTCCATGGGTTTTACTGGTGAATCAATGTTGTAGAAGATGACTGTGTTTCCACGGTAACTACGAAGCCTCTGAACATCCATGTGGGTCATATCTGATGATCATGAAAAGATGACAAACTGTATTTTACCCCAATTATTTAAATGTATTTATAGGATTAGTAGATGGATGAATGAATGAATGAATGAATGAATGAATGATAGGGAGCTAACGAAAACACACCACTACACTGACTAATGATTATGGATTTGCAAGATTTTGAAAATTGTAAGAAACATTTGATAAAATGTAAATGCAAGCCCACACGGGCCTATTTGTTTTTATATATCTTTATATGGAAATGTATTTTATGAGGGCGACACGGTGGTGCAGTGGATAGCACTCGTGCCTCACAGCAAGAAGGTCCTGGGTTCGATTCCAACACCAGTCGACAGGGGGTGGGACGTTTCTGTGTGGAGTTTGCATGTTCTCCCCGTGTTTGCGTGTGTTCTCTCCGGGTACTCCGGCTTCCTCCCACCATCCAAACACAAGCACTAATAGGTTAATTGGTTAATTTAAATTGCCCATAGGTGTGAGAGTGATTGTCTCTATATGTCAGCCCTGCGATGAACTGGCGACTTGTCCAGGGTGTTACCCGCCTTCACCCGTTAGTAGCTGTGATACGCTCCAAGCGACCCCCGTGACCCTAGTGAGGATAAAGCGGGTTCAGAAAATGAATTTTATGACAGCTTCAATCAATGTAACAGTTTGATTGATTATTTAGCCCAAAAGCAGTTCACTAGTTTTATCACTGAGAGACACGGGCCCTGAGTTCAACAACGCAGGCAATATTGTTTTTAATATAATAATATCCTGTTATTCTCACCTTCCTGTCTGCCTTGTCCTAGATCTGACAAGTTGCACATACTTTAGCTGTCATTTGTTTTTCTGTGTTTGATTTACTCTAACTCCGTCACTGTTTTATCCGGCTGTCTGCAGCTCTCCTTGTCTTCACTCTCTCTCATCCTCTCCTACTCATTCCTCCTAACACGTTGCTTCACCAGGTGTTGCGTTTGAAATGTTAACTTTTTTCCCCCGTCTTTCAGTTCATCACCAATCCTCTGTCTAGAGGACATAAACCATATGGCAGCCTTCTCATCTCTCTTTTTACATAAATTGTTGTTCTGTCTTAAGCTGCATTGGCATCTATTCTTTCCCCATGTCTGTTCTTTTCCTCCACGCCTCCATCTCTCTTTTTAATAAATCTCGACCGCTGCCTTTGTAACTCAGTGGAAAATGGCTGGTTACTTATTTATTTTTACTACATTTTATCCTTTATTGATGGTGGCGTCTCATCTTTTATTTAGATTATTTTTAATCACACTGGCTCATGTTCTTACACATTTTCATATGGATTTAGGGTTGTGCAACAGTCTTATTTACTTATCTACTGGTGTTGTATACCGTCCCATGCTTCAGGATGCCATGTCGTATGGAAGCGATTAGTTATCATAATCTAAATTAAAAAGCATTTGAAGAGATGCTTTTTCATTTTAAGAATATGGCTGCATTATTTGATTCATAAATAAAATTATGAATAATTTATCCAGTCTGCATTTTAATTTTCTTTTTCATGTTGCACATTTCATGACACAATCCAAAAGAGAACAGAGGAAATTGCTTTGTCGAATGTCCACAGTGCCTCTCCATACCACTATACCCACCACAGTCAGCACAGAGGTGAAGAGCACCTGCTGATGTCACTCTCCTGCGCCGCTTACTTTGCAAATTCATTTTCGAATTATCGTACCTTTTTTTGCAGGGCAGACCACAAAAATGAAAAAGCAGTGTCTTCTGTTTTCTTTTTGATTGTGTTATAAAATGTGCAGCATGAATAAGAAAATGAAAATGCAGACTGGATAATTTATTACTCATTTTTTTATGAGTCAAATAATGCAGGCACATTCTTAAAAAGAAAAAGCATTTTTACTAATGCGTTTGAATTTTTGAATTTTAGATTTCAAATTGAATTTTGGTAACTATTCGCTGGGGCAGATTTTTAAAATTAAATCTCAAATGCGTTTTTCTTTTTAATTAAGTAAAAGAATGAGTGGTCTTGAATAAGAAAATGAAAACGCAGATTGGATAAGTTATTAATAATTTTATTTATGTGTCAAATAATGCAGCCATATTCTTAAAATGAAAAAGCATTTCTTCAAATGCATTTTAATTCAGATTATGGTAACTAATCGCTTCCATAATGTCCTAGTATGGTTAGTGTTATTTACTGTTCTCATGTGTCTGTACTGTGATGTCTTTTTGTTTTGTATGGTGTTTTTTGTATGGCATTACAGCGCCCTTACACTATTGCCCACAACAAATTTCCCCCTAGGGACAATAAAGTATGTCTTATCTTATCTTATCTTGTCTTATCTTGTCTTGTCTTATTACCTCCGCCAGGAGTTATTGTGATCACTTTGCTTTGTGTGTTTGCATGTTTGCATCTTTGTTTGTTTTTTTGTTTGTTAGCAAGATAACTCAAAAAGTTATGGACAGATTTTCAAATGTTGATACTGGCACGAGGAAGAAATGATTAAATTTTGGTGGTGATCGGGGGGGAGACAGATCTATCTTGGCGGAGGTCTGAGGCCTGAGTGCTTTTCTTGTCTTATCTTTCGTCCTCCCCTGAATCCCTCTCAGCTGTTCTAATGAAAGGACGACTGATGTAGGTCCTTTTTCTAGATTTTCTTCTGGGCTCGTCTCCGGACAGACTCACTTCAATTACAGAAAAGCTTAGACACATATAGTACTGTATACTGCATCCATATACGTAGTTCATGTGCACAGGAGTTTACACACATTCGCACCATACTCTCGCTGTGCTGTTGCTTGTGTTGCAGGAAGTGTAGTGGTAGAATGGAAGTGGAAGTGGGAGTAGGAACAGTACAATGTAACTGAATCCCTATTGCCAATGTGTGTCTCACTGGATATGGATTCTTCTGTGGAAAGTTTTTACTTCCTGTCTCATCTGTCTAAATATTTAAGGCTCAAACACAAACAGTGAGCCAAAGTCCCCTTGAAACTGAAGATTATTATTCTCTCAAAACAATCACAAACAAGCTGGCAAACCTTGGATATCTACTCACACAAGCAGTGGCAAAAAATGTGTGGCATGTGTGTCACTCCTACATCTGCTCCCATTTGGAATATGGTGCCCATTTTGGAGAATTTGTTGTTGTATTTTAAAAAACACAATTGTATTGCATAACATGAATGGACATGAAATGGTGAGACAATATTTCACCATGAAATACAAAAAAAAAGAACAAAAAACTCAATTAAATGTTACGGGTCCAAGAGAATCTGAGGTCCACAATAACAATTACTGTTTGGTCCTGATGTGGACCGGATTGATCTGAATGGAATAAAACAAGCAGAGAAACGAGGAAACATGACTCGCTGTTCTTCTTTCCAGAATGCATCTTCATCTGTGGATTTATTCATCACAGAATAATCAAAATCATAGTTATAAAACATTTCTTTTGTTTTCATCCCAGCTATTTTCTTTGGTCAAGTAGCTTTTAACATCTTATCACAACTTTATCTTATTTACCAAATACACTTTTACCCTTATCATTTTCTTCATTTAGTTGACATATATTCAAAAATAACCTTTAACACTAAAGCATATTTTAACAGCATAACACTGTTTGGAGCACCACTATGTCAAGTGTAATATTAAAGTGCTATTTTTAAGGTGCCCTGTCCCTTTAAATGAAATTACTCTTCAATTACTAAACTAAAATGAATTACTTCTTATTCCAGTAACCTTCTGTTTCAATCACAGGTTACTGGAATGTAGAAATGAAATGCTTGTGCTACATTAACTGTTAGAAACAAAATACGTTGGTCACGACAACCCATATAAACTGCGTGCCTTTAACCATAAACTTCAGACAAGGTGCATGTCCCACCACTACAAAACTCACAAAATGTACATACACAACAAAACTGAAATACATTCTGTGGACGGGAGCCCTTTCACACACATTCAAATCAACATTATCGGCTATGCTAGGCACACAAAATGGCGGCTACCGCGCGCTAATTCCACACGTTCACTCCATGCACTCACATTAAGTGGTTAAATATGACAGAAACGATCTTAAAACACAACAGAAAACCACACATTATTAAAGCCCACTCTAAGGACGTGGATTATTACAGATGTTAACACTTTTACTAACCTGAATGGAATAAAACAAGCAGAGAAATGAGGAAACGTGATTCGCTGTTCTTCTTTCCACAATGCATCTGAGGACGGGGTGCGGTGCTTCATTATAGTACCCCTGAGGAAACTGGGCTAGAAGAATAGTTCCTATCTCATAGCTCCTACTGTAAACCCTTGTTATCCACACTGTCAGTGGCATGACAATTTAAAACACAATTACAGGACAAGGTTAAGCATTCCACTTCAGAGTAAAATGTAAACATTAATAAAACTAGAAGCACTCAGAGAGCGCAGACCTCCGCCAAGGCTGATCAGTGGCCCCCCCGTGGGCCCCCCCACCCCCGATCACCACCAAAATGTAATCATTTCTTCCTTATCCCATTTCCAACAAACCCTGAAAATTTCATCCAAATCTGTCCATAACTTTTTGAGTTATGTTGCACACTAACGATCAGTGGCCCCCCCCGTGGGCCCCCCCACCCCCGATCACCACCAAAATTTAATCATTTCTTCCTTATCCCATTTCCAACAGAGCCTGAAAATTTCATCCAAATCTGTCCATAACTTTTTGAGTTATGTTGCACACTAACGGACAGACAAACCAACAGACAGACAGACAAGCAAACAAACAAACCCTGGCAAAAACATAACCTCCTTGGCGGAGGTAATAAAAGTAATACAGGGTGGGGAAGCAAAATTTACAATATTCTGAGGCAGGGATTGAAAGACAGTGTATGACCAATTAGTTTATTGAAAGTCATGAGAATTTATTTGCCACAAGAAAATGTACATAATAGAAAATGTTTTTATTCTATGTGTCCTCCTTCTTTCTCAATAACTGCCTTCACACGCTTCCTGAAACTTGCGCAAGTGTTCCTCAAATATTCGGGTGACAACTTCTCCCATCCTTCTTTAATAGTATCTTTTAGAAAGTCGACATTGTTGTGTGATGTTCTATTGGTAGCATGTTCTAAAACACCCCAAATAGCATAATCCAGAGGGTTTAGATCTGGGCTTGAAGGCGGCCATAAACATGATTCCCAAAAATTGCTAAAGTTAGATTTGTTGCTGTTGTCAACAAGTGTTTTGGTGTTCTTGTGTAAGATTTTAACTTCAAATCATATTTTACTGCATTTCTAGCGGTCTTGTCGTCTACCTCAAGTTCAATTACCATTTTTCTCATGGATTTGGTTGGATCCTTTAGGATTTTGGATTTGAGAGCTTTAATAAAAGCTTTGGTACGTTTTTTGTTGCTTCCTCCACTTCCAGACTTTCTCGTAATAGTTTTGCTCATAGTCATTCTCTTCTTTACATTATAAACAGTCTTTATGGACACTCCAACTATTTTTGAAATCTCCTTTGGTGTGACGAGTGCATTCAGCAAATCACACACTCTTTGACGTTTGCTTTCCTGATTACTCATATGGGCAAAAGTTTCTGAAAAGGTATGGATAATAGTGTTAGGTATGATTATGACATCAGTATATGTTTGGTTTCAAAACAATTGACGAAGTGCCTGCTGAGAAAAAACAACTAAATGTTCATTGTAAATTTTGCTTCCCCACCCTGTAAAATAAAATATAGACCTTAAAAAACACAAAATGAGGTCACATTATTTCAGATGTTTATGTTTATGTTTACGCATTTGGCAGACGCTTTTTTCCAAAGCGACTTACAGGGGAAAACCAATTAAATCACTCAATCAATCAAATTTTATTTATATAGCGCCAGATCACAAGAAAGTTATCTCTTGACATTTTATATATAGAGTTGGTCAAAACCAGACTCTAAGTCAATTCTACAGAAACCCAACAGAATCCTCCAGGAGCAAACACTTGTGACTGGTGACAGTGGCGAGGAAAAACTTCCCTTTAACAGGCAGAAACCTCGAGCAGACCCAGACTCCTGGAGGATGGCCATCTGCCTTGACCAGTTGGGGTTAAAGAGAGAGAGTAGAGAAGGGGAAAAAGAGAGAGCGATAGAGATAGGGACTGGGGGAGAGGGGGAGAAGGGGGGAGTAGGGGGAGACACATGGAGGCGGTTGAGGATAAGTGAGTGGTGATGATGAGGGCAGGGAAGAGGCCGGACCACCGCAGCAGGTCCAGAGATAATCGTGAAAGAATCTGTGGTTATCCTGGGAAAAACCTTATTAGAATATTTAAAATGGAATGTTTGAAAGTGCTAGGACAGGAGGTGCTCTCGGAAGAGCTGGGTCTTCAGGAGCTTCTTGAAGATAGGCAGGGATGACTCTGTTCTTGTACCACTTGGTAGAGCGTTCCACCAACGTGGAACGACCCATGAAAAGAGCCTGGATTGTCTTGTACAAGGTCTGGGGACCACCAGACTACGTTCCCCAGACAAGCGGAGTGGTCGTGGGGCGACATAAGCTTTTATTAGTGCACCTAAGTAGACAGGAGCAGACCCACGGAGAACTTTGTAGGCTAGGATTAAAGATTTGAATTTGATGCGGGCAGCTATGGGTAGCCAGTGTAACTCAATGAGTAAGGGGGTGACATGTGCCCTTTTAGGCTGATTGAAGACCAGACGCGCTGCTGCATTCTGGACCATCTGTAGTGGTTTGACAACACAAGCTGGGAGGCCCGTTAGAAGAGCATTGCAGTAGTCAAGACGGGAGATAACCATAGTCTGCACCAGGAGCTGGGTGGCCTGTTCGGTTAGGTATGGCCTGATCTTTCTTAGGTTGAACAGAGTGAAACGGCATGATCGGGTGACAGAGGCAACGTGATCCGTGAAGGTCAACTGATTATCAATCATGACTCCCAAGTTACGTACTACACTGGTAGGAGCCAGAGGTATGGAGTCAATAGTGATGGAGATGTCCAGCTGTATGGTTGGCTTAGCTGGGAAGACCAGCAGTTCAGTTTTGGACAGGTTCAGCTGAAGGTGATGGGCTTTCATCCATGCAGATATGTCAGAGAGACAATCTGAGATCCGCACTGAGACTGTGGAATCATCAGGTGGGAATGACAGATAGAGCTGGGTATCATCAGCATAGCAATGATATGAGAAGCCGTGTGAGTGGATGATCTGACCGAGTGAGGTGGTGTATATGGCAAAAAGGAGGGGGCCCAACACAGAGCCTTGGGGGACCCCCGTGGTGAGGCGGTGAACTGCTGATGTGTGCCCTAGCCAGGACACACTGAAGGACCGACCAGTAAGGTAAGATTGAAACCAGGAGTGTGCGTGGCCTGTGATGCCCATGTTCCAGAGTATGAATAACAGGATATCATGATTGACAGTGTCAAATGCTGCTGATAAGTCCAGTAGAATGAGTACTGAAGACTTGGCTGCTGCTCTAGCCTCTTTCAAGGCTTCTGTCACAGACAACAGAGCCGTTTCAGTGGAGTGGCCGATTTTGAAGCCAGATTGGTTGATGTCCAGGAGGTTATTTTGGGAGAGGAATTCTGTGACCTGTTTGAAAACAGCCCTTTCGATGATCTTAGAAAGGTATGGGAGGAGTGAGACTGGTCGATAATTCTCCACTTGAGTGGGGGTGAGGGAAGGTTTTTTGAGTAGTGGTGTTACCTGCGCTTGTTTAAATACTGTAGGAAATGTTCCTGAAGTCAGTGAAGCATTAATCACATGTGTGATTGGTGCTGTGATAGTAGGGGCAACAGACTGTAAGAGGTTGGATGGAATAGGGTCCAACAAGCATGTTGTAGGACGGCTAGAGGAAAGGAGTTTAGACACCTCGTTCTCTGTGAGGGGAGTAAATGAGGGGAATGACGCAGTTGGGCTTTTATCAGTTGAGTTAGTAGTAGCCATAGTCAGGGGAGAGGAAGCAGTGTGTGATGATGATGATGTTGAAGAAGGAGATGTGCCACATAAGCATCATCTGTCAGAACCAGACCTCACATGTTGAAGTACCAGCCTGAACAGATCTACATATGAATGTTGAGTGAATAGATCAAACCCCAGCTTCAGCCTTAACATGTTGATGATATATTATTGAGAATTTTGTGAGTTTTCATGGAGCCATGTTGCCATGATGATGAAGCAAATTGTGATCATCGTGAAAAAAGAACTTCTTGTAACTTGAATAACATCAGTGGTGGCTGGTGGTCTTAAGAATAGGGGAAGCAGGAGTAGTATTTTTCCAAATCACAAATGTATGATTTGTATGTGAATTCCACAGTCCTTTCCTTCTCTAACAAATGATTAATTACCCTGTCATACCAAAGCGGACTCTTTTCCAGACTCTTCAGCAATTTCTTTTCATTGACTAAGTTCAGTGAGTTCTCCAGCAAACAGATGACACGCAAGAGGACTACCAGGCACAAAAAAACTCCCATTCACGTTTCATCCAATCACGAGTGAAAGCCACTCCTGTCATTTTGTTGGTCCTCAGGGAGTTTTCAAGACCCACTTTGCTCTATTCATCCTTATTGATGTGGCGAGTCCAGGAAATGACATATCTGAGCCTGGGAAATGACATATTTTACATATTTTGTCCAATGACTAACTCGATTTTTTTCAAACGCTCCCACCTTCCTGCTTCAATGGATTTGATGCAAGAGCAGTCTCTGCTTCAATGTGACAAATTCATCGGAACCATCGTGTTTTACAAGACATTACTTCAAAAATGCTAATATGTACAGATTTAAAAATGTGGTATTCATGAACGAAACAGCTTTAATGAGAATAAATCTCCTGACACTATCCACATTTCTTTTCTGCTTAAATTTTGGGAGACTCATTGCTTCCCTTGTAGTCTGAGAGCAGCTGTATCTGAATAACATCATCATATGTGTCTCAAATTACCTGTTGAGAATACATGTGCACATCTATGCTGAATCACAGTCAAAGCATCAGCTGTTGGCAAAATGGAATTAAAGGCCCTGTACCTAACCTGATCCACTATAATACAGTCTGGCACATTGCTCCACCTTGATCAGATGTCACCAATCCCGGTCCTCGAGGGCCAGTATGCTGGATGTTTTAGATGTTTTCCTTTTCCAACACACCTGAAGGTCATTATCAGGCTTCTGCAGAGCTTGATGATAGCCTTATCATTTGAATGAGGTTGTTGGAAGAGGGAAACATCTAAAACATACAGGATACCGGCCCTCGAGGAACAGATTTGGTGACCCCTGACCTTGATGATATATAATGAAGCTTCTTGTTCTTGAACAGTGTCGGTGTGGTGATGCAGTAAATGTCAGCCCTCCTCTATGATCACTACTGGATTCCATGTCAACAGATCTCACATGCTAGAGGAGAATCCTGTTCTGATGGCATGTCCATCCCAGTATTGCACCATGATCATACGTCTGCAATATTGTACACCTCTCTTTCTTCATTTATTTATTTTTTTCCTATTAAATAAACACCTTTTTATATCATAATTGGTAAGAAACCCCATTTCTCTCAGTGCGTCTTGTCCACTGAACAGTACATAATGAATGTTTCTGTGTGTACCTTATTGTCTATTTTTACAGCACATATAACTATGTTTGAGAGCTGAATATTAATGTTGTTATAATCTTTTATAGATATGATAAATCCTTTTGTGGATATACAGCTATAGTATATATACATTTTTAAAGTGTGATTTTGTGTCTCTTTGTGTATGTGTGTATTATACATGCATTGAATGACACCTCAACCAGTCGTTCTCGTCTATGCTTCATTGCCTTTTATTGTTTTCCTGTTCGTTTGACTGACATGTCATCCTCAAAAGATGTTAGCATCTCCTAGGCACTCTAGATTGGACACGCTTGCGTGATCTCAACTTGGGCTGTGTTTGAAAACAGACAGGCAGTTTCGTTCTGGTTTATTTATAGGCTTCTATACTTGTTCATACACTGGAGACTGTGTTTTGATTAGACGTCTCACATAGTGAGATCAGGCCCCCAGTAGTTACACATAGTCTTTAGTGTTTGTGGTAATCTTCTAAGATTGGAGAGATGTGAAAAATGAGGGCGCTTTGGATGAGTTTTTCTTTACACAGAGACTTTTTTTCCCCTGAAACTTATCCACAGTATATCGTTGTCTCAGCATATCAATATATTACCTGCAGGAGATTATGCTCAACACAACTCAGTATGAAGAGGCACACAGGAGTAAGGCACATAAGCTAAGTGATGTTGTTGAGATACTTGAACAATTGATTGACTGATGTATTTATTTTGAATATGAATGTCAAAAAGAAGAAAAATAAATAAACAAATAAAACATTTAGACATAAGACATACATTATATATTTGAAAAGGAGTGAGAAAAAGTGTAACTTATAAACTCCCACCCCTTCTCCTTAAATAATTATTACCAATAATAACCTTCCTAGTCTAAACATATCTATACTCTATTGCCTGATACTTATTGTTATATAGTTTTGTTTCTGGCTTTATATTATTACAAACAAATATAATATGATTTACATAAACCCATAATTCAGTTGCACATATATATGTACATACATATACATACACAAATATATATACATACACATGCATACACATACACATACCTCATACCCAACACCTCTCTCATCCCTTTACCTCTTGAAAATTGTGTCTTTGTACCTCCTTTTAGATTGTTTCATGCTTGGCCCACCTAAAGAGTTAATGTCAGTTTCATCATAGTAGTAGTAGTAGTAGTAGCAGTAGTAGTAGTAGTAGTGTAGTTTTATTTCAAGCACATAGAATCATCAGATAACAAAGAACCATACAACACGATCAAATAAAATTTTCCTGTGCTCAAAAAGGACTTGGAAGAAGTATAACTTATTGACTCCCACCCCTTTTTTACAAACTCATAATTAAATTAAATCTGCTTTCTTTACTTTGTTAACACGCCTTTTCTTCTGTGTATTTTTACAATAACACAAAACATCCATACAAACCATTCGCATACACTTACACACATACAAATTGCATGCTGTTAAGAATATTTCACTGAGAGAAAAATCAATGATTTTACCTAAAATCACGTAAAATCTCCAGCAGAACAAGTGGAGTTTCTTAAACCGGATTTTAACTAAATCAGGTATGTTGATTCCAATGTGAAATTAGAATTTCTCCATCTCATCAGGACTTTTAATTGTGTACAAGTCCATACATAGCCACATTAGCAGCATATCACACCAGCATCTCAGCTGTGTGAGGAAAAATGTGGATGCTTTCAATACATGAAATGTAAATTGGTGCAGTCCAAAGTGATGAGAACTTATTAGTTACCTTATATTACCCTCAAAGCTTAGTTCTCTAGAATTAGCAGGTTAGGATTCATTTGCGTATGTGGTGCACAACTTTCTGGGAAAACATAAAGCCCCAGATTATAAAGAAATAGTTGACGTGTTAAAAGTATATGAACTGATGTGTAGCAGAATGTCACCTGAAGTTCATTTCTTCCATTTGCACCTTGACTTTTTCCACCCAGTTTGATTACATAAGTGATGAACACAGAGAACTAATTTATCCAAATGTTTCTGAAATTGAAATCTGGTATCAAGGGGGATTCAACCCAAACATGATGATCACAACCCATAAATGCAAGAGACTGACTGAAACATTTGGGACGATTGTGAAACAAGCTGATGGACTCTGGTGCTTAGGGTTATTCCTCATTGAATTTGATGTCATTATGGATAAGCAAATTTGACCAGTTTAGTACATATTATCTTGAGATTGTAATTACATAATAAAAAAACACTGAAAAGTTAGCATTTTTATTCAATGTTTACATAATCCAAAATCCTGTTTTTCTCCAGCAGTAGCGTTTTTTCAGTGTTTTGGTGACTTGATCTAAATTAATGCCACCAGACTACCATGAGAAAATACAGGAGTTACTGGTCTACCACTCCATTTATCATTTAGGTCCTTTAAGAGTTCAGATCCACATGGGAATTAACTAGAAACAAAAAACAATGAATAAGATATTTCATTTGCTAAAAGAACATTTTTATGATTTGCCAGCTGGTTTTGTGATTTGTATATCAAGGTCTATCCAGACAGAGACATCTTGTTATCAACCAACTAAGAAAAAGCTACAAAGTGTAAAAATAAATAAATACATAAATAAATAAAGTCGTGGAGCAGCAACGTGGAATGTTGAAAGGAAAAAGAAAGCAGAGCCATTTTTACTTTGGTATTTCAGAAACAGTCAATTTGTTTGCAGCCTCAAGAGTTGGCAGTGATATGAAGGACTAGGTCAGTAACCCTGTAGACATTATTAGTTTAGGTTAGCTGTAAACCAGACCAGCATCCAAGAGGACCAGTCAAGACTCTGCATGACCCTGTCTTCATCTCCATCTGAGTCTGAATCATTTATCTATTACTTTTCACCATGTTATTTCAACTGTTCATGTCACAGACAGCAGGATGAAGCAACTAAGGGAGTGAGGGTTGTTATAATAAAAGAAATTTGTTCATTTAACCATGCAATAACCTCAGAAAGCCTACCTTTTCTGTGTTTTCACAACCAGAAAAGATAGGGTGCTGAGACAACAGATGGAAAAACTGTATAGTATAGATCAGGGGTCAGAAACCCTGGTCCTAGAGAGCCACTATCCTGCATGTTTTAGATGTTTCCCTCTTCCAGTACACCTGATGGTCGTTACCGGGCTTCTGCAGAGCTTGATGATAGGCTTATCATTTGAATCAGGTGTGTTGGAAGAAGAATACATCTAAAACATGCAGGATAGTGGCTCTCTAGGACCAGGGCTGCTGACCCCTGGTACAGATTGAGAATCAAAAACATATTAATCAAATACTCAGAGCAATAACTGTCTGTTTACATCCTGCAGTGTCATGACATATGCTGTTTCTGAAAATATCAACTCATGTTGAACTCAACAATCTCATGAACTACTGAAAGACTAGTACTGAGCTCTGTTGGGTGAGTTTACCGGTGGTAAGTCTCTACTTCATATAAAGAGATAGAGCTGGTAGGCTATTTTACACTTTCATTGAACTGTGTAGATCTGTGACCCCTTTATGTGGTTTGATCCTCTCACTACTTACAGGAACACTGGATGGCAATAGTTTTAAGAAAGATTATTGTATATAATGTACCAATCTGTGATCAAGATAGATAGATAGATAGATAGACAGACAGACAGACAGACATTATTGGCCCCAAAACTGGGAAATTGTAAGGCAACAGCAGCATGACATGCAGCAAAAATAGAATAAAAAATCAATTTAGAATAAAGAGCAAACACACTATATATCATACCTTTGAAGTATATATATATATATATATATATATATATATATATATATATATATATATATATATATATATATATATGTATATATATACATATAAAGTATGTTTTGAAAGAACAATAAGGTGCAACAATATCTATATCGATATCTAATCTATAATCTTTTAAATGTAGATTTAAAAGATAATATTAGGAGGTATAGTTACACTTTAAAGAAATGCAGAAAAAAAAGTTGATAATACTATCCCAGTGGACAAAATGAAATGTTGCTTTTGTATCTTTCTGCAAACCACAGTTACCATTTTTTTCCCCTCATCTCACCAGGCAAGTAGTAGTTTTTGTTGGATAGTGGATATTGTATATTGTACAAATTGCAAAGCCTTTTGAGATTTGTGCTATTGGTCTTTTACATAGTGTATAACTCTATATAGAATATATGTGGACAGTAACACAAATATCTTTAATGTTACCTCTGTACACAACCACCGTGGATTTGAAATGGAACAGTCAACATGGGATCAAAGTATGGACTTTCAGCTTTAATTGAAAGGGTTTAACATGTTTATTACATTAACCATTCAGGAATTGTAACCCTTTTAAACATAGTCCCATAGTTAGGCGAGTCAGTCATCTGAAGTCTGTAATCCATGGACATCACTGAATGCTTCGATACGTTGTCATGTCTGAACTACAGCTGCCTTTAGTTGATGCTTGTTTGTGGGTCTTTTTGCCCTCTGTTTAGGCTTCAGTAACTCAAAAGCTGCTCTAATGGGTTGAGATTCGGTGACTGACTTGACCATGGAAGAACATCCCATTTCTTTGCCTTGTGTTACTTTTGCAGTATGTTTTAGTTCATCATCCACCTACAATGTGAAGCACCATCCTGTCAGATTTGCAGCATTTGTCTGAATCTGAGCAGAGAGAATAGAATCCTTTCCTTCCCCATACCTTTAATAATAATAATTTAAAAAAAAAAAATGGATTGGATTTCTGTAGCGCTTTTCTAGGCACCCAAAGCGCTTTACATTATTGAGCCATTATTCATTCATTCACACATTCACACTCTGGTGATTGTAAACTACATTTGTCATTTGGACATTTGGCTGCCGGTCCACACCAAACGGTCCCTCGGACCACCACCAAACATTCATATGCATTCATACACCAGTGTGAGTGAAGTGTCTTGCCCAAGGACACAACAGGACGACCCACTCCACCACCTGAGCCAAGGCCCCATCATTCTGGTCCTAGTTAGTCTTGGTTTCATCTGTCCAGAGAATCTTATTCCATAGCTGGGCAGGCTTTTTAGATGTTTTCTACCCAGTTCTAATGTGGTTTCCAGTTGTTACATGTAACCAGTGGTTTTCATCTTGTTGTTAACGCTTTCTATATTTTCATTCATAAAGGTGTCTATTGATTGTGTACATTGATGATAACACGCCAACCTCCCCAAGCGTGTTCTTAACTTGGCAGGGTTTTTTCACTTCGATCACTTCTTGACTGCTTCACCTCAAATCCACTGCGGTGGTCTACAGAGGCAAAATTATAAACCCTGTGTCACTGTCCAAATACTTATAATTAATGCACTTTGGCTGAAATCCATTCATCCATCCATCCATCCATTATATAAATAGTTCTAAGTTTTTACATTTTGCTTCAAATTTGTTTTTGCATCTTGTGACATATTTATTCACATATTTTGGTCTGGTATCGTAATTGTTTTGCATCATTTCATCAGGCATATATTTACCTATGTTTTGTTTGTTTTGTACTTCCTAGATATGTAGTTTTGCACTTGGTTTTGTATTCATTTTGTACTATCTTTGGATGTATTTTGTTTGGTTTGTCTGACTTTATACAGTATGACTTTATAGCTAGTTGTGTATAGCTAACCATTAAGGCTATTATTATTTAAAAGGGGGCAGGAAATATAAGATTTTCTTCATCCTGCTCCTTCTTGAGCATGGGTGTGTATATGTTTGTTCACCTGATGATTATTGAATATCTGCTGATGAAATGCACAACCATGAACGAAATAAATGAAATGTTCTGTGATATTCTGTACTATATCAGGTTCAAAACATAACATCTTTATTAAATAAATTTAAGAAGTTGACCTGTTACCAATTTGGGTTGTGGTTTGTCATTGAGGGGTTGAGAATCACTGTCTTAAAGAACACAATGCATCATCTTTGGACATTTTTTCAGTCTGGTGGGCTGACAGGGAGCATGACGAGTGAGAGATATGGGGAGGCAAATAAGAGGAGCTCATAGTAACCCACCAACCCTTTAAGGAAACTCTTGGTCATATCTCCAAGTGACAACTGTGACAAACATACACATACACACATGTCTAGAGGTCTGTGATAAGGTAATCCATTTACTGGTGGAGCCTCGTATCCTGTGAGCATGCTGAATGACCAGCATTTATCTTTTACCTCCCTCTCTCTCTCTGCGTGTAACACAGACACTATAATTTTCAAGGATTAATCAATTTATGAATATATTTTGGTGGAAAGAAAAAAAAAAAAAAAATAAATAAATAAATATATATATATATATATATATATATATATATATCAGGGTAGAGACTGTGATCTGGTAGGATCAGCGATTCTACCAGTAGAGACTCCGATCGTAGTCTCTACCAGTAGAAACTCCGATCAGAGCCTCTACTGGTAGAAACTCCAATCCGAAGCCTAAGCCTAAGCCTAACCCTAACCCCTAACCCTAACCCTAACCCTTCTACTGGCAGGATCGGAGGTTCTACCAGTAGAGACTCTGATCGGAGTTTCTACTGGTAGAGACTATGATCGGACTCTCTACTGGTAGAATCACCGATCCTACCAGATCGCAGTCTCTACCCTTACATATATATATATATATATATATATATATATATATATATATATATATATATATATATATATATATATATATAGGCTATAACATACTTGAACCAGTTGGCAGGTAAAAGGTAAATCATAGATTCTCCAACAGTTCTAGTGTTTGTAAGTATCTATTCAACCTGAACTCAAACCTGCTGATTATTTTCAATTACTATAAAATGTTAGAATTTCAGTTTTGTGTAAGATTGAAAGTTGACAGAAATAGAGCAGATGAATGTCTTTTTCTCCAGGTAGTTTGATAAGATTTAATGGTGAAGTCAGAGTGAATTTAGCAAGAAAACATTCAGATTTAGAGAGACAGATGAGTCAGGAACAATGGGACTGGGTTTACATTATGCATACAAAACCACATACAGTGCTCAATCTCTCTGAATAAAGCCGTTAATTGTGTTTTATATGTAAGTCAAAGCAGTGTCCTTTGGAAATACGTGTGTGTGTGTTAATAAGCTCCACAGAGCTACATGCTGTTTTGATGTTTTATTCTGTTGTTTATTCAGTTGGAATCTGGTGCATTTGGCACAGTACAATACACATTTCTTCATTTTTTGAGCCTTCGGTGTGCTTATTGTGTATGTGTATGTGTATGTGTATGTGTGTGTATGTGTGTGTGCATCTGGTGTGTGTGCAGTGTGTATAAATATACAGATGCACTTTATTTCTTGCTAATTAATTTTACTGATGTTTTGGATGTGGAAGCTGATGACTAATGTTCCAGTTACAATCCCAGAGGAAATACAAATCAGCAAACAAGGACCTTATTCTGGAAACAGAAAATGGCAGCCTGCAGCTTGATCTCGTAGTAATGTTTAGGAAATCCTTCAAGGAGCGCTAAGTACAGTTTCATTTGGGCTTGATTGGAAAAATTCAGATTAGTACAAACAAAGCCCATCAGAAACTGCTTAAACAGTCGGATCGAGCATTAAATTTCTCCTCTATAGGTTTAACATCCATGACAACAAGAATGAACAAAAATACTTATAAAGGAAACGAAATAAGGAAGTAATTAAATGTTTTCATGGTATGTTGCTGTTACTTTGTACGCTACATTTAATCATTGTTTAATGTAGCTCAGTCCAGGTGGTGAGAACTACAGTGGATGCCAAGCTTTTTAGGAAAGAGAAACATCAAATGTGAAAATGTTAAAAAGCATGTTGCACATGTTCTGCAATTTGATGCATGAATACAAATTTGCTTAGGTGTCAAAATAAAGGAAAATCAAGAATAAAATGTCTTAGGCTACATTCACACTGCAAACAAAAGTGGGCCAAATCTGACTTTTTTTGCTCATATGTAATTTCTTTTTAATGATAAATCTAATTATTTCAAATCAGATCCAGGCCACTTTCATATGCTGTCCTAATTTAGATTCATGTCTAATGTTCTACAATGTAACTTTCGTCTGAATGGTCATTTCATGCAACTTTTACATCATTGAAACGCGACTGATATTGTAATTCTGCACTGGAGGGGGCGGGACCTGGCAGAATCCATATTTACTTCTATAAACACAGTGTGCAGTGTGTGACATCACGTTTTCGTCTGCTCATATGGGTCATTTAAGGGCTGTCAACTGTTCACATGAGTCTGATATCATTAAATTATAATGTGATTAAAAAAAAAAAAAAAAAAAAGTGGTGCCAGGCACAACAAATCCCCCCCTCACACCTATTGTAGTTTATGTTTTCATCAGGGTTTGTCTGTTTGTTTGTCTGTCTGTTAGCAAAATAATTCAAAAAATTAAGGACGGATTTGGATGAAATTTTCAGAAAATGTTGATACTGGCAGAAGGAACAAATGATTCAATTTTGGTGGTGATGGAGGGGGAGACTGATCTGCCTTGGCGGTGGTCTGCACTCTCCGAGTGGTTTTCTAGTTTTGGCATTGATCTAGCTGATGTCATCATGTCTATGTGTGTGGTGATGTCAGCATAGTATGTGCAAAGTTTGAAGTAAATTGAAACAAAATTGATGTTTTTATAGACATAGGAAATTTTACTGATTGTAAGTAAATGGGAGAATAAAAAATGTATTAAAAAAATCTAACTTTGGCCTACTTTTCCCCAAATGTAACCACATCTATTCTGGGTCATTGGCAATCTATAAGCCCCATTTGGTATGAATTTAACCATCAGTTCTGCTGCTGCAGACATTTGAAATTTTGCCCATTATAAGTAAATGAGGGAAAAAAAAAAAGATTTTAAAAATTCATGAAAATATGAACTTTGACCTACTTTTCCCAAAATGTAATCAGATCTATTCTGGGTCACTGGCAATCTATAAACCCAATTTGGTAGGAATTCAACCAATAGTTTTGCTGCTAGAGTGTTAACAATCGAACAAACCAAACCAAAAACAATACCCCTTGCCTACCCTATGGGGAGCGGGGTAACAAAAAAAAAAAGGATTCCAGCAAAACCTCTGAATGGAACATTAAGACCTGCTGTGTGAATGTAGCCTGAGTGAAGTGTTGAACCACTGTGTTCTGCCAGACAGCCTCAAAGAATCTTGCTGTTTACTCTACAAGTCTGTGTAGAAAGATACTGCCTCATTTGGAGCACTTTGTCATTCAGAAAAGAAGCTGCTGTCAAGATTTACTAAAGGGGTGCATCACAAAAAAGTGCCCCTTAAAAGGCCTGTACACGTTTAGTTTTGCGTCGACCTCATTGTATATGGACTTATAGGAGTTCAAACTCTGGGAAGGAGAGTATTTAAATGAGTGGCGCACAGTGATGACAGTTAACCATGGAGGAGGCACTGACGAGAACAGAGCGCAGGGGTAGAAGAGGGCGCATTTCCTCCACTCATGTTAATTTATTTGAATAACAGACGTAGGTGTTATCAGAGCAGAACGACTACAAGCAGCTCACATTTCCACCTGCATGTTTCATGTCTTGAGATCACTAATGGAAAGAGATGCAGACATAATGTTACCAAATCAAGAAGTCAAGAGGTTTTACATTCATATAAAGACAAAAGGCTTCATTTCTGTAGCTGATATGGTCAGTGCTGTGTAACTGATGTTAAAAACAATAGCCTACATTATTGAAATAAACTGTCTGTGTTTGTGTTTAGAACTTTGCGTAATGCTGTAGATCTCCCACTAAACCTGGCCACCCCTGTCACTGCTTTTTCTGGATTGCAATCTCACTGATTTGTGCAGTTTAAGTAAATATGAGCAAACCTCCACTTTCATTATAAACGCACGTATAGACCTGGGTCAAAGGGCTTTTGTTTACTCTGCACCTTATGAATGGACTCAACTGCAGAAAGACTGGAAACTGAGTTAATTTCTTTGAGCGCTTTTAAGTCCTGACTGACAGTTCTTGAGGCCGACTCCATAATTTGCACTTGTTTTTCTTAATCTGCTTGTAAATGTAATTTTTATTTGCTGTTTATTGTCAAATGTGTTTGTTATATGTGCTTTAACTGTGTAATCTTGTAACTGTGTGTCGGATGTGCTGCTGCCCATCTTGACCAGGACTCCCTTGTAAAAGAAGTTTTTAATCTCAATAGGCTTTTTCCTGGTTAAATTATTAAAAAAACACCAAAAAAAAACAAAAAAAAAAAAACAAAAAAGCACTCGCTCCAACTCCATAAAGTTCCTTGTTGTGGAAAGTGTTTACTATCATACCTGTACCAAAAACTATACGCTTACAATTGCTGAATGTAGTCCTGTAGGACTTTCATCCCTTCATACTTTTGAGAAGATTATTAAGGACAAACTGTGCTCAAGAAAATCTTGGCGTGCTCTAGTTTGTTTACAGCTCTGACAGAGGGTTGGATGGTTTGGCCTGGGAGTTTGTTTTTTTTAACTCACCTAGAGGGCACATGAACTTTTGTGTTTTTTGTTTTTATTGATTTTCTTTCACTCTTAAACTTCAACGTTGCATTCAACCTCCTGTTTTAGCTACAAAGCCATCACAGCATTAAACACAGACTGATAGATTTTCTTTACCTGAGAGGTCGCAGCAGGTGAGGGTTAAAGGTGTCGTATCTGAGACTCTTCTACAAGGTCTCCCCAGGTCTCCCTGTTTTACTTATTTTATATACTTAACGCCATTAAAAACACAAGGTCCAAACGTGGTGGAATTTCCAGAAAATTATTTGCTCAGGTGTCTATTTTTGTATATGTTGCTCAGGAGATGAGTTACACAGTTAACAGCTGTATTTTTAGCTTACCGGACGACAGGCTGTAAACTATAGTCATCATACGTCATCTGTCGTCGTCATCTGTCGTTCATTACAAAACTTTCAATCGTCTTCTTCTCCAAAACTACAATTCTGATTAACTTCAAACTTGGTATACAGCTTCTTTATGATGATGTTAACAAAAGTTAGTGAAATTATTTGGATCTGGATCTGATTCTGGATTTGGTGCGACTTTGAAAAATGTCCCCATTATAAGAGATAGGAAGTGGATCGATGCAATGACTCAATAAATATAAATGATATCAAGTGTAAATTTCTACAGTCCAGCCCTGATGGGGAGATGACCAAAACATAATGGCCACATGCTGATCAGGATCTTCTTCTGGATCCAGGAACTTATGGAAAATTTAACATGGGCTCTTATGGGGAAAACATTTCAATCGGCTTCTTCTCCCAAACTCCAGTTCTGATTGACTTCAAACTTGGTATACAGCTTCTGTATGATGGTGTCAACACAAGGTATTGAAATTATTTCGATCCGGATTGGATTCTGGATTTGGTGCAACTTTGAAAAATTTTCCCATTATAAGAGATGGGAAGTGGATTGATCTAATAAATCAGTATCAATGATATCAAGTTGGAATTTGAATTTTTTTACAGATCTGATTGGAATATGCCCAAAACATGGGCTATTTTTGTAATATAATAAATACA
The DNA here is from genome assembly GCF_902148855.1 of Sphaeramia orbicularis. Taxonomy (NCBI): domain Eukaryota; kingdom Metazoa; phylum Chordata; class Actinopteri; order Kurtiformes; family Apogonidae; genus Sphaeramia; species Sphaeramia orbicularis. Next base: position 21,368,456 of record NC_043970.1, on the reverse strand, counting down.
CAGAACTGGGTGATAATAAATGGCATCTGGATACATTTCCCAAAGCTTTTCATTTGGCCGGTAAGCTACAGGGCCATTGGTCCTATTTTTTTTCTATAACCAGGCAGTGGACAGTTCTATGTGTCTGGGAGCCATCTTTGACAGCAATCTGAGCTTTGATTGAAATGTTGGTCCTGTGTATGAAAAAGCCCATTAGCTATTGTATTTTTATCTAAAGCTTCATGCTTTGAACAGCAAACACACTTTTATCAGAATGTCTGACTGTTGTTTTATTGAATCAGTACTCACCTTTTCTTTTGTTTGATGTTTTCATCACTGTCTCTTAGAAATAGAGACCATTGTAAAGACGCAGTAAAGTTGCGCCTTTTACAAGGTGAGATCCTTAAAAGAGGCTCAATCACTCTTAGCTGATCCATACTATCTTAAAGCATTTGTTTGTTTTGCTTCCATCTGGTCGTAGACTTTCAAAGCCAAAACACAGGATAAACTGACTGAAGAATTCCTTTGTTCCTGCTGCAGTCAGGTTTTTAATGTGACATTTATGGGATTTATTCTTTTTGTGCTATTGTTGCTATTGAATGTTGCTGCACTTTATGCAATTCTCTGAGCTGCACACAATTTGCCCCCCTCGTGGATAATACAGATTTCCTGAACTTGAACTTTGATGGTGTTGGAGAACGCTGTCTGACACATTGTTCCATAATCTCCCATTGGTGTCCTGATGGGTTGAGGTGTGGCGACTGTGAATGCCATTGGATCTGGTTCACATCTTTTTCATCAAACTATCCAGTGACCCCATTGTCACTGTGACCCACATAGACCACTCCTCTCAAGAAAGAAATGTTTCATCAGAGGATCACGCTGACCCTTCAGAACAAATGCTCTACTGATTTGTACTGATTTGCAGTGACTCTCTCCTGTCAGGAGACAAACAGGACCCATATGCTAAAAAAAGACCCACCACAGCGTCATGTTCCCCCCTCCCCTCACAGTACAAGGCCCCTGCTATACTGTTCAATTGGTGTACCTATCACATGCACATCCCGCCAAATCACATTTTTTACACATCTCTGCTGAGAGGTGTCGATTAATTTTTGCACAATTGAACTCTTACATGTCCATTCACCACGTGTGCACCATAAACCTACTGTAAGATCCCTCTGTTTATAATTGTCTGATCACATTCCAGGTTCACAGGTCTATGTTACAAGAACTAGACACCATAACATTCAGTATGTAATGTATGTAAAAGAGTTAAGTAAATATCATGCAGTTACAGGAGCTATAATGTTCCTTCTGTGATGTTATTGGAGCCAGAATCTGTACAGTACAGTCATGAAGAGGTGACATCCACCTACTGTTGGATTTGTTACCTCCCTCTTGTTTGATGGATTCTTGACAGTGAGTGGTCAGAACAACTGTCAGTCACCCACTTTTGCATCATCAAATGAGTTATTAACAAGAATGAACTCATTAGAAACAAAAACAAAACAAAAAATAAACACAAAACAAAACAAAAAATAATAATAAGATCAATCAGTCAGATGAGACTTGAACACAAATCAACCAGATGAAATCCACCAAAACTATAGAAACTATGGCCCAGTCCCAATCCCAATTCATACATGACTGCATGTGAACAGGAATATTAGTGGAATATTCTTTTTTGCTTAACTATGCAAACATCTTATTGGGAAGTTTGTCTTTATAAGAATAAGGGTATAGACCAGAATATTTTTTGTATATAAACATAGTGACTGAAGCTGCCTTCCCTTGCTCTAACAATGAACCTTCTTGCAAAGTCACTTGGATGCGGATCCAAAATCGTGATCAACTGGGCATACTTTGCATTTTTACACATGCCACAGAGCACAATGGGAAGTTAATTGTTCAATCGTACCATGCAGTGCACCTGTGCGGAAGCATCTGCATTTGTTAAGTTTCTGCTCTCATTTATTCTTTAATTTGTCACACCACTGAGAGGAACTTAAAACCATGGGGTTGCATACACACATTTTAACATCATGTGGAGGTGTGTCTTCAAACATTAATTACGGTCTGTAACATGGAAACAGGAATATTAACGGAACAGTTAGCCCATGTACACGTCTTAATTGGCCATTACTCATTACATTACAGAACATAATCTGATTATTATGTGCATGTGAACATAGACATTGTCTAGTTCCATTTCCCCTCATACATTTTACAGTGAAAGCTGTTTGCAATTAGGGGCTTTAAATTGGCTTGAAATGAAACACATTGCCATCTAACAATGGTGCCCTGAATAAACAGAGACATGATCCACAAGCACAGCCACCGGAAAGCAGCAGGTCTGTCCGATGGCTGCTGGACGCCTGCAAAAAACATGGAAGAAACAAATGCTTTATTAGGAGGTCAACAATGATCAGTTATATTTATTTTAAATAAAATAACTGTGTGAAATCTCCAGTGTGGTCCAGACATTTCACTCTAAAGCAAATGGATTAGCCTGCAGGTGGTGAATTTCAGACATCACTAGGATTCATCCACTGGAGACAACAAATGTTGGTTGGCAATCGATCTGATAGTTGTAAGGATTGTCAGTCTGGACAAAAGGGTTGGCTGGGGACCAGCCTGACAATGTCATCCATAGATCCTTGAGCTAAAAAAGGGATATTGTGTTGAAAAGACAGTAATGATAATACTTAGACTGTTTCAGGTTAATGCATTCATTTTAATACAGTGCAGCTGCTTTTACTGACTACTGACAGTTTAATAATGAAAAGCCCTTGTAAGATTATGTTACCAGTGCCAGTTTGGTCACATACTGTATATAACTATGGATAAAAATGAGAACAAAATAGTTTTACCTTGAGTTGGTATGTGTTTGAGTAAAATGAACATTTTTCTTTGTTATTCTTTATCTAGATACTATTAATATACTAAACATAACGTGCCCAAACTTGAAAAGCCTTGGCTTTCAGTCCACGCCAAAGTTTTTGCACATGGATGCTTCTATGAAACTGGTCCCTAAAAACAGGACAGAGGGGCCAAAAATTCAAACCACATGTAGACTAATGCTATGAAGCAAGTTTGGAAGGACTTTAGGTCTTTTTTAAAAACAGTCATTTACTGAGATAAAAGTGAAACTATTTTTTCAGATAAAACACATTTTTTTTGTTATTTTATATTATTTTTATACAAAAATCTGCATGTAACACGATAAAAAGGGCATGAAAATTACACGCTACTATTTTTCCAATATCTTCTTATTCTCTCAAAGGTGCATGTTTGAAATTGAACTAATTATGCAAGGCAGAGCGCTAAACAAAATTGACCACTGTTGCAAAATCACTCATGATTTATATGTGTTTAAATGTGCAGGTTCTGCATGTAATGCAAGTGGACACAATGGGTTACACACAAAACCTGAAATGAGACTGAGACTCATGAAAAACCTGCATGTCTGGATTAGAAAAACCATTAGGATCGTCAAATTTAACACAGTGTCTTTATTTATAGAGCTATATAAGACCATTTCAAGCCATGTTTTCCAAATCAAATGCACTGACGCCTAGGTAGCTTTTCATGTCCCAATTTTGGTCCTATTTTTTGATACCAATATTTTATTAAAAATTGATTAATTTTGGGATGTCTCAGAGCAAGAGTATATATTTTTTTGCATTTATCTGAGGTCATCATTAGGTACATCCTGGGGGGAAATACGTCTAAATTTCTCTTTTATTATTGAGTCTAAAAAGTTGGAAAAGTGTCAGATACCAAAACAAACCCAGTTTCATAGAAGCACCCACATACAGATGAACAGACAGATGAACAGACAGATGAACGGACAGATGAACAGACAGATGAACGGACAGATGAACAGACAGATGAACGGACAGACGGACGATGAACTGATGACAAATGACTGTCATTAGATCACAGGAAAACCAATCACTGTGCTTTTTAAGTGATATCACATACAAAATGATAATTACAGATTTCCATGGTTAAGTTTAGGCTTTGACATAAATTGGATAGGTTTATTCCGTGATACAGTTCAATACAGATGACCTACAATGTATTAGTAATATTCAGTCGAAACCACAAACCTTGCCTGATCCTAACTAGAGCACTGTTACTGCGTAAACCTAAAACTGTACTAAAGTTAGACCACAAGTGTCCTCCAAGTCCTGCATTTTGTCCTGCATGTCCTGCATTCATCACAACCACATCCTGCTATGTGAAAAAAGAAAAACTCTAGTAGAAAAGGTAAATCGCTAAAACATAGCAATACAATATATTTAGACATGTGTGTTTGATTCATGTGCACTAATATCATACAAATTCACAGTGTCTTGAAATGAACACTGGCACATTTTTACTGGTGATTGGGTTGTGAAATGTGAAATATGATGAAAAACATGTAATTAGACATTAAATAATAATAATAAAAAAGTTCATCCTAATGATTACACAATAGTGTTAGAAACGTTCAAATATCTATTTTTGGTGGAATAACCCTGCTTTCTTGTCATGCTCTCCACCAGCTATTTATGTTTTTATTAGATGTTTTATTTGTTGTTATTTGTGCCGATATGAAGGCAGCTTTATTTTGTTTGAAGGTTTGTTACCATCCATTCTCTGCTTGATCAGATTCCAGGTATTTTCAGTGGAATCATGTCGAGAAACTGGATATGGTCACTTTTTCTAGTGATATAAATAGAAAGAAAATGAAGATGACAGCTCTAAAGCCCCATGTTAACTTTCTGAAAGACTATTTAAAAACACTACAGGAATTCTGTTAATATTATAATGCATAATGACTAATGGATTGATAAAATTCCTTCTTTGTATTATATTTGGCAGTTATTTGCATATGGAGCATCATAACAAGTCCCTTTTTTTAATATATATGTGTATTAAATGAATCCATTTATGTTTTTTTTATTATAATTACACAGATATCATCGCCGTGGCAGCAGTTGCAGATGTGCCCGAGTCAGACCCTTTTGAAGTTTAATAATCAGTGTTCGGTGGCTGATATGTTTGTAGTTAAGATGAGAAATGTCTCTGGGCCACATCTGAGGCTGCTGCAAGGAAGAAAAGAGGGAAGGAAGAAAAACGATGGAGGAAGGGTGGGCTGAGAACGATGGAGGATGGAGAAAATGAATCTCAGAGACTTTGCATCATTCGTTCTCACAGTCACTTACTTTTCCTCTCTGCATCATTGCCACTGCCTTCACAGTACACACCTACACATTTTTCCACACTTACCGAGGCACTGCAGCCTTTTGACATATAGTAATCACACATACACACACACACACTTGTGGCTGCGCACACATACATATTTGAGGTGCCAGTGGATGAAAAAAACACCTACATCAATGGCCGGGTGGTGGATGTGAGTGTGTCACGGAGATAAAAGCATTATGCAACACATGCCAGCTTGTAACAACCCTTTCATGTCATGTCAGTTACGAGCTGTCAGACACACATGTAGTTCACGTATATTTCCCATATTTGATTTATCTGTATGGAAAGACATATGGAAAAAAAACAACTCTGACAGTAGTGACAGATTGAAAATGGCCAGTAGCAGATTCCTCGGTCCAAAGGATGATAATAGGTGACAGCATGGTCAAAGGTCTCATTCACAGCTAAGGATAGATTTGACCATGTATCAGTAAAATTATAAAAAACAAGAAAAGCACTCGGAGAGCACAGACCTCCATCAGGACAGATTCCCCCCCCCCCCCCCCCCCAATCCAATCACCACCAAAATTTAATCATTTCTTCCTTGTGCCGGTATCAACATTTCCTGAAAATTTCACAAAAATCTCTCCATAACTTTTGAGTTATCTTGCTAACAAACAAACAAACATGCAAACAAACACGAATGCAAACACACAAAGCAAAGTGATCACAATACCCCCTCTGGCGGAGGTAAAAATTCAAGTGGTGCCAGGCACAACAAACCCTCGCATGTATTGTAGCTTATCTGGCATCGATCTGGTTGATGTCATCATGTCTATGCATGTGCTGATGTCAGCATAGACATAAACCGCATAAAAAAAATTTATGCCTTTATAAGTAAATGGGAAAAAAAAAAATTCATTAAAAAAAAAACTGAACTTTGACCTACTTTTCCCAAATGTAATCACTTTATTCTGGGTCACTGGCAATCTATAAACCCAGTTTGGTATGAATTCAACCAGTTGTTTTGCTGCTAGAGTGTTAACAACGAAACAAACAAACCGAACCAAAAACAATAACCCCCACCCCCCCTTTAGAGGGCGGGGTAAAAAAAGCATCATAGTCCTTATGACTATACAAGGATGCAGCTAATGCAGTGTTTTTTAACCTTGGGGTCAGGACCCCACGTGAGGTCACCTGGAATTCAAATGGGATCGCCTGAAACTTCTAGTAATTGATTAAAAAAAAAAAAAAAAAAAAACGAATAAAATGTATTTTTTAATGATTCATAATATATTTCATTATAATTAAAACACCACACACTTTTCCTAATAAAAATCATGTTCAAATAAAATGCAGGATATAATATCTGAGAGGACATATCTTGATTGACCCAATTATGTGACTGTGTGTATTATACACCCTGCTAAGACATCTCCAAGAGAAACTGAGAAACAGGCACCAAAAGGTGCATTATATAAATTATATAGACTTAATGCCACCTAAAATTTGCATTTATTTGCAACACAGAATAGCAAACTATTACATGACCAAAAATAGGACCAATGGTCCAGTGGTTTACCGGCCAAATTAAAAGCTTTGGGAAATGTATCCAGATGCCATTTATTATCACCCAGTTCTGTGTATTTATTATATTACAGAAATAGCCCATGTTTTGGTCATATTCCAATCAGATCTGCAAAAAAATTCAAATTCCAACTTGATATCATTGATTCTTAGTGATTTATTGTATCAATCCACTTCCTATCTCTTATAATGGGAAAATTTTTCAAAGTCACACCAAATCCAGAATCAGATCCAGATTGAAATAATTTCAATACCTTGTGTTGACATCATCATAAAGAAGCTGTATACCAAGTTTGAAGTCAATCAGAACTGTAGTTTGGGAGAAAAAGACGATTGAAATGTTTTCCCCATAAGAGCCCATGTTAAATTTTCCATAAGTTCCCGGATCCAGAAGAAGATCCTGATCAGCATGTGGACATTACGTTTGGGTCATCTCCCCATCACGGCTGGACTGTAGAAATTTACACTTGATATCATTTATATTTACTGAGTTATTGCATCAATCCACTTCCTATCTCTTATAATGGGGAAATTTTTCAAAGTTGCACAAAATCCAGAATTAGATCCGGATCCAAATAATTTCACTAACTTTTGGTGACATCATCATAAAGAAGCTGTATACCAAGTTTGAAGTCAATCGGAATTGTAGTTTTGGAGAAGAAGACGATTGAAATTTTTGTAACGGACGACAGACGCCGCCGCCGGACGCCGCATGATGACAATAGCTTACGGCCTGTCGGCCGGTAAGCTAAAAACAAATTAAATTCAGCAAAAAATTTTTTCCGTTTTGAATGTCTGGGGTCGCAAGAAATTTGGGATGTTAAAATGGGGTCACGAGCCAAAAAATGTTGGGAACCCCTGAGCTAATGGAAGATGAATAAATATAGGCATGTTTTTAATTAGTATGCAAATTATTCCCTAAAAAACAGCATTACAAAAAAATCTAATGATAATAACATGCATTGCATTAATAAGCAAATTGACAGGCAGCTAGGGAAGCAGCCAGGAAGATGATAAATAACAGAGGCTTATTTTTTGTTTTTGTTCACCAGTCCAGTTAATGTGTCTCACTTGACTGTTGTGTAAAAACACCTGCATCGGAAAGGTCCACGAGCTGCATAATCAGCATTCCCAGCTACAATAAAGCTATGCATGTGACACTTGTTTTATGATAGACTAACAAAGAGGAAGCCACTGTCGAAGGAATCTCAACCAGAGTTCAACCAAAGACAAGCAGGAGACTCCAAAGTCTGATGAGACCAACAGTGAGCTATTTGACCAGACTAAACACCGCACATTCACAGAAACACACCATCTTCACAGATGCTCCTCGTTGGCAGGCCCTGAACGGCTTGTAAATGTTGATGGTAAATTCTGACAACCTGATTCAGTCTGCAAGAAAACTACAATTGCATGGCCAAAAAAAAAAAGTCTCATATGTAATATTTCACTACACAGCCTTTGGTTTTGATTACAGGAAACACTCAGTGGATTTAACTAAGCAAATACAGTCTACTCTCGTTATACCGCCAACTTCCGTTCACGGCCAAATTGGCGGTATAGCGAAAATGGCGTTACAATGGGTTGCGTCCATAATGTGCATGTCTTTACTATATGATGTCTATGCTGCCTCCGTTAACCCGTTCTAATTACGTTTCTAAATAAATCTTGATTCTGTTATGTTGTACGGCAGGGATCGGCAACCTTTAACACTCAAAGAGCCATTTCGACCCGGTTTCCACGGAAAAGACAACACTGGGTGCCGCACCTCGGAGGTGCCACGGTGGCGCACCTTGGAGGTGCCGCGCCGCGCCGCTGGCGGTATAACGGTCGGGAAATCAATGGTATAAGTGTTGTTTGTGCATGGAACTGGGCTGGCGGATGGCGATAAGCGGAAATGGCGGTATAACGGCGGGCGGTTTAACGAGAGTAGACTGTAGTTCAGATCCTTCCATGGGTAAGTACTGCAGTGGTTGATAATGTTTCGGCTGGAACAGGTTATTTAACTCTAACTGCAGTAAATAGCAGTAAGGCTCAGGCTCAGAAGGCAGAGCGGGTCGTCCAGTAACCGAAGGGTTGGCGGTTCGAATCCCAGTCTGTCCCAGTCATGTGCCATTGTGTCCTTGGGCAAGACACTTCCCACTGGTGTATGAATGCATGTGAATGTTCGGAAGTGCCATTCGGCGCAAACTGGCAGCCATGCTTCCATCAGCCTGCTCCAGAGCAGCTGTGGCTACAAATGTAGTTTCCCACCACCAGAGTGTGAGTGTGAGAGCAAATGAATAATGGATCAATAATGTAAAGCGCTTTGGGTGTCTTGAAAAGCACTATAGAAATCTAATCCATTGTGATTATTATCATGTCTCTAATGAAGAGTGGACAGTGCCACGACTGGTCAGGATTATCAGGCCTATGACAGAATGAGACGTCATTTTCACACTTGGATTAGCCCCCATAAAGTGCAGACTCTAATTTAGGATGTGATGAAGACCTGATGCAGCGGTCCAATTCTCCATCATCAATAATCAAAAATTAATGAAAAAAAATTATGGATGGAAAATATTATGAACCTTATTATGACACTACTGTACATGAGCATTATGTGGCTAAAAAAGATGTCCCAGTGAATGTCTCCTGTAATCAAAACCAAAGGTGGTGCAGTCAAATATTACATATGAGACTGTTTTTAGATGGGGCAGTGTGTTTATTGTTCAGTAAGACAGTGACCCAAAGCTTACAGCAACATACAATAAAACCCAGTTTAAGATTTTATTGTATGTTTTTAAGTGCCTGAATGTTTTGAACGGGGAACAGTGCATGTCTTGGCCAGAGAAACACGCTTCTCAAATCGCCTGCCTTTTGACATACCAAGAACCCATTGTTTTATCTTCTGGTTGTGTTTTTAGATGCTATTTACCTTTTTTTTTTTTTTTTTTAACTGATCAGTTTTAGTATGTCTTGTATTTATTCTTATTTTACAACTTTATCATATTTGAATCTGCAGATTTGTACCGTACTTTGGGCACTTTGCATTGTTTTAAATGTGCTATATAAATAAACTTGACCTTGACTTTGAAAAGCCTCACAGAAATGATTGGGAGTGGCCAATTCAAATCCCAGATCTTAAAGCAATAGAGAAAAGCAAAGCAATTGTGGCTGAAAAAAGGCTGTTCATGACCGATGCCTGACCTGTTCAACCTGAACAGATCTGCAAAGAAGAATGGACTAAAATTGCAGTGTCCAAATGTCCCAGTCTGACTGAGGCCTGTTAACACAGATTCAGTGTTGTGACTATGGCTAAAGGTACATCTACTGAATATTGACCTGAAGGGGGTGAATATTTATGCGATCACTTATTTTACACTAGAGACTCTAAATTAATTCATGGGCCTGGCCAAGCAAGTAAGAAAACACTGTGCAGCAATACTAATCATTTCATATCTGTCTTTAAAAATTAATTTTGCAGCAACCACAATAACTCAAATCTGTAGGTCTAAGCAAGTACTTTAACATGCCATTAAGGAATAATATCCAAATATTTAATAAAAACACGAATTTATCATCACTGTCAAAGTAACAGAGTTTTATAGGCTGGCTTAGCAATGATGGTTTGCAAATTTAATTCACTGTGGCTCAAAAACTAGCACAGAAGTTGCTAATGTGGGTCAATACAACTTCAATGAAATTTGAAAACTTTTCTAGTTGTTTTTTTTGGTTCTCCTGCACAACATGTTCTATTTTACCAATGACTGTACCTTCAAACATGTAAAATATGCATACATGGACTTCAGTTGAGCTAGGAAAAGTGCAGGCAAGTCTTTTTCAAGGACAAAGAAGTGGTGGAGTGATGGTGGAGTGCATTACATACAGTATATAAAGCACTCATAATATATGTCTGTGTGTTTTAATATATTTTTAATATGACACTGTGCTGAATTTTATTCATAGAGTGAACATAAGCTGAGTAGGCAGCCCTGCACTGTGTTCCAGGATACACTGCTGAAAGAATACGAACACATGCCTCTTAAACCACCTTGGAAGCAAGATGGTAACTCATGCATTACTTAGGATGTCAATCAATTAATCAGTCAATCAATCGATTGATCAATCAATCAATCATTCAGTTATTCAGTCAATAAAATTTCATTTACATAGCACTTTTCATACATATTACATGTAGTACAAAGTGTTTTACACCAAACCCCCCACTGTCCCGCAGTTACAAATTAAAACAAGTGTTCAGAGAATGCAAACCTCCGCCAAGCACCCCGAACGGTGTGCATGTGTGGATCGACTCTTTCTTTTTAAATTCAACAGTTTAAAGGTTGTTCCATACAGCAGAAAAGTTGAAGCTTGGTACCAGTCATGTATATGTCAAACTATATTAAATTCCAATCAATATTTGTTGAGTTATAATGAAAAATGTGTCATAAATGGGATTTTCAATGTTAAAGTGAAATGTCCACAGAGTCCACGTTCCACAGTGGATGTGGACAGTTTTGTGCCAGATACAAGATATTGTTATAAGCTACGGGTGTATCAAGTTGGAGGCTAATTGGAGTTGTTTTGATTTTTTTTATGAATTTTCGAAAATTGCTCAATGATGAGAGATAGGAAAATTTGAGATTTTGTGACCTTGCTGTGACCTTGGACTTTAGCCTACTTGGCCCAAAATTTAATGGGTTGGTCCCAGGGCCTAGGCCTATCTGTGGGTAAAATTTGGTAAAGATGGTTGTAATAGTTTTCCTGTAAAATTGATAACAAACAAACAAAGAAACAAACAAACAAACACATGAAGCAAAGTGATCCCAATACCTCCTGGCAGAGGTAATAAAATAAAAGCCACAGAGTAAAGTAATGTTAAAAAGTAAGAATTTAACTAAAAGCTTAACTAAAAAGATAGGTAGACAGGATATTTATTTATGTATTTATGTATTTATGTATGTATGTATGTATTTATTTATTTATTTATTTATTTATTTATTTTATTTTATTTTTATTTTTATTTTTATTTTTATTTTTTATGGCATATTAAAGCCAAGCCTGAACAGTGCCTTTGTTTTCAGTCATTCCTAACATTACTTGGGGTACAATTACATGGAGAAACCACCAGTGAGCAATATGAAATAATTTAAATACTTCTACAATAATTACAGCTTTAACACTTTTAAATTTTTTACATTTGTTTGAAGTACATAGAGACCTTGGTTTCAACAGGATCTCTCTCAAAATTAAGGCAAAATAAATATAATTTAAAGATTTTTCAATTTGTGCAGAATGTAAAATGAATAGTGCTTTCTAAGTCTATGAACACAACAGACTGCATTCAGCTATAGCACCCAGATAGTGTGTGCTACTATAAATCAGAGGTCAAAGGTTATGGCAAACAGGAATCAAGAAACAGTTTCATTTATTACTACTATTATTGTCCTCTATGAGTAGGATTAAGGGCAGACAAAAACACAAAGTTTGAATTTCTGTAAATGTTCTTACCCAACAGGCAGCATGCCCCTTTAAATATCTTTGGCCCTGGACTATTCTGACTGACAGAGGTGTTTTTAAAACTTCATTTATTCAGGTCAAAGCAGTCAACACTTGACCTTTCCCTGTAAGCTGTCCTCTACTATTGGCTGCTGACCGTACACAGATATTACAGGATACCAGCCTGAGAGCTTAGAGTGAAGCATCATTCTGTCAGGGCTGCATGCCTCCTATCCTCCTATGTCACGTCAGCCAATAGTAAATAGCGTGGATAATGAGCAGCAAACCTCAGAGGACAATGTTAGCGCTCTCACTGCTGACAGCTTCTCCTCAGTGCAGCACTGTGTGGTGCAACAATACATTTTTGGTAGTCATATTCCATACATTTTTTTTTTTTTTTTTTTTTACAGTTGGTGGAATTCCATTTGCCTGTTTGGATTGGCTCAAGTAAAATATGAAAAATGAATCAAATGTAATATATGATGGACCATGAAATTAACCTTGCCTTTGCCTCAAGAACCTTGGATTGATATCATACAAATCCATGTGTGTGAAGTGTGATCTTCACAGGGTGAAAAGTCTCAGTGTTTAAGGGATGAAAGTGGAAAAATAATCTGGTTTGCACTCAAAGTCCTTTTAAATAGAAATTATGTTGACATCTGGTGACTGGGGAGTCCATGAAGGACACTTGATATCACACTGTTTATAGCACCAGGCTTGAATTGATAAGCAGTGTGCGATGGGGCATGTTTAGCCTGAAGTATGCAAACATCCTGAGGGAACAGTGGTCTACTGTGACTGCCTTTGTTTTTCAGCATCATTCAAAGCGACCACAATTGGTACAGTTGGAACTTGACAGTGTACTGAGGATTGTTTTCTTTAAGTGGCAACCTGTCTAAGGTTGGAAATTTGGTAAAAGATGGCAGATCAGAGTAGGGGCCCGAGGGGGTCAGAGAGCCCCTGTAAGCTATAGCTCCTGTATGAACCGACTGCTGTTAAGATTTCTGTGCACAGGGAAATGGCAAGAGGTCCCTCTGGCAAACTCAGGGAATATCCTAAACATGCACTTTGAAGTTGTCACGAGAAAGAAGCCATCATGACACCTTCAAAGGGAGTGTTTATCCCCTGAGGTTTTTTGAAAGTGTTTGGGACTGGAGCTCTGTACTGACATCATGCAATATGGCTCCTTCAAGGCTGCAAGAAGAAATACAAAAGTGACCACATAGTTGCATTTGGAGGTGGCCTTTTGGGGATCCAAGCAAGCTATGCATGGAAAATATATATACATATTTCTACGAGGAGAAGGTGAAAAAAGAACCATAAGTACTTCTGGTTCTGAATTGGGATTAAAGGTAGGTATTTATTCATTCATTTTCTGAACCTGCTTTATCCTCACTAGGGTCACAGGGGTCGCTGGAGCCTATCCCAGCTACTTATAGGCGAAGGCGGGGTACACCCTGGACATCAGTTCATCACAGGGCTGACATATAGAGACAAACAATCATTCTCACATTCACACCTATGGGCAATTTAGATGAACCAATTAACCTATCAGTGCATGTCTTTGGATGGTGGGAGGAAGCCGGATTACCCAGAGAGAACCCACACAGACACAGGGGCCTCCCTATTCCAAATGACAAATGGCATGGAATAACGAATGACCTAACCCTAACCATAACCATAACCCTAACCCTAGTGGTCATTCGTTATTCCATGCCATTTGTCATTCGGATTATGGAGGCCCCAGACACAGGGAGAACATGCAAGGACTGGTGGTAGAATTGAACCCTGGACCTTCTTGCTGTGAGGCATGAGTGCTATCCACTGCACCAAACTAAAGGTATTTGGATTAAATTAACTCATAAAGACCCAGTGCTACTTTTGTGGCAGCTCTAAAATAGTTTTTTCTCTAGATTTAACTTTTCTTAAGTGATTTATTACCATGTATTATAACATTATCCTCTGAATTTTCATTGAAAATCTGTTTTTTTTTTTCTATATTATTAATTCACTGATCATGTAGATGTTTATCAAAGCTCAGATTAAAGTTGAGGGTTATTATATCAGCAACAGAGAAAACTGAAGAAAAGTGACTTTTTAAACAAAGATATCAATAAATAAATTGTGTACAAGTGTCTACAACCACTGCCATTGATCAAACTCCATGGGTTTTACTGGTGAATCAATGTTGTAGAAGATGACGGTGTTTCCCTGGTCACTACGGAGCCTCTGAACGTCCAAATGGGTCATAACTGATGACCATGAAAATATGACAAACTGTATTTTACACCAATTATTTACATGGATTCACAGGATTAGTGGATGAACAGGTATTAAACATTTTTGATCAGTAGATACTTTTGGTTGCTGGTAGCTGTTTGGGTCTTTCTGGGTTAACTGGGTACTTCTCCATAGTGGTATATTATGGTTTGATAATGCATAGTATACAGTGGTCAGCATGCCCTAAGTTGGAGACAGGGGTGTAATGGAAGATGAGCAATGTACTGCTGTAGATGGGAACAGCAGAAAAAATAGCATTTTAACCACTTAAAAACAGCCCACGGAAAAAAATCAGTGTCAGTTTAAGTGCATGCTGTATTTAGAATATTTTCACTACTTTAACTCAGTGTCAGACAGGCCTTTCTGACAGAGAACTGAAACCCTGCACCAGACAGTTTTTACCTCTCAGTACACGTGCATTCGCAATTTAGTACTGCTCTCTATCAGTGGATGAATCTGAACTAGAGTGTGAAAACACCAAAATCAAACGATAATAATAAAAACAAGTGATGTTAGGCACAACAAACCCCACCCCTCGCACATATTGTAGCTTATTTTGGCATCGATCCAGCTGATGTCATCATGTCTATGCATGTGCAGATGTCAGCATATCAACTGCCTCTATATATCCAATCCAATCCAATCCAATTTTATTTATAAAGCACTTTAAAACAACCGCAGTGGACCAAAGTGTTATACAGAAGAATAAAAGCACAATACAAATTAATCAAAGCATTAAAAACATTAAAATCAAATAAAATATGTATATGTATATATGTGTGAAGTATGAAGTAAATTGAAATAAAATTGATGCTTTTTTAGACATTTGAAATTTTGTCCATTGTAAGTGAATGGGAGATGAAATAAGGTTTTAAAAATTCATAAGAAATTAGAACTGTGACCTACATTTCCCAAAATATAATCACATCTATTCTGGGTCACTGGCAATCTATAAACCCAAATTGGTATTAATTCAACCAATAGTTTCGCTGCAACAAACATGTGAAATTTCACCCATTCAAAGTAAATGGGGAAAAAAAGATGTAAAAAATTAATAAAAATTTTGAACTTGGACCTACTTTTCCCACAACATAATGAAATCTGTTTTGGGTCACTGGCAATCTGTAAGCCCAATTTGGTATTAATTCAACCAACATTTTTGCTACAACAGACATTTGAAATTTCACCCATTATAAGTAAATGTGGGGGGGAAAAAAAAAAAAAAGATTTTAAAATTCATTAAAAAAATTGGACTTTGACCTACTTTTCCCAAAATGTAATCAGATCCAGTCTGGGTCAGTGGCAATGTATAAACCCAATTTGGTATGAATTCAACCAATAGTTTTTCTGCTACAAAGATGAAATTTTGCCCATTCTAAGTAAATGGGGGGAAAAAAAGATTAAAAATTTTTTTTTTTTTTAATTTGAACTTTGACCTACTTTTCCCAAAATTTAATGACATCTCTTCTGGGTCACTGGCACTCTATAAACCCAATTTGGTATGAATTCAACCAACAGTTTTGATACTACAGACATTTGAAATTTCACCCATTATAAGTAAATGGGGAAAAAAAACCAGAAGATTTTAAAAATTCATTAAAAAACTGGACTTTGACCTACTTTTCCCAAAATGTAATCAGATCTATTCTGGGTCACTGGCAATCTCTAAACTCAATTTGGTATGAATTCAACCAATAGTGCTGCTGGTGTGCTAACAAACAAACAAACAAACCGAACCAAAAACAACAACAATACCCCTTGCCTTCACTTGGGGGGTGTGTGTGTGTGTGTGTGTGTAATAATCTACCACCATTTATATGTTTAACTGACGCAGAGGCGAAGGAGTTTTTAGATCTACTTAAACAACAGCGTGGTATTCTAAACCCTCTTCTTAATTCATTTTGTTCATGGGTTGACCACATGAATGGGGGCAGTCAAATAAGGTACCGAATGACCCACTTGTACCACTTACACTCTTGAATGGTTTGGGGAAGGTTAGAGTTAGGGAAAGGTTTTGGGTGAGAACTGGACAGACAGATACTCCTGTGTGCTTCTCCGACACTGTAAAAAATGACTGTACAATTAACACCAAAAAGTTGTAAAATTGCAACATAAAAAAACTGTAAGTGACAATACAATGCAAAGTTGTTTTATTTGAAAAGATTTTTGTGTTAACAGTTGAATCAAATATAGCTGTAGTTTTTACAGGAAGAGTATCTTAACAAAACCAGATTTGTATGTAGAAATGATGTATTTCTATTGTTTTTAGAAAATAAAACTGTAAATTGAAATACAATGTGGTGCCGTTTAAATTGCAAGACCATAATGTTGAAATAATGGCATATGGGGGGGCGGGCTGCGTGGCGCCTGGTGGGCGGTGCTGTGCCGGTGGGTGAGGCTGCCTGTGTGGTGTCGCCCTCAGTGGTGCGCAGTCATGCTCCTCAATTTTAATTGCTTGCATACACACCTCACACTTCAAAACACTGATAGGTGGGGAGGCGAGGGGGAGGGGGGGTCTTCCCACACCCCTGTTTCCTGGACGCCGTCTGGGGCGGGGGGCCCCGGGGGAGGGGGGCTGGAACATTGGCTTGGGGCTCACCTGGCTGCATTGCTGGGGGTTGCCACCCTCTGATGAATGATGTGTGCGCATGGGAATTGTGGTCGGGGGGGGCTGGGCTAGCCGCTCTCTTGCCCGCCGCAGGTCGTGTTGGGACTGGGAAAGATGTGTGTATGCGGGCATCGGGGGTGTGGCGGTTGCTGGCGGGGTGGTGGACCGCGGTGGGGTTCCTGGCGGCTGGTGTTGCCGCCTTGGGCTGCGGTTGGTGCTGGGGCTGCGCTCGGGTGCCACGCCTTGGAGGGACTCACAGCGGTGCTGCTTGCTGCTGGGGGGAGCGGCACTCCGGATATGCGTGTCTGGTGTGTGCAGGTGGGTGGGAGGGGCTGTTGATGGATGTGGGTACATGTGTGGGTATGTGTGTACATGTAGATGTGTATGTGTGGGCGTGCATGTGGGTAGGTGGGTGTATAGGCATGGGTGGAGGTGTTTGTGGGTGTGCGTGTGTGTGTGTGTGTGTGTGTATGAATGGTCGAACATGTGGGATGGGTGGTGTGTATGTCTGGGAGTCAGTGGGTGTGTGTGTGCATATGCTTGTGTGGGTGAGTGGGGGACTGGGGTGTGTGTGGGGTTTGGGGGTTGGGCTTGGTGGGATGGGGAGGTGGGCCTCCGGGCCTCCGGGCCCCCAGGGCGCTTGGCTGTGGCATCGGGGTGCGCACTGGCCTGCAGCTTGTGGCGGTCTGGGCCGGCCTGGCCGCCCGGTGTGCTGGGTGGGACCCCTGCCCGGGGAGATGGGTGGCTCCTGGGCTCGTGGGGCTCGTGGGGCTCGGGGGCCGGCGCCTTGCCTGCCCCTGGGTGGCCGGCCCCCGGCGGGGGGGTGGCGGCTGGCGTCCCTGGCCTCCTGGGGCCTGTGCTCGGCTGCTGTGGGGCCTCTGGTGGGGGGCCTCCCTCGACCATCTTCGGGGCGGGCACACTGTTGCCTCTCGGGGGGGGGCGGGCTGGATCCCCCCTCTCTGTGGTGTCTGCTGGATGGCCGGGCCTTGGGGCCCTCTTGGTCGGTCCCTGATCCTTGGAGGGAGTGCGGTTGCGGTTGCATGTCTGTGTTCTTCACCTCAGTCTGTTTGCCTGGTTCACTCTGTCACAGCAGATGAATGTGAACAACTGATGTTGTGTGGATTTGTTTCTGGTATTATTTGTTATAGGTATTATTTGTACGAATATGGTATACGACATTTTGTTCATGCTTTCTTATATTCTTCATTTCATAGGTCTTATGTATCTCATTGTTGTGTTTTTTTTTTTGGTTTTTTTTGTAGTTTTGTTTGTTTTGTTTTGTTTTTCTCTCTCTTCTGCCCAGTTTACGCAGTTCTGGTTGTAGTTATTGTCACCATTATAATTGTCTCCATGGTTGTTGCTGTTTGTATTGTTGATACTTTCTTGTGAGGGTCTTCTCCACCTTCTTCTCTCTTGTTCTCTCCCCTTCTTCTACCCCCCCATCCCCACCCCCCATGTCAGGTCCGGCATCAAAATGTGGTTCAACAAAACTCATAATAAACACAGTAGAATATCAAAGGGTGCTTCATATACTTTATGAAGTTACCCTTGGCAAAGGAAATTTGTTTAGCACCAAAAGGAACCAGACTACCATTCTACTGTTAGAACGCTGGACAAGACAAGTAGGGGACAAAAAAAACAAAAACAAAAAAACAGTAGTGTGAGATACTCCCTGGTAAAATGTCCAAATAAAAGAGGATACACAAGCAAAGGTGTTAGAAAAATGGGCAATGATGACTGGGAGTACAGTTGGTGTTGGCTGCTGCCTTATCGGTACAGATAGCTGCCTGTCAGCCAGCTGAGCCCAAAAAAAAAGAAAAAAAAAAAGAAATAATGGCATATTTGCTTTTATATATATATATATATATATATATATATATATATATATATATATATATATATATATACACACACACACACACACACACACACACACATATATATATATATATATATATATATATATATATATATATATATAAGTTATAAAAAAGTAAACATTTAACAATGTAACATTTTAAATTTGTAAATTAATGGGTTGGTAGAATTGGTAGAGCGGCTCATCCAATAACCAAAGAGTTGGTGGTTCAAATCCTGGTTCCGCCTGTTCATCTATCAAAGTGTCCATGGAAGACACTGAACCCTAAATTGCCCCCAGTTGGACCTGGTGGCTTTGGAAAGTGCTTTGGACACTATGAAGGTGCTAAATAAGTGCAGTCCATTTACCATTTAAATCTACAAGTTTAAAATGTTAAATCTACATGTTACTCCGCAAATATGTTTTCAGTTGGATGTGTTTTTTACAGTATTGTTCTGGAAACCACAGCTGCCAGTTTTTTTCCGTAAAAACAACAGGATTTTTTTTTTACAGTGTACAGTTAAAATGGATAAGCACCTGATGCAACACCCACTTCAAATAATCCAAACTAACCCTTTAATGCGCTCAAGTAAACAGAGAAACACAAATACATTAAAAGTGCCATGACTCTTAAAAGCTTTTATGCAAACTAGAAAAACTCACATTTGTGTAAGAAGGTTTTGGATTTACATTCATGTCAGGCTCCATTTTTCCTCCATATATTTTCCATTTCCCTCAGTACCTGTTTGAGGTTGGTCTTTTTTTATGCTACTGCTGTGTTAATAACCCAGTTTGATGATTATCTTTTAATCCTTGTGGGCTGGTTTTAAATGCATTTTCTCTGACTGTGGGACACTGCTCCCCCCGCACGGCGAAGATTTATTTTCCCAGAAGGCACCTTAAACTGTTTGACCTCTTTTGACCTCTGCTACTTGCCTTATGTTGCTTCAGCTCACATATGAAAGACCCCGTTTGAAGATGACACATACATTTAATTGGAATTTTACTTAATTCAGCATAGCAGCCTCGGAAAATGCGATAGAGTTACTTTGAAGTTTAATTCTTTTAATTTTGGTGTCTCTGCTTGGTTATATATAAACTACAGTTTATTCACATTAACTTACAATGAATTAATTCCTCATTCAAAACACGACTCACACTAATCCACAAATCTTGATATACGGCATGTGTTGTTTTTGGTAAATTCACCATCAATTGGTTTAATTTTCCAAGAAAAGACCATATCATTTGATGTGAACCATGACCGAATTATAAACACAACCCGTATTTGTTTGTTTTAATTAATGCTGGAGGGTAAATAAAAAGACATCTGCCACGTTCTGGCAACTGCTACTGCTGACTGACCTCACACATCTCTATTTTCAATATATTCTGAATAAAATGTTCCTCCTTCCTTGTCATGCGAGGAATTTAAGGATAAGTGCTTTAATAGAGAGGAATACAGTCCTGTTGTGTGGAACAAAGGGCACAAAAGATCTCAGTCCAAAGCAGGCAAATCTCTTGAATTATAATCCCTGTGCATGACAGTTTTTTTTTTTTAAGTCAAATCTTTTCTACAATGAAACCCCCCCCTCCCTCTGTTTTCAGAAAAGAAATCTTTAGAACCACCCTCTTAGTCGGAGGAGCACAGCAGCGCCAATAAATTCCAAGCCTCCATCATCACACACACACACACACACACACGCTACCAAAAACAAGACAGCATCACTCAGTTACACAGCACACAGACTGCTGTACAAACTGCCAAGGCTTTTTAGCTGCAGGCTAAGCAGCAGCTGAATGCCCCCCCTCCCTCCATGATGATAATGGTGTGTATGTGTGTGTATAGGTGTGTGTGTGTGTGTGTGTGTGTATGTGTGTGTGTGTGTGTGTGTGTACGTGTGTGTGTGTGTGTGTGTGTGTGTGTGTGTGCATGTGAAGGAAAGACAGAGTGAGAAACAGAAAGAGACACAGGAAGGGCAAGGATGAAACAAAAGAGTAGCGAAGAGAAAGTGATATGAAGATGGAGTGTGAGGAAGTGTGTGTGTGTGTGTGTGTGTGTGTGTGTTATGTAAACCCCAGGTGGTGCTTGTTGTCCTGGATAGAAGTATCACCAGAGGGATGGCTGCTTCAGCTTAGCAGGTCTTTCCACACCTCCCTCTTTCATTCTCTCCTTCTCCCTTTTTTTCACAAACACACACCATTAGAAGTCAGATATAAGGTGCAGAACAGAGAGTAATAAATAAAAACAGGAAATGGTTGGAAAGTGGTGTTGTGGGAAGGCACGAGATGATTTAGGGGAAAGAAAAAAGCAAATACATACAAGTACGGAATGATGGGATGGAGAACGGTAAGAGAAGAGCACATTTCAGAAATGCCAAGGTGAACTGTGGGAAACCTTCATGTTGTTTTTCAGGTGTAGTGTGCACACAACTCTCATGTTAGGCTGTTATCAGAATTTTCCCTGCACTGTGTTTTGTGTTTTATCTGGTTGCTGGTGGCCACATTGAGTCCAATTTTGGGTGAAGCTGTTCTAGCACATCTGCATACAACACACCACACACATCTCCAAACATGCACACACACACACACACACACAGATGCACAACACATCTCCCCAGGGGACTGTTGTTGATAACAGCCGGTACTCTACACCTGATGCATGTGTGGAGGTAGCTGTCTTGACGCTAAAACAGGAAAAGTACATCAGCGGACACTTTGTGGTCCTTGTCGGACTGCTGACTTAGGAGGAGCTTCACTCTTCCAGATCTTGACCTCTATGACTGCTATGGAAATCCCAACTCTGACCTCAGATCAGCACTTAAGATTGATTTCAGCTCACTGAGCAGCTGTAATGATAAAAAAAAAAAAAAAAAAAAAAAAAAAAAAAAAAAACAAGTCAGTAGGGGACTAGGTCTGAGGCAACACTGCCCCCTAATGGTTCAGATGTGAGGGTGACTGTATGGGACATGACGTAAGGGGTAAGACCACGGTCTGTGTGATTGAGTGTGTGTGGTCCAGCCATTTAATATGTCATCAGAGTGTAAATATGTTTCCACAGCTACTGTGGGGAGAAAATTTGTGTTTCCAAGAAGTAAATAATCAAACTTGAAGATGAAGAGCTGTTTTAAAGTTACAGTTAGGGATGTTGTGTTAAAATATTTTAAATTTATGTTTTAAAGTGGCATTTTTATAACCTTGTGCTACCTTTTAGGATGACAGTTTCAACATCTGTCCAGGGACTGCTGAGAAAAAATAGTCATTAAGCTAATTCTGGTGCATGAGAATTAACATACAATATCCTGTTAAATCACAGGTGTCAAACATGTGGCCCGGAGGCGAAATCTGGCCCGCCAAAGGTTCCATTCTGGCCCGAAGGATGAAAGTGCAAAAATTAACCTGAACAGTCAAGGTTGTCCAAATCCTTTTGGTTCAGGTTCCACATACAGACCAATGTGATGTCAAGTAAAAATAACAACACAATAACCCATAATTAATGGCAACTACAAGTTTTCTTTGTGAAAAATTATGTGGAAAAAATATAAGTGAAAAAAATAACATTACACTATGAAAATATTTACATTTACAAAACTATTCTTTCACAATAAAATGCAAATAAATATATAAATAAAAACAGATGAACAACCCGAAATGTGCAATTTTAACAATATTCTGCCTGTTACTAAATGTTTTGTGCATTTATGGAACCACTGTGATCTGGAGTTGTGTTAATAATAACAAATGTAATATTGTAGAGATTGTTCAAATTTTAGTTCCAAACTCCAAAATTTTAACAATATTCTGCCTGTTACCAAATGTTTATGTAACATTGTGTGTAAATGTACATGAATAAATAATAAGTCGAGGTATAATTTTGTTAAAGTTGCACTAATTTTTCAAATGAAATTTCTGTTTTTTCAGATTATTCACATCTTTTTTGTAAAATGTAAATATTTTCATAATTTAATTGGGGTTTTTTTTGTACTAAAACAAAAAGAAAAAGTTGGATTTGTCTTTATTTATAGGTTATTAAGTCATTATTTTACTGGTCTAGCCCACTTGAGATCAAATTGGGCTAAATATGGCCCCTGAACCAAAATGAGTTTGACACCTCTGTGTTAAATAAACCATTAAATAAATAAATATGCATATAAAATGTTAGAGGAGTTAGGGGAAGAAGCAGGGATGAATCTGTATCAGTCCAGTGTGTGTGTATATGTGTGTTACTGCCCAAGACTTGAAGACCAATTTTTTTCCATTTCCTACTAAGGTAGTTTGAGGGATGGTTCATAACTAGTGATTAGTGTCAAACCAGTTCTTAATGTTTCGAAAGCAAAGGAACCGAGTTTAGGGCAGACAAAGTGATCCTAGAGCAGCATCCACACCCTGCTTCTTAGGATCTGTGGACCAAAAACTAAAGCTCTCCATTTAGAAGAAACAGTGATGCATCGGTCTACCTCATCCAAAAAAGCTGAACACAAACCTGGAGATGATGTAGCCCGTTATTGTTGTCGTCGTGTTGGTCGTTGGTACTAGCATGGCTGCATTAGAGAAGATGTACACAGACGTATAAGGTGACATTAGATTATGGGGTCTGCTGGTGTTCTTGGAAGGTTTCAACACAAGTCCAAACCAATGTTAACACCAGCCCAGACCTAGTACAGGTTTGCGTTGGTGGACAGGAGTATCGATTGCCCGGGGTGAACTAGATCAGCTGCAGCTCAGCGTCAGAAAAGACTGAAGAACTGGTGGTGGATTTGGGAAGTTCATGGTCTCCAGTTACTTACGTTCAGCCCAGTATCATCTCAAATGGGCCGAACCAGTAAAATAATAACATAATTATATATAAATAATGTCAACTCTAAACTTTTCTCTATGTTTTAGAGTGAAATTACATCATGAAAAAATCTTTACATCTACAAATTAGCCTTTAAAAAAACGTGAATAATATGAACAAGTATAAACTAAAATGTACTAAGAAAAAACAAGAGAAATTTTAACAATGTTCTGCCTCAGCTTCTCATTTACACACGTATATTACAACTTACAGATCACAGTGGATCTACAAATACACAAAACATTTAGTAACAGGCAGAATATTGTTAAAACTGCATTCACTTCTCTTAAGACATTCCAGGTTGTTTATATTTGTTCAGGTTATTCACAGTTTTTGTAACAAGATAGTCTATAAATGTAAACATTTCAATGTAATTTTACATTTTTTACACAAAAACAGAGAGAAAAATTTGAAGTTGCTGGTATTTATAGGTTATTATGATAGTATTTTACTGGATTAAATTGGGCTGAATGTGGAACCTGAACTAAAATGATTGTTAATGTCTTCCGTGTTAATTTTGCAATTTACAAATTCATATCACAGGCCGGATTGGACCCATTGGGGGGCCAGTTTTGGGCCACGGGCTGTATATTTGACACCCCTGCCTTAGAGGATTACATGTACCTCAGTGTGCATTAGGACAGATGGACAAACTACTCAAAGAAGGTTTGTAATTCTTGTGTAGACTTCGATCATTCAGAGTCTGCTGGGGAAACCATATGAACATAAACAGACCGACCATAAAGCTGGTTCTCCTGTTGAAGGAAAGAACCTTGACACTGTAGGAAATGTGGCAGAGAGGAGAACATTGTCTAGCCTCCATTTTATCACAGATAGCATTCATCAGCTGCTCCACAATGTTGTGGTTGAACAGAAAACCACATTTAACCCATAAAGACCCAGTGCCACTTTTGTGGTAGTCCCCAAATTAATTTTTCTCTCTATTCAACCTTTCTTTAGTGATTTATCACCATTTATTATGACATTATTGCAGTGGTTTCCAACCTTTTTTGGCTCATGACCCCATTTTAACATCATGAATTTCTGGCGACCCCAGACATTCAAAACAGAGACATTTTTTTTTGCTAAAATTAATTTGTTTTTTGATCATGTCATAGTTTGCTATACTATGTTGCAAGTAAACATTAATTTTAGACAACATTTAGTCTATATATTGTATATTATTATGGACGGAGGCAGAAAAGCCAGGTGTAGATTACTGCACAAAGTGAGAATTTTATTTTCCTTGGTCAGGATATGTACAGTCAGTCCAACTTGGATTTACAAGGCTGACAATTAATACTGAACAAACAAGAACTCAAACTATGAATTATGAAAGAGCTGCAGCATCTGAAACCGACCACAATGAACATTTGACAGATAAACAGTACCACAGTGCTTCAGTTTCAGCTTCACAGTTTGTCATGTCTATTATGTATTGGGATTGTCTCTCTCAACTCACCAGTGAAAAAAAAAAAAAAAGGATCTGATGACCATGAAAAGATGACAAGCTGCATTTTACACCAATTATTTACATGTATTGACAGGATTAATGGATCAACAGTTATTAAACAGTTTACATTAGTAGATGCTTTTGGTCACTGATGGATGACGCGTTCTACTGTGATCAACACCAAACAAAGACAATTTTCTCTCCATAATTTCTACCTTTATCACTTTTTGCCCCATAAAATAACTTTTCAAATGTAATACTGGTTTAACACTGTGTGGCTGTTTAGATATTTATATCTTTCATAAGTTGTTAAAAGTTATCATATAATTAATCATGAATGAGCTTCTGTCTATTTGTGTGGTGTAATAAAAATCATCTCCTCAGGGATCACTTAAGTATTTCTTATTCTGATTCTTATTTGGATCTAACTGGTCATACTATGAATTTAATATAATGGATTTTACTTTCAGCATCATTAAAAGAAAGCATGTAATGAGTTGGTAGCCAAAGTTTGACTCAACTTATTTTCTTATTTTAACTCACAACCTGATGAAACATCTGCCTCTGAGGTTTGTGCCTCTGTAGGTTAAACACATTTCAAATGTGTTGCTCAAAACATTTCAAAACGGCACATTGAATTTCATCAGCAACATTTTTTGGATAACAGACAGACCATAAGAGTCCAGAGTCTTTTATGTGTTAAAAAGTATTTCCAATGGAATCTTTTCAACATTGTATTCAATAACTAGAGCTGAGAAGGCCTGCAGCTGTAACATTCACCATGTATTTAACTCAAAATCTAGTCAAGTGAATAAAAAACTATGTAAATACATCTCAGGACATGGCAAGAGGTATGAAAGTTTTTTTGTGTGACTTGATGTTTCAAAAGGACTGCATATTGTTAGCCTAGTAGCATAATTGCCTAAATCAGTGATTTTCAACCTTGGGGTCTGGACCCCACATGGGGTCACCTGGAATTCAACTGGGGTCACCCGAAATTTCTAGTAATTAAAAAAAATTAAAACTTACTAAAAAAAATTTGCATTGTTTAGCTTAAATGTTGCCTAAAATTCACATTTATTTGCAATATATTATAGCAAACTATTACACGATCAAAAACAAATTAATTTTAGCAAATAAAATGTCTCTGTTTTGAATGTCTGGGGTCGCCTGAAATTTCTAATAATTTATTAAAAAAAAAAAAAAAAATTTAAAAATTGAAACTTACTGATAAAAATTTGCATTATATAGTCTAAATGTCATCTAAAATTAACATGTATTTGCAACATAGTATAGCAAACTATTACATGATCAAAAACAAATTAATTTTAGCCCAAAAAATGTCTCTGTTTTGAATGTCTGGGGTCACCAGAAATTTGTGATGTTCAAATGGGGTCACAAGCCAAAAAAGGTTGGGAACCACTGGGCTAAGTCATATTTTTTTTTTTTTTTTTTTTTTTTGCCAAGCTGTGATATCTGTGTAACTTTACTCTCCTAACACTGCTGATTCATTTTGCATCATTGGCTATAACTTGGAAAAAAATATGGCTTAAGCAATTATGCTATGAGACTAACGATATGCAGTCCTTTTGAAAGACCAGGTCAGATTTAATACTGGATAAGAAACCTATGGCCGGATTTAGAGCTTTTAACTAGAGCTCTCAGTTGCTGAAGAACAGCTGTACCTTCACAATATTGATACAGACTGTTAAGAAATACAGGAAATTTCAAAAAGTCACTGTTTGTAGACAAATTTAAAGAACCTTTTCATTTGTAAAGAAAATGTTTCCAATTTGCTGCAGCAATTGAGAAATATTGGTAAAATAACAGTTTCTGCCCACTTCACAGGCTGAAGGAGCTGTACAGAGCCTGGAGGCAGCTCTGCTCCAGGCACAGCCCGGTCACTAACAACACCCAGCAGGCAGAGAGCAGAGGTGCTGCTGCTGCAGGATTTATCCATCCACACCTTCACTGCAAATACAGGAGCCATGGCAAGAGTAAGAGGTGACTGAACCTATTAGCACAGCAGCCGTTCTAAGTGGAAGCTTCCAGATACTGTGAAGTAAAGTGTTGTTAGTACAGCACGTTTGAGAACAACAATCAGAGCGTGCAGTTAGTAACAGTATCAAAACTTCTTAAACACATGATATAAAACTAACAAAAAACATTACTATGACTACTACTACTACTCTGAATATGAACACACTGGACAGACAGACAGCAGGGCACCTTTCCAAACAGACTGCTGCAGCTCCACTGTTGAACGAACAGGTTCAGCAAATCTTTCCTGCCACATTTCATCTCACTCCATAATAACTCACCTCTGTCCGATGTCTGTGGTTATAAATCCATTTGTACTTAATGCCATTTTGCACCTTCTCACTGAATATTTCAACTTTTTACACCTCACAGTTCTATTTGAGCACATTAAACTTACTATCCAGATTCGACCCAGATCTTCTTATACTTCTAATTTATTATGTATAGTGCAGTGTTTTTCAACCTTGGGGTCAGGACCCCACGTGAGGTCGCCTGGAATTCAAATGGGGGTTGCCTGAAATTTCTAGTAATTAATAAAAATTAAAAATAAAAACGTACTAATAAAAAATACATGATGAGTTTACAGAGACAATCACAATCCATAAAAGACATGACAAACTGTGAGGCTCAAACTGAAGTACTGTGGTACTGTTTATCTTTCAAATGTTCATTGTGGTCAGTTTCAGATGCTGCAGCTCTTTCATAAATTCATAAATAGTTTGAGTTATTGTTTGTTCAGTATTAATTGTCTCACTTTGTGCAGTAATCTACACCTGGCTTTTCTGCCTCCATCCATAATAATATACATTATATAGAAGAAATGTTGCCTAAAAGTAACGCTTATTTGCAACATAGTATAGCAAACTATTACATGATCTAAAACAAATTAATTTCAAAAATTATCTGTCTGTCTGTCTGTCTGTCTGTCTATCATCTAATACAAATAATCATGATCATATGACCATGTCCCCTGCATCTCCTTCTCGTACATCAGCTAACTGCCTGTCCTCCTTCATCATATTCATAAATCTCCTCTCTGTTCTTCCTCTTTGCCTCCTGCCTGTTAGCTCCATCTTCATCATCCTTCTACTACTGTATTCACTATTCCAACCTCAGCACATGTCCAAACCATTGGTTCAGTTTTTTGTCCTCAAAACATCCAACATGAGCTGTCCCTCTGAAGTAATCGCTCCTGATCCTGTCAATCCTTGTCACTAACACGAGCAGCGAATGAGAGCAGTATTCTGTCAGATGGGTTTTTTTAGGGTCTTCTGAATGAAGGTCATCTTGTTTTTGCATTTGTTATGAGTAGCTGGAAAAAGGTGATTTTGTGTTCAGTTTTTAATACATATTATGTTGTATGGTAATCATTCAGTCATTCATTCACGAATGGGAATACAACAATAATAGTCAGTGATGGTATGTAATCCTTTGTTCTCTTTTTGTAATTTAATAACTGACCTATTCTTTGTTATGGACTCTATACATTAGCTGATCTGCCAAGTCTTGCAAAATTGGGGTTGGACAATATAAGCTTGGCTTCTTCCTACTCCTTTTCGGACATAAAGTATTGTTTAAGAGCCACAATTAAATAGTTATACATTTGTGTGACATTTGTTTTTCTTTTTTAGTTGATTTGTTTCCATATATTAGAGAATCCTGTTTAAATCGGTAATTTCTTTTGCCCGCTTATGTTTGAAATAAAGTCTATATCTATATCTATAACTATAACTATATCTATATCTATATCTATATCTATATCTATATCTATATCTATATCTATATCTATTCATGTTCCAAACTGCTTGATCCTCTGCAGGGTTGTGGGGTGGGGGGATGGAGCCTATCCCAGCTACCATCAGGCTAAGGTGTACATCCTGGACATGCCCCCAGTTCATCAGAGGACTGACAAATACAGTCGACACAACCATTCACTCTTACATTCCTCTGTATTTCCCTTTTTTTTCAGTGGAAATCAAGTATTTTCCTATATTTAATTTACTGATCATGTAGGTGTTCATAAAAACTCAGATTAAAGTTGGGGATTATTATATCAAAAACAGAGAAAATTGAAGAAAAAGTGACATTGTCAGCAAAATATATCATTAACTGAACATAAAACAAGCATTTCCATCCACTGTCATTGATTTAACTCCATGGGTTTTACTGGCAAATCAATGTTGTAGAAGATGACGGTGTTTCCACAGTAACTATGAAGCCTCTGAACGTCCAAATGGGTCATATCTGATGGCTATGAATAGATGACAAACTGTACTTTACACCAATTATTATTTACATGGATAGATAGGATTAGTGGATCAACAGGTACCCTCTATGGTATGCATTATGATCCCAGTGAGGGAAAAAAAATGTTTGGAGTGTTTTTATGTCTCAAAATAGATTACATAAACATAATCTGAAGAAATTTTATTTTTTATTTATTTATTTATTTATTTATTTATTTTTTACAAGTTTTTGGGGTTTGTTGCCAGTAGGCAACATTGTACCATAATAGTTCATGAGTGAAAAAGAATGTTTTTTTTTTTTTCAATTTGAATATTGTTTATTTAACAAACACATACAAAAATATTAAGTAACATCCAGAAGTCACTATTAGTGGAATTTTAAATTCAAAAATACTATAACATTAACTCTTAAAAGGTTTCTTGGCTAAATGTAACCTGTAGGCAACATTGTACCATTTAGGAACCCATTAAAATAAACGTATAAAGTGTAACTAAGTCTAACTAACTTTAAACTACTTATCTCAACAAAGATCAAAACCATTTGAAAAACAAGAAACAAGTGTCAAATTCCAGTATTTGATCATCACTGCTTCATTTCAGTGCATGTTTTCTGTCAGTTCCCTGTGTCTTTCCTCACATGTGTTACCATCACTTGTGCTGATGCTGCTCAGTGCTTATGTCACAGGTAGGTGGCACATTTTGTGCACTGCACTTTCACTATACCCTTACATCCTGGGTATTTGTGCCTGCCCTTTTTTCCTCCACCCAAATAGGGCAGTGGTGGTCAGTGTTGTCATGACAGACAGATGCTGATGCCAATGGTGAATGCTGCTGTGGTGATTCCATAATGGTTCACTGTTGCCAAAGGCAATGTGCAATTTGCCATGATGGTACGTTGTTGCCTCAGGACAACAGCTGCATTTTAACAAATGTCCACTTTTTAATTAGCAAATAAATTGCATGAAACTATCAAAACATAAAGTTAACTCACCTATTAGTGTGAAGTTATTTTTTTCCAGGTGGAAAAGGGCCAGGAAATAATGTTTTGAAAGCCTTTTTTTGCAGCAACAAAATCACACGAGAAAGAGTTTCAAACTGGCTTCCTGGAGGTCATTTGATGAACTAAAGCATTTTTATTGTTTCCTTATGATTTCCCTCTTTTTCAAAGTGTTGTATCATTTGCTGTGATGCACTGTTGAGATGTGACTGGCCAAAAATGGGTCTGTTACCTGAGAGCAACATGGTACCATAGAGGGTTAAACAGTTTAGATCAGTAGATGCATTTGGTCAGTGATGAATGTTTGGGTCTTTATGAGTTTATTCCGTAATCCGCTTGACTTCATTCTGCTCCACAGCCCCGTATGCTATATTTTTATATCGCTTTACATGTATCTTGTTTTAGAAATGTTTACCAGTGGGAAATCTATGCATTCCTAAGTGTTTTTGTGCTAATGTTTCTTTGATGTGCATCAGCATGTGTTCTTTGTACAATGTAAATTCAGCTTGTCCACAGTGGGACATAAACTTCTAAAATCCAAAGCTTAGTTTGAGCTTTCCTCTCTACAGTCAGCACTAATTTTGACAGAAATAGCATACACACCACTGTGTTTGATTTTTATTGGGTGAGTACTGAATCTTTAGCCACGCTTCTGTGGATTTGTACTGCTTTACCTATTTCTATAACTGCCAAATAGACATATGCTTTTGGCTAAAGATAAAAGCTGGGTTGGCATGGACTGTGAAAACAAACAATTTAATTAGAAATAAATGTACTATGAAGAAACACTGTGATTTAATTCAGCAATTTGTTGTCTCGCCATAAACAGCACATTACTTCCTTGAAATGTGCACCGTATCACTATATACAATTTTTTTTTCTTTTCTTTTTTTTTTTTGGTACAAATTTCTCCTCCACCCCCAAAACCTATTTCATCTCCTCTCCTATTTGAGCTGCCAGGTGGGAGCCTACATCTGTAAAAGTTAACGAATTACATATTTGCCCTTTGAGGACCCATCTGCTTTGTTAATAAATAACATTTTCATATTCGCTGTTGCTGGTTGGCATTTTGAGTTCAGGGAAGCACAGCAATCAGGATAGGATTAATAACATGATTGAGTGCCTGAGGGTTAGTCGAGGAAAAAAACAGGTATAAAGAAATAACTGGAATATGGAAATGGGATTTATTATTATCAGACTGTACTTGAACTGGTGATTGTAATCTGAGCTACACTGTGGCCCGTGTACCAGGTAGGCAGCCAGGTGGCTCTGCATACGAAATGTAGACTTACCTCGACCCACTATCTGAGGATAATAAACTGTCACAAGCACAGACACTTTCACACTTAAAAACAAACTGACAACTACAATTACACCGAACTGGCATGTTTATTTGGCTTTACTTGAGCATAGTTCTGTGACAAAGACGGTCCTGATGTCTGCGTATTGTCTCTAATGTTATGCCCTCATTGCCCCACCATCTGTCATTTGTCTGACAGTGTTAATGTGTCTGGTGACCTTTGGCATAGGAGCCAAACTAAATTCCACCCAAATGACTGACATTTTATAATCCTTTTCACATATGCTTTGAAGTCTAATGTAAAAGGGTTCTGTGTAGTATTGATATGTCAGACTCTAAACCAGAACACACTTACTACCAAAATCACCAACGAATCAACACTATGTATCCACAGACTGTATCAGTCACTGAATAAAGTATAAAGCTCATTGTTTACACATATCTGTATAATGGTATCATCAACTTTTCTTCTTCAAACAAAACCTCATAGCTGACACTCGGTTAAAAAAACATGTATCGTAATTTATTTATCTATTATTACCTTCGCCAGGAGGTATTGTGATCACTTTGCTTTGTGTGTGTTTGCGTGTTTGTGTGCATGTTTGTTTGTTAGGAAGATAACTCAAAAAGTTATGGACAGGTTGAAATTTTCAAGAAATGTTGATACCGGCACAAGGAAGAAATGATTAAATTTTGGTGGTGATTCGGGGGGGGGGATCTGTCTCTGAGTGCTTTTCTTGTAATCTTCATGTGCCTCATCAGCTGATAGTTTACATTATCGCTCTGTTAGTTTAGGCCTGTTTATAGACAGAAAACAGCCAAAGTAAAACCACAAATCACCTCAGGTTTCTGTATGGTTTGTGTTGTCAGTAACTGACTAAAGATGTATTTAGGTCAGAACTGTTACAGTTTAGTCTGAACTTTGGATCAACAAATTACAATAACATCACCTAATATCTTTATACCTCCCAAAGCCTCATAATTAAACTCACCCATGTGGGAGAAACTCTGTGATTTTAACAAGGGAGTAGGTTTGATTCTGACATTGGTGGGGACACAAATGTCTGGTCTAGTTTTGACCAACTCGATATGTAAAACGTCATGAGATAACTTTTGTTATGATTTGGCGCTATATAAATAAGATTTGATTTGATTTAACGAAAGTGCTCCAAGGCAGCACTCCTGAAAGTTGATGTTTTTTTGCATTTGCAATCATAATTTTACATCGTGTAGAGCTGATCAACAAGTAAACAATCATAGTCAGTTGGTTCTAGCCATTTTGGCACCCTAGGCGAGATATGAATTTGGTAAACACAATTTGGTATGAATTCAACCAACAGCTCTGCTGCTACAGACATTTGAAATTTCCCCCATTATAAGTAAATGTGGGGAAAAAAAAGATTTTAAGAATTCATTAAAAAAAAAAAAAAAAAAAAAGGACTTTGACCTACTTTTCCCAAAATGTAATCATATCTATTCTGGGTCACTGGCAATCTATAATCCCAAACTGGTATGAATTCAACCAATAGTTTTGCTGCTAGAGTGTTAACAAACAAAGAAACAAACAAACCGAACCAAAAACAATACCCTTTGCCTTCCCTTCGGGGGTGGGGTAATTATGGATTAGATTTATATAGTGCTTTTCTATGAATGCATACTCAAAGCACATACATTGGTTCCATTTTTCATTCACTCACACATTCACACTCTGCTGGTGGTAAACTACATGTGTATCCACAGCTGCCCTGGGGCAGACTGATGGAAGTGTGGCTGCCAGTCCACACCAAGGCCCCTCCAATCACCACCAAACCTTCATACACTGGTGTGAGTAGTACTAGAGGCAAGGTGGGTGAAGTGTCTTGCACAAGAACACAACAGCACATGACTGGGACAGAGCAGAATTTGAACTGCTGACCCTCTGGTTATTGGACAACCTGCTCTATCTCGCTTTGGTCAAAGGCCCTGTGGTGTTAGTTTTATTTCACCATGTGAGAGCAGAGTGACTCACTACTCCCTCTCGTGGTCACATAAATCCACTGGTCCATCAGTGTGTTAACCCATAAAGACCCAGTGCTACTTTTATGTCAGTTCCTAAATGAAATTTTCTCTGTATTTAACCTTTCTTGAGTGATTTATCATTATTTATTTATAATATTATGCTCTGTATTTTGTATTTTAACAGCAAAAATCATATATTTTCTTGTATTTAATTTACTGATCATGAAGATGTTCATAAAAGCTCAAACTAAAGTTGAGGGTTATTATATCAAAAGCAGAGAAAACTGAGGAAAAAGTGACTTTGAACTGAACATAAACCAAGTGTCTCCATCCTCTGTCACTGATCCAACTCAGTGCATTTTACTGGTGAATCAATGCTGTAGAAGATGACGGTGTTTCCACGTTCACTACAGAGCCTCTGAACGTCCAAATGGGTCATATCTGATGACCACGAAAAGATGACAAACTGCATTTTACACCAATTATTTACATGTATTGATAGGATTAGAGGATCAACAGGTATTAAACAGTTTAGATCAGAAGCTGGTTTTGGTCAGTGATGGATATTTGTGTCTTTATGGGTTATTCTAAAGACTCTAATGATAATTTTAAGTAACTTTTTAAAATTTGAAAGTAGAAATAATACATACAGCCCTTTTAATAAAACACATTCAGGGAATTTAAAACTCAATTAAAAATCTAAGCAAATAAATCCAACTGACACCTTGTCTAACTACTGCCAGAACTTGAAGAGCAAATTGTACATGATAATTGGTACTTTCTGTTGACAGCAACATCTCAAATAAACATGCATTATCCTACCTGCTTTTTAACCAGAACAAAATGTAGATGAGTTTTCACATTTGTGGGACAAGCAGACACCTGCTATTTTATTCATGTTCTTTGCAAACAAAAGTTCAGTCAAGCTAAAAGCAGATTCTAGGTCTCTTCCATTGCACACACCTTACAGCTCCAATTCTTTTTGCTCCTAATGCTATAAATCACATTTGTCCTTCCCAGTCGGTGTTAAACACCGTAAGATAGGCTTGATTTATTGTCCAAAGCGACCTGAGGGACATTTAAAAGTAAGTTCCAACCCTATAGTATTGATTCTTCATGCTGTTCATGCCAGTAATCTCAGCTGGTCTACATCACTCTCTTATGAAAAGTAAAAAAAAGGACTGGTGTCACTTAATGTCTATAGTTTTTTTAAGAGCATTCCAGGGTGGTGGAGACATGATATGTCTGAGTCTTCATCCTCCGCTTCATCTCTCTTATCATCTGACATACAGCTAGAGGGTAACAGCAGTACACTGTGGTCCAGTCCTCGCATACGCTGCCCTGTGAATACATATGCACAAGAGCAGACATGCAGAGGAATATGTAAAAAAATACACAAAAAAAAAAACAAAAAACAAATACAGACAGATGTAAGATGCTCAAAAGCAGTAAGGAGCTGCAAGTATTTAAGTGAACTCTTAGCTGTTTTTTAGTATCCAAATGTTGTCTGTTTTATTCTAATGCATTCATAAACATGCATTGTCCGTTTTGGTTTACTGAAGGATGCAATACAATGAAATTTAATGAAGTCACACACTTACACGTATTTTGTACCTCTCCCTAATACCAACTCGTATGGCAAATGTGGATCCTGGAAGGAGAGGCATGCACAAACACTCGCCAAACTGGTGAGCCAAATTCAGGTCTAAACAGCACGGTACCAGAGCCCCAAGAACACCTGAAATAGATGCAAATGAGTAGAGTGAATGTTGTTGTGCGACATATACTTACAGTCATAAAAAAACAGTTAATACAGTTTAATTAATACACAGTTAATACACAGACAATTGCTAACATGCTGAAAGGAGTTGATTAAGATCTGAGCTCATAAAAAAGAATCTGAGACTTGGAAGAATGTAAGACTGTGAATTTTTTTTTTTTTTTTTACTATTTTTTAGTTTATCAAATAAAATATAACTATGCATGAATGTTGCTGGTAATATTGTAATTTTACCATATTTTCCATGATAAACATACTGTGTTAATATCTTTTCAATAGAAAATGTCACTAAAAAATCACCAAGTTGCTGCATTTTTCATTGGATATAGAAATTGTTTTCATGCAACTGTTCATATGATTTTTTTTTTATTTTTTATTGAGTTACCTGTTATAACTATATATATAATAAACATACCATCCTGGTTCAAATCGTACAAAAAAACCCAAAAACAGTTAATACACATAATTGTGTATCTTCTGGTAACCCTATATATTAAGGTGCGTGTAGCAACTGTTAGTTGGCAGGTTATACAATGCTTATTAATTAATTATCCATGAATATGCTTTAAACTATATAAATGTTGAATAATGCCTTCATTAACATATTTATTATTTGGTTAAAAAATTTATGAGCACTTACAAGAAACTTCAGAGTTTATAAACTGCTTAAGAATGTTAATAAAAGCATTAGTGTATAATATCATTATAAAAACATTTATTGAGCTCAACTAATAACGAACACGTACTTCATTTCACTTTTATCAAACAGATAATTATGCTTTTTGCTGCAAGTGAAACTAAAGTGGGAGCAGGGCTTTACACATATATGGAAGATTAACACATGTTGATATGTTTACTAAAAATTATAAAGGTTTGTGTAGAATCTGTGTTATGCTGACAGCCAGTCATATTTTGTTGTAATCTGATTACATAAAGAATGCTAATTCTCCTCTAAGACTACTGAAACGTGTTGCAGTTGTAGAGGAGAATAAGAAGACGTACTGAAGAACTTGCAAGTCTATGAAAAGATTTTTTTTTTTTAGAGAACAATCAAAACAGAATTCTCTATACAGAAACAGTGCATTGTGGTTGTTATCATGGACGTAATAAACTGAGATGATTGTTAGATTAGAAATGGAGTTGGGTAATGTCAACCAATAACCATGTCCCAGCACAAAACACGAATGTCACTGAAGCATGAGTGTATGATGAAAAGCCTCACTGAATATTTAAGGTATGGACAGCACTAATACAGTCTATGCAAAAATCAAAGTCAACCTTGATAACATATAATGTATATTTCAGATGGGGAGCTACAACAAAGCTACTGGGTTAATAAGTGCATACTATTGTGGCTTGCTGTGGCTCCAGAGGTGGAGTGGGTTGTCCAGGAACTGCACAATTGCTTATTTATGACTTAAAGTGCTTTGTCTTGTAGGGCTGAAAAGCTCTGTACAAAAGCAGTTCATTTGAAAAAGCAAATATGAGTGTTACATCCAGTAGAAGAAAAAAAGCATAGTCAACCGACAGTAAATGTAAATGATCTCCTGTTAGATTTACTCATGTTTAGGACAAGCTTGAGTTGCTTTGGCTGACACTGTTACAGCTGTACAGGGGCAGTGCATACCCAGTGATGATATTTAGAGTCAGCATGAGGATTTCCACAGAAAATACCAGCTGAAACTTCCACACAATTCGTGCATTTTGGTTATTGTCATGAAATTGGGCAACCAAGACCACTGTTGTGTTAGTAATGAATATTGACTAATGACTACTGATGACACCAACCACAGACCCTATATCAGTGTTTTTCAACCTTGGGGTCGGGACCCCACATGGGGTCACCTGGAATTCAAATGGGGTTGCCTGAAATCCCGAGTAATTGATTAAAAAACAACCAAACAAATAAAAAATATATGGTGAGTTGAGAGAGACAATCCATAAAAGACATGACAAACTCTGAAGCTGAAACTGAAGCACTGTGGTACTGTTTATCTTTCAAATGTTCATCGTGGTTGGTTTCAGATGCTGCAGCTCTTTCATAATTCATAGTTTGAGTTCTTGTTTGTTCAGTATTAATTGTCAGCCTTGTAAATCCAAGCTGGACTGACTGTACATATCCTGAGCAAGGAAAATAAAATTCTCACTTTCTACACCTGGCTTTTCTGCCTCCGTCCATAATAATATACATTATATAGACTAAATGTCGTCTAAAATTAACGTTTATTTGCAACATACAGGGTGGGGAAGCAAAATTTACAATATTTTGAGGCAGGGATTGAAAGACAGTGTATGACCAATTAGTTTATTGAAAGTCATGAGAATTTATTTGCCACAAGAAAACTGACATAATAGAAAATGTTTTTATTCTATGTGTCCTCCTTCTTTCTCAATAACTGCCTTCACACACTTCCTGAAACTTGCACAAGTGTTCCTCAAATATTCAGGTGACAACTTCTCCCATTCTTCTTTAATAGTATCTTCCAGACTTTCTCGTAATAGTTTTGCTCATAGTCATTCTCTTCTTTACATTATAAACAGTCTTTATGGACACTCCAACTATTTTTGAAATCTCCTTTGGTGTGACGAGTGCATTCAGCAAATCACACACTCTTTGACGTTTGCTTTCCTGATTACTCATATGGGCAAAAGTTTCTGAAAAGGTATGGATAATAGTGTTAGGTATGATTATGACATCAATATATGTTTGGTTTCAAAACAATTGACGTAGTGCCTGCTGAGAAAAAACAACTAAATGTTCATTGTAAATTTTGCTTCCCCACCCTGTAATATAGCAAAATATTACATGATCAAAAACAAATTAATTTTAGCTAAAAAAAAAAAAAAAAAAAAAAAAAAAAAGTCTCAGTTTTGAATGTCTGGGGTTGCCAGAAATTTGTGATGTTAAAATGGGGTCACGAGCCAAAAAAGGTTGGGAACCACTGCTCTATATAATTAGTGGTTGAAGGAACTGTAATCTCACCCACTGACTTATGAGCTGCCATTTTGAAGAAAGTAGTTCATAATTTAGCCATTGCCGTGTTGTTTTTTTGGGCCAGAAGTGAACATATTTGGACAAAAGGGGCAGAACCACAGAGTCCAAAAGGTTAGAGGTGAACTAATCAGTAACAACTAAAAGACTCAGAAAATGATACATTTCATCAAGCATTGCCTAACAAAGTCCTTTTCCAGACTTATTAGTGGAACCTAATAACCACAGTAAAATGAATAGTCTGACATGGAAACAAAGTGTGCATCATTAAATAAAGTAAAGAAGGTCTGACTCAACAGGCAAGTGAGCTGTCAAACAGAGCTGTCAATCAAAGACTGACATCAAAGCATCTATTCACCCTCAGATTTTATCAACAGAGGACAAATGTAGAGATGAACTTCCATGTCACTTATTAGCCGTTCTAAATAAAACAGATGAGACTGGAATAAGTCTTGGACAAAAAATACTGACTTAGAATTTCTAGAAGTTCAATGTCAGTCTGTGGCAGCCAGGGCTTTTTAGAGCAAATTGGATGTCACTGGTATTACAACTTTAACCCATAAAGACCCAAACAACCACTATCGACCAAAACCATCTACTGATCTAAACTGTTTAATACCTGTTGATCCACTAACCCTATCATTACATGTAAATAATTGATGTAAAATACAGTTTGTCATCTTTTCATGGTCATCAGATATGACCCATTTGGACCTTCAGAGGCTTTGTAGTTTCCATGGAAACACCATCATCTTCTACAACATTGATTCACCAGTAAAACCCATGGAGTTGAATCAATGACAGTGGATGGAGGCACTTGTTTTTATGTTTAGTCAATGATATTTTTGCTGTAAAAGTACCTTTTTTGTAATTTTTTTCCTGATTTGATATAATAACCTTTGAATTTACTCTGAGCTTTTATAAACATCTACATAATCAGTGAATTAAATACAGGAAAACATATGATTTACACTGAAAAAACTTAAAATAAGGAGGATAATATTACAGCAAATGGTGATAAATCCTTTAAGAAAAGTTAAATAGAGAGAAAAATCCATTTGGAAACTGCCACAAAAGTACCACTGGGTCTTTATGGGTTAAGATACTTCCTCATCGCCTTCATTTTGGGGCTGAGGTCCTTGCCCTTTGACACCTACATAAACATCTCATAAACTCGTGGGAATATGCAAATCTCTCACAGTACGAGTTTTATTTACATTCTTAAGCTGTCTGTAAACTGTATTCCATGTTTTAAGCTTAGAAGCCCTAATAAATGTCTTACAATCTAACAATAAACACATAACTGCTCAGTCCTCAAGAGGTTTGCACACACATTAATCCATACTAACCTCATAATAACTATATTATCAGGAGTTATATAAGGCTCTTATAACATATTAACCAACTGACCATGGAATGCACAACTTAAAAAGGTATCTAAAGGCTTCCCAAACTTACGTTACATGTGAACAATATTCTGTAAATGTTTTGTGTATTTGTAGATCCACTGATCTGTATGTTATAATGCACATGTGTAAATGATAAAGTGAAGCATAATATTGCTGGGATTACACTTGAGAAATTTCAGTTTGTTCATGTTATTCACATTTTTTACAGGATAGTTATTAGATGAACATTTTCATAATGTCATTTAAAGTTTTTTCACTCTAAATCACAGAGGTCAAACATGCGGCCCGGGGGCCAAATCCGGCCCGCCAAAGTTTCCAACCCGGCCCGCGGGATTAATTTCTGAAAAATTGCAAAAATTACACTGAAGATATTAACAATCAGTGGTGTCAAAATCATTTTAATTCAGGTCCCACATACAGTTCAATTAGATTTCAAGTGGGTCAGACCAGTAAAATATTATCATAATAACCTATAAATAATGACAACCCCACATTTTTTCTTTGTTTTTTGGTGTAAAAAAGTAAAATTACATGACAATGTTTACTTTACCAAACTATGTATG
This sequence comes from Sphaeramia orbicularis, assembly GCF_902148855.1. Classification (NCBI taxonomy): domain Eukaryota; kingdom Metazoa; phylum Chordata; class Actinopteri; order Kurtiformes; family Apogonidae; genus Sphaeramia; species Sphaeramia orbicularis. The sequence goes on along the minus strand of NC_043970.1, from coordinate 21,327,846 downwards.
TACAAAAAATGTGAATAACCTGAACAAATATGAACAAACGGAAATGTCTTAAGAAAAGTAAGTGCAATTTTACCAATATTCTGCCTGCTACTAAATGTTTTGTGTGATTGTAATGTACATGTGTCAATGATAAACTGATAAACCGAGGCATAATATTGTTAAAATTGCACTTGTTTTTCTTAAGACAGTTCAAGTTGTTCATGTTATTCAGATTTTTAAGGAAACTTTGTAAATGTAAACCTGATCATAATATAATTTTACTTTTTTTTTACTGGTCTGGCCCACTTGAGATCAAATTGGGCTGAATGTGGCCCCTGAACTAAAATGAGTTTGACACCCCTGCTCTAAATAATAGAAACTTTTTTTGGTGTTGTCATTATTTCCAGCTTATTCTGTTATTATTGTACTGGTTCTGATCCACTTCAGATCATATGGGTTTGAATGTAGAACCTGAACTAAAGTGAGTTTGACATCCCTGCTTAAAAATAAGACTTTTTTTCGACATTTTCCTCTTATTAAATCTCATTCATCTGGAAAAGAATCAGCTTTTCAGTGTTTACTCGTATCCATAAACTCGTCAATATCTTATGCAAAAAGCAAAACAAAACAAAAAAACGTATGTTACATGTGGTCTTGTCTCCACAGATGTCAAACAGGCCAGTGCTCCAGTCTCCCCCTGTCTGTGTGATGGTGGTGATGGTCGTCGTGGTGACACCCAGCCCGGGCTGCGTCAGAACCGGGTCCGTCGACGCAGGGATGGCGTCTGACTTCCAGTTGTCTTCACTTCCTGTGGCGAGGTTCACCACTTCCTCCTCTTGTAGCTCAGACGCCGAGTCTTCAGTGAGTGACAGTTCTGGTCTGCAGGGACAGAGTTTTGATGGCTCTATTTTTAAATAGATGTTTGATAAATCTACAAAAGCTTGTCACATCTTACACAGCACTGAAACGCCCCTGCAGGCTTAATATTCAAAGAAACTGTCTAAAATTAAAGTCAATTAGTCTCTGCTTCATTTTCCAGTAAGCAGGGATTTAATTTAATATAATTATTTCATTCATTAAGTTAATTTCATTTTCCTGCAGCAACATTTCTTGTTCTCAGCAGGCCTTGAAACACAACACCATAAATACACCTACCACCTGTTACATATGCAATACAGCTTTTTACTGCTAGTAAGACCTGAAGGAACTCTTTTAGTCCAAGCAGAGTTTGTAGTAGGAGCAAAATATAACAAGTTAAGAATCTAATATAAACTAAATAAATGTTTGTGTTTAAATGTCAAAGAGACATAAAAGAAAAGAAAAGAAAAACAGGGAAACAGAGCAGCACAGAGGTAAAGTAAAGAAGATAAGTGAGCCATTTGCTGTAGTTCCATTGTGCTCAGCAGTGACAATGCGCTGTACCGGTAAGAACTGAGAAACACTTACTGGTGTGTGACTGTCGTCTGCTCCATGTCTGGAAACCACTGGCATCCAGAGGAGGAGGAGGAGGAGAGAGAGAGAGAGAGAGAGAGAGAGGGAGGGAGGAGGGTGGGGGGGGTGAGGCAAGGCGAGAGAAGAGAGGGTGAGCAGGGAGTCAGCAGGAATGAGGAGGTGGAGGAGGGAAGCGGAGTGACACTTCCCCAGCGAGAGGGTGTGTGTCTGAGCAGATAAACCAGCAGTCGGATGGCTCGGCCAGAAGCTGTGTGACAGAGATAAGTCTTGTAGTTGTCTTCTGTCGGAGTCTTTACTGAGCCCCCCCCCGCTAATACTGCAAATGAAGGCGATAGATACGCATCAGGGTGCATGGGTATGAATGTCTGGCATAAAATTATCAGATGTGTGTGTATTCATGTGTACACTTAACAGCAGGACACAATGAGTTCAAATGTTGTCATTAGTTTGGTTAAATTCTTCTCTGGAATATAAAAAATACACAGATGCACTGCTCATGTAATATGCACTTATTAATCTTAGTTTTATAAAGAAAACATGTAAAATTATATCACACACACACACAAGAAATCAAAACCAAGTATTGTTCGACCCCTAACATTCAACAGTTCAATTATTTGCATCTATTACATGGATTATGTGTGGAAAAAAATGTTAAACTCACCCCAAAGGACCAAACACAAACTCATACAATGAAGAGCCTGCAAGAGAAAGATGCATTTTATTAGCAAAAAAACATGTGGTTGGAGGGGGGGGGGGGGGCTGTCTATATTCACACATTTCCTCTGTTCTGATGTTGACCTTTGCATTTAGACTGATTTACAGTGCTGTGGGTGTGTGTGAGAGGGAGTTTTACATGGTGAAATGACACGTTGTGAAACTGCGGTGGGTTCAGATGCTCCAACAGTTCTCACATCAATACAATAATGCTTCATTATTCAACACAGTCATTCAATTCTCACTTCTTCTGTTCTTCTGTGAACATTTTTTTAGGCCTTTAGTTGCATTTTATGTTAAATATTTAAGATAATTTTTAAAGCTTCATGCAGCCAAGTTTGGAAATACCCCCCCCCCCAAAAAAAAAGAATCTACAGGGTGTATCAAAAAAAAACTATACATTTTGAAAAATTACCCCCTGTTCCACATTTGATAATTTTTGGAATTTTCTTTTATGGATGTCAGTAGGTAGGGGATTGGTGGATATTTGTCCAAATTTACAGACCCAGGTTTTCATGCATGAGTGAGCAGGGGCAAATTGTGCAATCCAAGTTAAAACTGGTTTGCGCGAAGTAGCGGTGGGATTTAAATACAATCAAAAGTCATGGGAGGGGACAATGGGCATCCATCAAATCGAGCCCAATCCCCTGACTGGTATTTTTGGCATTGCTCCAGATTTAGATCTCCTTAAACCCATACTCAACTTCCTGGCTTTTGCTTTATTAGCTCGATGAGCTATTGGAAAGTCAGATACACTGTTCGGGGACCAGAGAATAAATTCTAAAAAATATAGTTCCCCTTCTTGGTATTTTATGAGAAACCCACAACAATAATCTCTGAGTAGCTTCCCACCTCTTTTAAATAAATACATTTTATCGTATTAATTTTAAAAAATATTTTCTTTTCCCTTGCTCTATTTTCTGTTGTCTTTTTTGTATTAATGCTGTTTAAACATGGTTGTTATTATTATTATTATTATTATTTATTTTTTTTTTATAATTTTCATTCTGTCTTTTCATAAATTTTTTCAGTGGTTGTTTGTATCTGTTCATGTCTGGATAGGGCAGGGATTAAAGCAAAAATTTTTCATCTGACTGAAAATTTTCTTCTGGTCAAAATCATTGGCCACTATTAAAAATGATGCAATACAATACTACTATAACGTACAAGTTTATATAGTCAAATTTGGCAATACTGTAAAACACACTGAATGGGAGAGTGTACAGGTGTAGAAGATTAGTAACATGGATAGAAAAAATGTCATGAGTGGTATTGGTGGGGGGTCTGGGGGTCCTCCCCCAGAAAATTTTAAAAGCTTCAGGTCAATTTTGGTGCACTATGGTTAATTTTAAAGGGTATGAAAACCTTTGAAGCAAGTGAAAATAATAACTAGAAGAAAACCTTACTGCAAAAAATGAGTGAAAAACTTTTTATTTAACAATCAAGCCACGCCCACCTCCATCTATTTTTCACGCATCTCTCAATAGTTCCCACCTCAGCACCTTCCTCTACACACGTGTCCGTGATGTCGTATATGCTGGCCAAAATAATCTGTACATCGTCAAACCTGCGTCCACAACCCCCTCCCACCAATATCATGTTCTGTTTTGATTGGAAGAAATTACGTCAACTGAAACAGAAATTATATTCCGTTCCAGATACTCTCTGAGGGTATTTAAAATACAGTGGCTTTGCAAATACCAAGGGTGTTACTCATTCATTCAGTTTTATCTTCGTACTGTACCACACAGATAGAAATAAGATGCTAAACGGGTCAAAATAAAGCACTTATGCAGTCGGGCGCGTAACCGCGTAAGGCCGCGGCGCGCACAGCCGCACGCACGGGAAGGGCACATACACACACACACACACACGCACACACACACACTAGTCATATACCAGCAAGAGGAGATAAGCTATGAACCCAAACATGAAGGTCCATGCAGATCAGTTCTGTCTTCTTCCCTTTTCGCTGTGGTTCTTTCATAATGAAAGCTACTTGTTAGCACTAAACTAAAGTTAGCATCTGGAGGCTGAACTTCGGTAAAGCTGAACTTGTCCATGTGTTTCTGAGGCACAGAATGAGCAGCGTTTCCTTCCAAACATAAATAGTCATCAGTCTCTCCTCCCGACATAAAAATAAAGAAGTCATCTTATTACCATCACTGTTAAACCTATCAGCCCCCTGTGCGTGGCGTGCCTGTGGTAAACACCTGCAGACCCAGGACAGCAGACCCAGGACAGCAGACCCAGGACAGGATCGCGGTGCCGACTGGACTCCGCGAAACACGTGGAGAAGTTACTTCAGTATGACTTTTTTCCCCCCTCAATTTTTCCATTTGACGGAAATCCGTCGTGGTGACGGAGAACTTTAATCCCTGGGATAGGGTGACGTGTTGTGTCATTGGTTGATGTTGTTTAGAAAATCAAAAGTCTCCTTCCTGTATAGTGAATGTCTTATTCATGTTCTGTTATTAATAAAAATACCTTTGAAAGAAGAAAGAAAATACTCTTTCTCATCTTTTCATGGTCATCAGATATGACCCATTTGGATGTTCAGAGGCTCCGTAGTTACCGTGGAAACACAGTCATCTTCTACAACATTGATTCACCAGTAAAACCCATGAAGTTGGACAAATGACGGTGGATGGACACGTATTTACATTTAGCTAGCAATATCTTTGCTGAAAAGTAATTTTTCCTTAATTTTTCTCTGTTTAGAGAACAACTTTTAAATTACTCTGAGTTTTCATGAACATCTACATGATCTGCGAATTAAATATAGTAAAATACATGATTTACACCAAAAAAATGCAAAATATAGAGGATAAAATTATAAAAACAAAATGGTGATAAATCAGTTAAGAAAGGTAAAAAATAGAGAAAAAATCATCTGGGAACTGCCACAGAAGTAGCACTGGGTCTTTATGGGTCAACTGTATCTTTCCTGAAACAATTATCCTTTTTGACTCAGATGTAAGTTTTAAGAATACGTAAGTTACTACAGTGGTTGTTTCTTACTCTGTCTTTGGTTAAACATGCCGATTGTGTGAGGGTTTTGGTTATGATGTAGTGTTGGTGTGATATTGTATTATGTAATGCAGCACATCACCCTTATTGCACTTAACCATGTCTGCACAACCTTACAGAACTGTATTATTCTTCACCTGTACTGAAACTGAAGGCTCTAGCTGCAGTCTATTTCCTGCAAAAATAAAACCACAGCTGGTGACAAATTTAGCGGATACAGCGTGTATGTGACTCAAACCTCAGCCTACTAGGAAAGTGAGCGCTAACAAGCCTCCATTTTTGGCAGTTGTTAAATATTAAGATTCAGCTCTTAGCACAATTATTCAGATTAAATGTATCTAACCCTGAATGATAATGAGCAATAATTTGGTTTGGCTAATATTTTATTTATTCACTTTAATTTATTCTACTTCTTCTGTGTTATCCTTGTGTCGTTGAAGTAACTCCTGCCTGCAGGAGTCTGGATGCTGAACTTTTACCCCACTGCACCTATACTTTTCACACATTCATCAGAAAAGTGCTATTGCTGCATGATGTAAGGTACTTTGCACTACAGGGGCAAAGATCTCGCGACCCCCCCTCCAAAACCATGACAAGTCTGAGATGAATCGTATTCTTATGGGGAACGCTTAGCATATTTATGTCCTCAGAAGAAATAACACCATGCAGCAAGGAGACAAGACACAACAACCAAGTGTGAATATTTCAAAGGTTTAGTTATTTCTCTGAAAAAAAGAAGAAAAAACACAAGTCAGACAAGCGTCGTCCCCTGCTAGAAAATAAGAATTGCTGTCTGACAGGCCTGTCTGACAAAACAGGAGGGAACAATATATATGGCTCACCTTCGACATATAAAACAACACAGCAGACACATTACCATCTATATGAAAACAACAAGATATGTGTGCGGTCTCATAATGTAATAAAAAAAAATGCAATGTCGGACAGTGATAAAGCAGAATAATCGCAGATGTTTGTTTATGCCTTTCCTCAGAACTTTATTTAAAGTTATCTTATAAAGACATCTCATTTATTGTGTGCGCTGTGACACAGGAAGAAGACTGACGTACAATCAAACCTGACAAACGGTGAAAAGGAATTGTATGTGGGTTATGCTGTTCTACCATACAACCGTAACATGAATAAGAATACGTTTTACTGCTAAATACCCTGATTTATTTAATGAAAACCCAGCCTTCTCATACCAAACCTAGGCCTGAATGTACTGCGACTGTGACAGCCTGCAGTGGAAAAAAAAATAGTCAAAACTTTTCAGGTCCCATTAGCTTCACATATTTCCTGTGGGTGCATTCAGCAGTGAAAAGGTGCAAAACAGTGTGGAGCCGTATATCTGTCCAATCTAACACCACACGCAGTAGCAGATGGTGTGGGTATAGGAACATAAATAATAAAAAACATACGTTCACGCTTCCTTTCCACCGCTTACTGACTATAATAATGAACATATATACAGCAAATACTGTAAAAGAAGGAATTATTAGCAGTGTCAAAATAACCCATTTTCTCGCAAAATGTCATGATATATTTCAACATTTTACACCTTATTCACCGCTGAACTGCCCTGCTATGCCTCTGTGTGTATCTGGATGTTAACTCTAATGAACCAGGTAAACCAAAGTGTCCCCAACATCCACCGTGAGGCCGTTGTCAGCCAGAGTGATTTTCTTCTCCTCCAGATTGATGCTGAAGACAGATTTGTTGGAAATGGGCAGTTTGCCCTGCTCCTCCTGTCCCAAGACGGGCACCCGGCGAGGCCCCAGCACGGGGTCCTCGTACCTCATCAGCTTCACTCTGGACAAATCTGGGCGGGGGAGAGGTGAAGGGGGAGGAGGAGGGGGGGGGGGGGGGGGGGGGGGGGGGGGGGGCAATTTGGAGGAAATACAAGAGAAGAGACAAAGGGGAGGAAGAGTGATGAAGTCAGAGTTAAATGGCAAAAGGAAAGGTGAAAAAAAAAACAGCATCTTGAATAAACCAGTTCTCACACCCACACATTAGTCTGATCTAAGCTTATGCATGTCAGTACTATTCTGCTTTACATGTTTTTATCCATCTGCTTCTTAAAGTGTACCTGTACGGATCCTGCTTACGACATTAGTTGTGTTTTATGTATTACTTATAAGCAAGAGAGGCACAAATTCAGTAAAAAAAAAAAAAATGCCATAAATGCACCACTCTAGGCCTTTTTATTATGTGAATTACGTGTAGGGGCAGAACCTATGGGAGCAGCCATTGCCGGCCGTAAGTGACGATTGGCTGTAAACAATGTTTGATCAAGTGCGAGTAAATATGCAGCAGTCCGTGAGCAGGTTGAGTGGAAAGCACTTGTTTGTGCAGCTGTAAGCTTTACACTCCGCCATTGTCCTAGAGACACGATCCAACACTGGACAGTAATGTGTCATCTTAGGCTACATTCAAACTGCAGGAAAATGTGGCCCAAATCCCATTTTTTCCCCTCTGTGTAACTCAGGTCAGATTCTTTCATGACAGTGTGAACAGCGCAAGTCCCATGGAATCTGATCTTTTCAAATCAGATTTGGGCCACTTTTAAATGTGATACTGAATCGGATACATATCGGATTTTTTAAAATGCGGCCGCAAACTGAATGGTCAGGCCGCGTTTATCCAACCTTTCCAGTTGCTCCCGTCATTGACACAGCAAACGTAGAGACCCGGAGGTAAGTTATTTTTAATTTCCAACTAGTTTAGCGCATTTACAGTTCCCATACACACGTAAACATGTCACTGTCCACGGGGTGACCTTTAGCACCACAGTGTTTTCACAGTCATCAGACGTGTAGATCTCCAAACTTTGAACCCAGCCACAGCAGAACTATTCATAGCTGTCAAGGGACTGGAGGCTTTTGAATTATTCCACTGTGTAGTAACTTATGCCCAAGATAGATAATGAGATAGTTAACCAACGGCACATAGGTACAGGGTGGCAGGGACCAGTTGGACAGCGGTGAAAACCAGTAGCTCATATGGGTCTATATCCTTCATGTCTCTGATCTTCTCCAAATACCTTTGCTTAGTGGTGTTCAGGTTCTCTCTATAGGGACCCTTGTTTTCGCCACCACCTTATCCATTTTTTAAAATCTGAAATTTTGATTCATACGGCTCTTTCCTGCACGTCGGTACTATGCTGTTGCCCATAACAACCGATAGCTTGTCAGTTCAAAATGGCACAGCCTTCCAGATATGTCACGTGATATGGCGTATTTCCTCATTCCTAATTACGTCCAAGCCTCTTTTGCGCATGCGGGTCACTTCAGGGTCGCATTCAGTTCACACTCAAGACTGACAGAAGTCGCATTTAATATGTAATATGAATGAGCACACACAAAAAAAAAAAATCGGAATTGAGCAATAAATCAGAATTGGGCATTAAAGCCTGCAGTGTGAACGTAGACTGATGTCTGCTGAAAGGGGTTAGTGACCAGGACATCACAGCCCAGGTTGAAATGATAGAGTGCCTGGTAGCATGACAGTGTCTGGGCGAGCTTCTGCCACATTTGTGTACGAGACATGGATTTGGCTTGAATCTCTTCACTAACATGGATTTCACGTGTCATTACATTCATGGTTACTATGGAAGCATGTTCCATGACATAACTGAACTCGTTTGTGTTTATTAGCATCAAAATAATGATGGAACAGTGGATTTGTTGTGCATGAGCACTAAGACCAATCATGTCAGCCTTTGTTTTTGTTATCCAATGACAAAAATACATTAAAAATGTGTAGTGGTGAGTTGAGTAACTCTGCTTTCTGCACCTAAATTTCAGTGTACATTAAGCTTTTTCTAATTCTATTTATTCATACTCTTTTATACTTCCTTAATAAAAAGGACCTATTTTGTTTATTAATTTAATAGAACAAAGAAATTCAAAGAAGCAGAAATGCTGCTGGGAGTTCCCTGCTCTCTTCAAGATAATGTTCAAAAGTTCTGTTTTAATTAAATATATACTGAAAGGATTTCATCAAACTTTGGTGTTGGAGTTGTGTTACTCATAATTTTGACACCACGTTTTTCATTTTTATTGCAAATGTAAACTGGTTCTAAATATTGGATCTACATTTCATGCTGCCTGGCTCTAATATGGTGGCAATTATTTTTAGTGCGCAAACAAATCAGAAAATAGGGAGACCACTGGCATCCGAGGCATGTCATCCTTTTACATCTGCAGCACAGAGTAGCATGATATATGATAGGATGTACAATTATTATTATTTTTTTTACATCTTTAATGTTCCAACTTTGTTCTGCCTTCATTTCCTACCCTACCTTCACATCTTACATTTTTTCCCTCTATTATAGATTAAATTTTCCTTCTTGGATGCCAGCAGACTGACATTAGGCTTCCAAATAAGGCTTATGAAACTACAGTTTATTCATTGTGCTTACTAACCTTTAATGAGTCTGTTGACCTTGGCTAGCCTACGGATGACGCTGTCTCTGCTGTCCCCCTGACGGATGTCAACCTTTGTAGAAAACAGGCCGTTAGACGGCTGGGGGTTGATGAGGGACACACACACTCCAGGCTGGAAAGACAAAGGCACAACATAAATGTCTGTTTTTAGGGTTTGAAGGATCATTTTTCAGATCAGGTAAAGACCAACACAGCAGCAGAAAGATGCAACAGACAAAACCACACATACACACATCAAATGCAAATGTAATAAATACTTCAAAACGTCTAACTGTGTGTCTGATAAAGACACGTACACATTTATAAAAACAGCCTCCTTTTAGAGCAGCTGACACAAATAAATATACCTCTGATCTGAAAACACAGAACGGTTTCCCTGGGCAACAGTCCTCTTTTACTTTGTCATCAGCCTCGGATGCAAACAGGATGTCGATCTGCTCCAGCTGTACGTGAGAAATGACGACAAAAACAACAATTAGTCCAGTTCACATATAGGTGTGTCGACAGGTGGTGATGCACAATGCCAAACACTGGCTGAGTTCAACTGAAACTTCACACTGGTCTTTAAAGTGATAATACAACACTTTAAATCGACAAATATGGAAATTCTGCATTTTAGATAGATAGATGGATACTTTATTGATCCTGAGGGAAATTCAAGTATTCAGCAGCTTTACATACAGCACAAGAAGACAAAAAAACCCCAAAAACAAACAGACCAAAACACAACACAACACAACACAACGATGGGCTAGTAGCCAGGTTGACATTAAGGTTAGTATATATACTCTAAAAGACACTTGCTAAAGAACTGCTCTAAAAGGGCTTCCTGTACAATACTGTAAATAAAGACTTCTGATTGTATTTACACATTTCAGGGCATTGATATAAGGTGAAACAATTATATAAAGTGTAGTAGTGATATAAAGTGAAACAGTGATTTAAGTGTTCTACGGTGGTTTGGAAAGTGGGTGTAGTCCAACTACATAAGGTGCTTGGATATTTTAAAGTCTCATTGGATCAGTCCTAATGTGGTCATGACTGAGACCGAGACCCCCCCTCCGACCACTCAGTGATGAGTTGTACAGTCTGATGGCCAGGGGGATGAAAGAGTTCCTGAGCCTGCTAGTGGAGCAGGCCAGATCAGCAAGTATTTTCATGGTAAAAACAGATCATCTCCCCACTTCCTGTTTTAAAATCTGTTTTAACACAACTCTACGTAATCAAATTTCTATTAAAAAAATATTCAATAAAATGAAATCATTGTTACTGCCTCTAATCAGAGGTGTTCTATCCACTTGTCCTTCAGTCAGATTCACCCAAACCTCATGAACCACCAGACACACACATGCAGTCATTTTACGTCATAAAACTGCTGCACTGATCAATTCTTTTTGTTTATCGTGTGTTATTGCATTACTTTGTTTTTAATCCAAAACAGTGTATTAAAACACAGGGTGAGGAATTGGTCTTTTTGTCATGGAACTTTGGTAACTTTAATAACACTTCAGGGCTTCAGTTCTTGGGCTTTAGGTCAGCTGTATGATGCTGAAGAAGTGATGAAAATATTCTAAATTACAAGAACTCAAACTAACCCTCTCTAGCTGTTTTCAGACCGGCCAGCCTGGTGTCGGAGCCGGTTCCTGCACCAGTTACCCTGGAAACCAAAGTGCTTGCCCATGAACGGCCCACGTTCATACCATTATGCGAGCTCATGACATGTCATCGACAGAGAGTGTTGCTTCACCATCCAAAAAAAGGGACATGCCATATTGCTACTGTTTTGTCCCTCGACACTTACTGTAGATGTAGTAGGAATGAAGCATGATGGGATTGTTTGTAGGAAAAAAAAACGCATGTCAGCAAGTAAATGTACGAGTGGCAATAAAGATGACGCAGAACTCTCAAAAGACGGATTTTATTTAATGCAACACAGAAGATTACAACTCGGTTTCTCTGCCATTTTCCACACTCACGTTTTCTTGGTTGTTTATTTTTTTGCTTCCGGCCCAGATCGACCTGGTGACGTCTACTCATGTCGTCACAGTTCGCTTAGAAAAACCAAGGTTTACTTGGTGCCTGTTGGGAAACTAATTTTCGGTTCCTGAACCCTCTGATTTTCAATGTGAACACTTCGGCCGGTTTGAGGTTCAGAGCCTCCTATAACAACAAGTGGTGCCGGGCACAACAAACCCCGCTCCTCCCACGTATTTCGCCCACTATAAGTAAATGGGAAGATTTTAAAAATCATAAAAAAATGTAACTTTGACCTACTTTTTCCAAAATATAATGAGATCTATTCTGGGTCGCTGACAATCTATAAACCCAATTTGGAATGAACTGAACCAGTAGTTTTGCTGCTTAAGTGTTGACAAACAAACAAACCGAACCAAAAACAATACCCCTAGCCTCCCTTTTGGAGGCGGGATAATATAACAACAATAACTGGATTTATAAGCACTTTTTTAGGCACTCACAACGCTTTAAACTGAATCCATAATTCATTCACTCCACAAGTCACACACTAGTTGTGGTAAGCTACATCACTACATCTGTCGCTATAGCAACCAATATGTGTCAATGGCCTCTGTGACCACCACCAAATATTCATTCACATTCATACATCAGTGTGAGTGACACTGGAGGTAAAGTGGGTGAAATGTCTTGCCAGAGGACACAACAGCACATGGCTAGGATGGAACAGGATTTGAACCACCAACTCACTGGTTATTGGACAGTGGCTTGAATTCACTGTTTACAAATAATCTCAGCAGTCAAACATTTCCCCTCGGGGGAAAAGTTGTGCAGAAGAAACTCAAATTACAAGTGCAGCTACATTCAGTTTATGTTCTCCATCCACATGGATAGGGAAGCTTTAAACTTTCAGCTGGGGATATTGTGCAGACAGTTTTATAGCAGAGTATCACTTCACACTGGTCGAATCTCATTCAAGTGTTACAGTAGGTAATACATCAAATACTAGCAGCTATACATGATACAGCATTATTCGGTGTCATTCTGCCTTTTGTGCGGCCTCAAAGTATTATTATCTATTGAAACACGGGAACTGGATTCTGAGTATTAGTTTGACGTGCTTTCTGTACAGTTTTTTTTTTTGCTGGTTTAAAAGCTGTGCTGGTTTCACAAGTATCTTTGAGGCTTGGGTTTACTTTTTGTCTAAGCTTCCGCGCAGACAAAAGTATTAGCGGCTTTCTTGACTGACAGCTGAGCTCAGGGTTGTCTCAGCTGAGTTCTGCAGAGGCGGTGAAACCCGGCTTTAAAAGTGGAGATATTTTTATTGAGGAAAAACCACAGACGGTAAATGCCTGTTACAGTTTGGAGCACTGCAGAGACGAGAACAATCCAAATAAAGTTCACTTATATCTGCTGAAGACACAGTCATAGTGGACATATTGTTACATGCACTGTTTCTTACAGTTTTGCTTATGTCCAGCAAACAATCATAGATAGGAGAGACAGACAGAACAAATGAATCCATTAATTATAGTATATTTTTTTAGTCATCATCACACTGTCTCTACAAAGCTTGTATTATGAAGGCTAGCTGTAATCACATCCACGAAGGGAGACCAACCTCCACTCTGTCTGAGTCCAGTGGGAGAAACGGCTCTGTTCCCTTAATAAACATCTACTATGTGAAAACTGTTGGTTCCATAACAATCAGATGATGTTTGTAATGATCATTAACATCTTATCCATAGACAGGCAAATTACAATGCCACCTGATAAGATCTACCATCAATAGCAAATGATTATTTTGTGACATATGACTGTTTGAGGTGTTGCGGTAGGTGAGGTCTACTGTATTTACAGCAGCTGTACAGTCAGTCATGAAGCTGAACTACGGACAAAACACACATGCTTTTTGTACTTCATTTCTTCTTTGTATCATCAAACTCAAAATGTAGAAATCTCCAGGTTCTTCAACGATCAAACTAATCTCTCCCAAAGCCCTGTTCTCAACCACAAGACCAACTGCCGTAAATGTTAGCAAAGTGTTCTATGATCTCAAAGAACTAATACGATTGGCTCATGGTGATACACCTGATGGAAGCTTGAGCTAAGTAGCTGCAAGTTAGTCGTGACATTTTCACCAATGGTGAAGCAGCCAGCGTTGAAATATTTCACCTTAAAATTAGAATACCGCCAGCTCTAAACAAAACATGATATAAATACTTAATTCTCATAGATACAGTGTTTCTGTCATTACCTCTGCCAAGGAAGTTATGTTTTTGCTGGCGTTGGTTTGTCTGTCTGTCTGTCTGTCCGTGTGCAAGATAACTCAAGAAGTTATGGACGGATTTGGATGAAAATTTCAGGAAATGTTGATACTGGCACAAGGAACAACAAACTTTTCTAGTTTGTTATTGTGTTTCATTCTATGTATTTCCTTGGGGTGTAAAACTACAGAAAAATTTCAGTTTGGTACGTTTTCGGCACAGGGGTCTTTGGTTTGATACATTTCGATATGTTTTTGGTACAGTGAAAGAGACCAGTGGGGGGATGGGGGGTTTACAGGGTATTGGGGGGGGCGCACTCTGTAACTACTGGAAACCGAAAGTGAAACTTAAGGCTCCAGTAGATTCGGGTGCACTGTGCGTGTACTGTGAACAGCGTGGACTCCACATGTACTGTCCGCAGACGTTTGAGGTTTCCTAGTCAAGAGTACCAATTTCCTACATTTCTTGTGACAATTTCCTACATTTACATCATCTTACATTGTGTGACACTGAGTACGTGTAAGTGGAGTCTGTGCAGTTGTAAAAATTGAGCTTTGCGTGGACGTGTCTGGCGGACATCCGCTTTGAGTCCGCCTCAAATACGTCTGACTTTGTGGGGGCGTTTGACGCACTTCGAACGTCTGACCAGGCTTCTGTGCCTCTGTTATACTCTGTGTTGTCATGTCTACCCCCACTTTTTCGTTGCTCCAGCTTCAGAACAAAGTGTTTGTTTTTTTTGCAGTGGCGCAGAGAATTCAGCAGCAGCACAAGGTTCGTGTGGAAACTTAAGGCGAGTGTTTGCGTTCTTCACAAAGGTTACATGTATTTGTTCGGTACATCTCTGTACTATATCTATGGCTCCAAACTGAAACGGTTTGGTACAAACAAGTGCACCGTTACACCCCTCGTATTTACCAGTTGAGAAGTGGGAGTACACTTGTGTGTGGGTGTGGTTTCAGTGATGGGGAGTGGCCTATTCAGACACAAACCACACTCACAGTGTCTCTGAGCAGTTCTGAAACCTAATTTTACATCCATGTTATTTTTAACTATTCAAATGAGAGTGATGCATTCATAATACATTGTTTTGTCCTGTGGCCAAGACAAAACACATCTATTACCACTTTACACAGACACTTTAAGAAGTTTTTAATCCCTAAAAAGTATACCCTCCTCTATTCATTCATAGATATTGCCACTGACTAAAACATGTAGGTGACACTAGGTGATGTGAAATACCTCCAGAGAATTAGTCAGGTAGACAAGGTTCTCCATCAGCACAGCCCGCTCATCAA
This sequence comes from Sphaeramia orbicularis, assembly GCF_902148855.1. Lineage (NCBI taxonomy): Eukaryota > Metazoa > Chordata > Actinopteri > Kurtiformes > Apogonidae > Sphaeramia > Sphaeramia orbicularis. The sequence goes on along the minus strand of NC_043970.1, from coordinate 21,312,681 downwards.
ACTCCAGCTCCAGATCCAAAACTCTGGGCCCCATTCTTCTCCAGGTTCTCCTACGAAACAAAAAAGAGCGGCATGTTTTACTCTAAAATTCACCATTACAGAGAAAGATCATTGTCATGCGGATGCTACCACTGAGAGATTATGGAAAAGAGAAGGGCTTTCTGAACTAAAGATGCCAAAACAAACCATCAAACACAGAGAGCTGGGAGAGAGAAAACAACTTGAAAGCACACAGACCAGCTTGAAGACACAAATCATGGAGAAAAACAAAGCTCATCATGACTATTTATTAGTTTCATTCCTTTTGATCACTGCAGTGAAACAGCAACAGCTGAACAAGCTGTGAGCTCCCATGACAGGCTTTATGGTTCTGATCACTTAGCAGCAACTTGACCCCAAGTTTGTGTATATATGTAATTTCATTCAAAAGAAGTAATACAATGCAAAAATACTTGTTAATTTATTGGAATTTTACCAGTTTTGTATGTCATCATGTACTGGATCACAAGGCTGGATGGAAAAGAAAATGAATAGGACCAATTCATCTGTTAGTTTTAAAATTACCACCAATTTGACATGATCCACCCATAGAAATATGAAAGAATAGCTTCTAAAACCTCAGAGATTATGGTTAAACTATATTGTTTTTAAGATGGTGAACAAACACAGGACAAAAAGAGACAGCCTGAGAGAAGTGAAAATTGAAGCGTTCAAATCAATAAACACTGAGCAATAAGTGCTGAGCAGTAAACTTCAATGTAATTCTCCTGTTGAAGCCGTTTTCTCATAATGGCAACACTTTTGTTCAACACAAAGAAAAACAGGAAAGCAAATCTCACAGATGCAAACTCCAATCAGTTGATGATTTTAGCTGACAAGATTTCAAAACCTATCAGAGCAGTCAGAGCAGTATGGAAACTGGCAGGGAAAAAAATATGTTTGACAGTATACCTACACTGAAACAAATATCCCTCTTTACTTTTAAAGAAGTTTTAACCCATAAAGACCCAGTGCTACTTTTGAGGCAGTTCCCAAATGAATTTTTATCTAAAATTCCCCTTTCTTAAATTATTTATCACCTTTTATTTTAATATCATCCTCTGTACTTTGTGGTTTTTCGGTGAAAATCATGTATTTTCTTGTATTTAATTCAATGATCATGTAGATGTTCATTAAAGCTTGGATTAAAGTTGAGAGCTATTATTATTAAATGAAAAAAAGCGACTTTTTCAGCAAAGATATAAATAACTGAATGTAAAAACAAATGTCTCCATCCACTGTCACTGATCCAACTCCATGGGTTTACTGATGAATCAATGTTGTAGATGATGACGTGTTTCCACAGTAACTACGGAGCCTCTGAACGTCCAAATGGGTCATATCTGATGACCATGAAAAGATGACAAACTGTACATCAATTATTTACATGTATTGATAGGATTAGTGGATCAACAGGTATTAAGCATTTTAGATCAGTAGATGGTTTTGGTTTCCAGTTGTTGTTTGTGTGTGTATAATATATGTGATATATGTAAACATGCATTTATAATACTGCCACACCTTCACTGTGAGATTACCTTGATCATGGCTACAAAGGGCATTACTCTCTTCATGTACTTCTTCAGTTCTGGCAGTGCTCCCAACTCACTTGCTATCACCTTGTTGTCGGGAAGGACTCCGTTGTTGCTCTGGATGGACAAGACAAAAGGGGAAAAATACACAACAAGGCATATATACAGATATAATGGACATTGAAATCACAGGAATTTGCACCAAGTCAACTCAATTTAAACCTAACCTCAAAGTATGAAAGATGTTCTATTCTAGATCTACATGTAACCTGACTGGGTGGCCGTGTTACCTTGTAGTGTTTGCCGAGCAGGGATAAGGCACTGTGTTGCCATGGAGGGTAGCTCTTTGCTACATAGATCATGCAGTGAGAGGGCTTTGCTGGGGGCTTTGAGTCACCCTTCTATTAAAAGACAAAAAAAAAAGATTATTCCAGACAAATATTATTTATCAATATTTCAGGAAGACATGACAGCAAGACTTTTACTACGAGTACAGGTGAGAGAACAGGGATGTAGAAATCTGTACAGATTATTTGATAGAACAGCGTCAGTTCTACTAAGATGACCTTACAAGTTCAACTTATTTTACGCTCATTCCACCACAGCGCTGTACATTCACACTGGAAATTAGATTACAGTCCTCAATACATGTATCACACTGGCAGAAGACTTCACAAACATTCTGACTTCATATACATGACTTTGTGGCTTTACTGTGGTGAAGGAGTTAATAACAATCATCATTTCAATCTGATGTGTAGACTATCCTTTCACCATGATCTGCTCATGCAGTTCTCTTGGGACTAGGGATGCAATGGTATGGGAGAAAACTGAAAACCAACGACCTGCACGGGACTGTCTGCCCTTATGGACCACGGTTTTTCGGTTTAGGATTTTGGTTGGCACTTTATATACTGCTTTACAGGTCACTGTGTGTGTGTGTGTGTGTGTGTGTGTGTGTGTGTGTGTGTGTATGTGTGTGTGTGCCTGTCCAGGCAGGGAAAAGCCCGCCCCCACAAGTTAATGTCCAATGAAGGTTTAAGTCACTCCACTGTCTCACCTATTGCTGTAACTACACAGTGTAGATACGGCCGCGGCTTGTACCTCTCTCTCTGTCTCTGCCTTTGGACATGCATGTGAGCGTACAGCGTGGGGAAGCCCTGCGCTTTGGTTGCAGACAGCGGACAGAGAAGCAGCAGAGGTCCACTTTTCCAAACCTGCACCCGCCCGTAACTGCGAAGCTGAGTACCACAACCTGTACCAGCGTAAGCATACATTAGACCCGCAACCCGGCCCAACCCACTTAAACACATTGTTTACACAGTAACCCACTTTTAAGTACCCAAGGGTACCCGACCTGGTGTAGGACTCTAACACACATACAATACCGTGACACATTTATCCTACTGTGAAATTCAGTTTTTGCTGACAAACAAAACAAAAATATCATTTTGGGAGAATTTTTTTTTCTCTTTATGTAAAAAACATGTACCTAAACTGAACCAAAACAGTGGTCCAAAACCGCGATATGGACCGTATGGTGGGCTACCTGTACCATTGCACCCCTAGTGAGGACACAGTTTAGAAATCTAATCAGCTCATTGGATCCAAATGAAAGTTTGTTTGAAATTTGAAGAAAATTTCTCAAGATGTGCCTGAAATGTTGTATCTATAAAAATGGTGAGATATTGTAGTGGAAAATTATTAATTTATATTGCTATAGTCAAATTTCTGTTGATATTTGTACTTTTCCTATTTTTATAGTTCTTCTTATATTTTGTATTTGTTATTTTGCTGGTGTTGTAAATAATGAGTTGATTGGTTCTTCTTGTCTGTGGCATTTCGTTGCATTGTTGATTGTGTTAACCTGCAAATGACTAACAAATCTGAATGATTAAAATAAATTAAAATGCATTTATGGTGTATTAAATCATTAAGCCATTATGCAGTTTAATCTTAAATTTATTTTGTGGGATTTAGGTTCATCATCATCATCATCACTTTATATGTAAAATCATGTTTTAACTCTTGTTTCAAGTATTGATAATTATGTACATATTAACACGTTTATTAATTTAAAAAAATACATATATAAGGAAAAAAAGAACTGTCTCAGAGAGTGTACTTGGGTCTAACAACAGAAAGTAACAGAGGGAGAAAACCAAGTAAACATTTCCTGCAAAACTGCTGCTGTATGGTGGCGAGAAAACAAGATTTTTTCCATCAGTGGGAAAATCATAACTATTTAGGATATTAGCAGAGGGTTAAAGGCTAGACAGCAAGAAAAAATGACAGAAGACCGCCTCTATTGTGAGTATTTGTGACAATACAAGCCAATGATGTGTCAAATAAAGACATAAACAACTGATAAGGTTAGAAGTTTCCAGATGGATGGCAGCAAAAAATAAAAACACCCAATTCTGATGCCAAGTGACAATATTTTGTACAGGCTATAAAAAAAGGGAGACATGGAGCCCTAAAACTTACAATTGGTCCCTGATGCCATTTGTCTGAGTTGCATTTGGCCTGCCCATGTTCAATAAACTCTTTTTTACATCAGTCCAATAAGTATGTTGAAGTGTTTTTAACGAAGAGAAGATTTCCAGAGTTTTTTAATCTGTTTTTTAAGACACATCAATATGAGGTCAGTGCGATTAAACCCTTTGACTTTTGGCCATCAATATCTTTTCAGTTCATCCTTGAGTTCTGTTTTTACTAAAGACATTCTTTCAAGTCGTTCCTGAGATACTTCTTTTTTTTAATTAAAGTGACCGACTAATCTTTTTTTATTACACACGATTTGGAAACGGTTGTATTTTCCCCACAAAGTCCACTTTACATACATCCATGTACAAAACCATTATTTAAAGGACTACCTCTACTGTCTCCCTTTATCCCCTTTTTCCATCATCAATCCATCTCCTGGCTTTGGCTCCACGGTAACAAAACATTTGCAGCAGATCGATAGAAATGGTCTGGGAGTCTGAGATATCGGCTTGTCAATACTTGTTTTGCTCGTCTCCTTGCTGCCTACAGCCACTTATCGAAGTGCTGAACAGTTAAACAACAGACAAACTTCCCTGCTGTGAACACACAACAGTTTTCATTTTTCAGCCGTATCTAAGAGGATCCTGGAAGCTGTGGCGAAGAATAGAAAGAGGACAGATGGAGACAATGTCAATAACCACAACTGCTATGAGGCAGACATGGAGGAGAGAGTGACAAGGACCCAAATATTTTGTGCAACAGTTTTTTTTTTGTTTTTTTTTTGTTTTTTAAATGTACATTTCTGTTGTCTCAGCGGCTAAGATGCCAATGTGAATCAATTAAATTTACCACTTTAGATCCAAGACTAATGAACGTGTTGTGGAATTTTCCTGTTTATTTTTTATAATTACATTAAAAAGAATGGCGAGAAATATTCGGGTAATAATTTCTATCTTCACATAAATGGCAAAGATAAAATAAAATTGTCAAGCTATTTACATTTTTCAGTATTTTTCAGTTATGATTGAATTAGTCAAGCCTATATTGATAAAATTAAATCTAAAAGCTTTTTAATTTCCTAAATATCAGCTCTTGTGTGATATTTTGAAACTTTTTATTGTGTACTTTTATTATTTTATGGCTCATTGTGCTCCCAATCAAACTATGGCACCAAACCATGAAACTGATAAACACCACCTGAGGGAGAGAGACTCATGCATCACTACCTCCGAATTACTTACTACACTTCATCAGCACATGGAAACAAGTGTTGAATTTCACAGAAACTATTAAAAACAAAAGAGCAATCAATTCTGAAATCAATAATTGTATAATTACTTTATAACCCTTTATAAGTAAGTGGGTAGTGAAGCATGTGCAAATGCAGACACACATCGTACCTTGTTTTTGGGAGGTAGCATGTACGCTTTGAGTCGCAGTCTGAGGTCATGCGCCGTCTCCATGAGGTACTGAGATGAACGGATCAGGATCTCGTCAACTGGACCCGCCACGGGCCATGACGCCTTCATCAGAGAACCAGACTATTGGGGTGAAACATAGAAAATGGAAAAAACTGTTGGGGTTTTTTGCAGAAAACAATAGACTTTTATACATATGAAGTATTATCTTTATACTAGAGGTGTGAATCTTCACTGGTCTTACTAAAGTCCTTCACAAAGTCTATAGTGTGCCCCCCTCTCATATCTGAAAACAGCAACTCGCATTAAAGAACAGTTTCATATTCTCATCTGAACTATCTCTTACTTTTTTAATGTAACAGGCTCTTAGTGTCCCATATCATATTTAGCAAATGATCATTACTTCAGAAAGCTGTACATGACTCACATTAACATAATCAGTGCTACTCAAGCCCTCAGCTGTGTCAAATGTCAAGTGTATAGGGTTTTCAGACTGCAAACTGCTTGAGAGTAATGAAATATACAGGTATCATTTAGAGAAATATTTATCACAAACGATACTTGTTTGCAACAGGTCAGGACCACTTACAAATTCTAATATTGCAAGTTCTGTTAAATCACTTGTACATGGTATTTAGGAGCAAAATTGCTAGTAGTAGTGCTTCTTCCATGAGGCCCATTGTGTTATTTATGCGTTTTGACAGGGAAACTTGCAGGGACACAATTTCCAGAACCACAATTAGATTCCTTTTGAGATTTGTTCTGAGTTTTCAGCTTTCCGTTCAGTGCTGGAAAGAATGCAAGAATTGGCTGTCACGTCCCTGACCTTCACTGTTTGAATGAGCCCAAATTAAAAACTCACAGTGATATTAAACAAATTTGATTTTATTGGAATGTCAAGATGAGAAGCAGACCTAATTTTATGACCACCTCACAACCTCTGAGGACGTCAGGAGATGCCTCATCTGTAGCAAAATGTGTAATTTTATTTCTAGTAGCCAAATCAATCCCTTGAAACGTCATTTTGTTTACAGCCGGGATGATACTCCCCTGTCAACTATGTATCCTCCATTTTCCTACCACTCCCTTTAGTTAAGAAGGGCTTTCAATAATGACGCTTTCTGTGTGCTTCTTAGGAGGCCGTGATGGACTAGCACGAGTGAGATGCTCGTCACAGCTGGAATAAACATGTTACAGGCCGCACTGCGGAAGCTCATGTATAATTTCCTATGTCGATTGAATAAGTCTGTCAATCAAGTAGTTGTGTCACTGGTTGATATCAGATGTAGTGCCATTCGCTACCAGTCCAGGATGTGGAAGCACTGGTATAGCTGTCTTGTTAAAGTGACTCTTCAATTGATTCTTTTTTTTCCCTGTTTTTATCGTGTTTCTCTGTCTATATTGGACTGAGTCAGGGATAAAGTTGAATTGAATTGAATATTCAGACCCCAACAGTCTATACTATAAACATCTGCATCTTCCCAATACTATGTGTTGTCCATGAATAACAAAATATAAATTTTTCTGCATTGTATTGTAAGTAGAGGTATGTATGTATGGAATCTTATTTGTCCACATGATGATACCTTGTCTTTTCCTGCAAATGCATTTGCCAATAATAAATGTGAACCATCAACAGCTGTAGAAGCTGTTCTTACTGTAATCCACTAAAATTTACTTAGGGGGTCAAATGAGTGTCCATTTTTGTCAAAAAAAAAAAAAAAGTTGTAAGAAATGCATAAAACTGTGCTGAAATAATGCTAATACATTTGTGCACAGACTACTGATATTATTTGACAGTGGAAGCTATATTTTCAGAAATATTGGATTTTGAATAGCATGTGTATGTGAAAACTTTTGCTGGTGGACGGACGTGACATTACCCATGATGATCTGGTCAGTACCAGAACTTTATTAGTAATAAACTTATATACTTACTATTGCTAATTCTCCTCTTATTCATAAATGTTAGTATTGTGGATCTAAAACAATAACAGCTGACACAAAAACACAAAATGTGGCAGTGGACGGATGTGACATGGTTGTTACAGATCCCATCATACTGATGCTCGGCAGCCATGTCACCGTTCCACAAATGATCCCTGTGCAAAAACTAGGATCAGAATTATTTATTGTATAGTTTATCATCATACTAAAGAGTAAATAACAATATAGAATTGTTATTTCTTTATAAAAATGCTTATTATTAGAAAACTGTTGATTTAAAAAGTGACATGTGGCATTCTTAATGTACGTATTTGCGTAACATAAGCAGGATGAATCAGCACCATACTCCATATTGCAACCTGTAAAAATAAAACATATGATATGTAGTATATAATCTTGTAAGAAAACTTCGGGAACCTAAAAGAATAGAATATTTGTTTTTCAGGTAAATTCAGTTAAAATATAACTTGGCCATTTGTGACATGAAAATATAGCATTAATTGTGAGGAAACTGGACATTTTTGACCTGAAAACATAGTTCATATGATCATCAACATGTTGCAACAGAACTGAAATCCTGTAAATTTGCATAACTTGCATTTACCAACACAAAGTTCCTTTGGGGATTCACTTATATTGATTTCTTATGCACAAAGACATACATAAGACCTCTAAGCAAATTTTAGCCGTAATACACTAAAGCTGTTTTTGTTTTGCCACCTGTACTACCTGCTACACATCAGTCTGTATCTAAACATATAGAGGTTCGAGACCAAGTATAGAAAACTGAATTAAAGTTAAAAAGTAAACTACAAAAGTTTTGAGCCCAGTGGTATTTTACAATCCTATTAACTACACAGCCAGAGGTCACAGCACCCTCACAACCTGCTAGGCATACAACCATAATAACTAGGTATGCGTGAGAATCTAAATTGCTGTGTGTACCTCTGAGTGCCTCTTAGCTCTCGAGTTAGCGGTGCTGAACACATGATTGGAGAAAACACTGGTTGTGGGGCTTTTGTTGTTGCTAAGCGACAACTGAAAAACCCATTTCAAGCAGAGCCGCGCTCTTTCATATTCATAAATTCGAGTGTTAAAAATATTCTCGCTGCCTGTGCTGTTGGGAACAGTGCTTCTTTTCCCTTCAGAAGGAATGATGGAAAAAAAAAAAAGAGCCTGTGGTGTGAAAGACAGACTCCTAGTGGACATGAACACTGACAGAGGGAGAGTGTGTGTGTTAGTGGCCATTTCACACAGGTAAATGAGCTGTGGGACTGGCGCTACTGCAAGCCTATATGATGTGTATTATTCCACTACACCCCCCCACCACCCCACCCCCTACTGATCCCATGTGTATTCACAGATGTAAAGAACATGGAAAATTCTAATGTTTCTTTTATATTTTTGTTTTCCTTGAAAGCCTACAGGGGATAAACCACACAAAAAAACATGGAAAAGAAGATGAAGTACAACAGCAAGTACAACATTTGTTAAGAGAACATGTGCACCCACCAGTCAATAGGTCACTTACCTTGCCCAGCAGACTCCATGTATATTCACAGAGGTGGGGGCAGATGGGGGCCAGCAGCAGAGTTTGTCTCTCAATGAACTGGAAAACAAGGTCTCTGTGCATGCCCTCAATGGCCAACTCACGGTACTTATCTTTGGCTGCCTGCACACATGCAAAACCAAATATTAAATGTTTATATATTACAAAAATACTACTATTACTAATACTAAACTGAATATTAGGTGACACAACAGCATTATATGATTAAATGTTCAAGAATGATGAACAGTGTATCAATGTAAAAAGCTGCAAGAGGTCATACACAGCTGTTTTTCTGACACCCCCCCCCACACCTTTACCTGGAATTCAAAGAAGCCGCTCTTGAGAGCCTCCTTGTACATCATTCTGTCATAGTGCTGTTCAGTCTTTAAGATGCCTGCATTCATCTCACTAGAAAGAACACAAAAACCCTTCAATCACAGGGAAAAGTCAGGTTCATCTTCCACTTGGGAGTTCAAGGAAATTCAAAAAGCTCTGAAAAGCTTGGTGTGTAGAAGGTGGTGAAACAACAGACAACAAAAACAAAGAGAGAAACAACACTGATAAAGTTGTTAAATAGCCTCAAAAGTTAGGACTGAGCATAGCATCTGATTTTTACTCACGACGTCTTGGATACTGTCCCGCTTTGGAACAGAATGGGAGATGCCCATGAAACAGAAAGCAGTGATTACCTCCGCCAAGGAGGTTATGTTTTTGCCAGGGTTTGTTTGTTTGTTTGTTTGTCTGTCTGTTAGTGTGCAACATAACTCAAAAAGTTATGGACAAAATTTTGATGAAATTTTCAGGGTTTTTTGGAAATGGGATAAGGAAGAAATGATTAAATTTGGTGGTGATCGGGGGTGGGGGGGCCCACAGGGGGGCCCATTTCCAACAAACCCTGAAAATTTCATCAAAATCTGTCCATAACTTTTTGAGTTATGTTGCACACTAACGGACAGACAAACAGACAGACAAACAAACAAACAAACAAACAAACCCTGGCAAAAACATAACCTCCTTGGCGTGGGGGGGCCCACAGGGGGGGCCACTGATCAGCCTTGGCGGAGGTCTGCGCTCTCCGAGTGCTTCTAGTTTCTAAATGTTGTCGGACAGTTTGTCTATTTGGTCGCTCACTTACATTGCATTTGTAAATATTCGGCCATTCCTGATATTCAGATCTGAACTCTAGCCACTTTCACACAGGGATCCCGGAAAAAAGGTGAGTTGGTGATCCCACCTTTTTGCCACCATTGACCGATTTCCACAGCCAAGACAAAGGAGTAACAGAGGTGAGACAGGCTGGACTTTCACACAGCGAACTTGTGTTCCGGAACCAAAGGGGCAGTGACGCAGCGCAGCGTATAGTGTGACATATAACTTGCACATCAGAAATACCCCGAGCCCAAGCACAGCATAGCATAGCATAGCTAACCTCTCCTCTCACAGAGTTCCACACTGTTCCACAAATGTCAGCATGGATAGAGTCCTCCGCCTGAAGTGACAACAGCTCATGGATCTCAGCGTTTCCCCAGTTCCACATCTTTCTGGTTGCGTTGATATGTTTGTTTAATGTGCACAGCCTGCACTCATGTTTAAATCCCACTGGTGCGGGGGTCGCTCATGCAATACTTCATCAAAACGTCACACCTTGGAACAAGAGATGTTCCTTTTACATAGCGTTCTGGAATCATGACACCTCTAGAGGTATTACAGAGCCGAGACAGAGGTGGGACCGAATGATCCACCATTTCATTTACACAGACATAGTTTTGGGATAAAGGTGAAATACTCCCGGAACAGAAGTGCTGTGTAAAAGGGGCTACTGACTCTGAAATTCTAACACTTTGGGATAAGGGCAATTTAGGATTAGTAATGATGTTAAAAAAAAAACAAACACACAAAACAGTGTTTTTAAATATGATATGCACTCAGGCTGCATCCAGTTAAGGCTTTGTCCATTAGGAGCAAAGGCAGACCAAGCACCACCAATTTGCACTCCAATGCATGAGAGGATCTGACATGGTGTTTTTTAATCACATCATGGGTTTTATCTCTTTACATGTTTTAATCACATCATGGGTTTTATCTCTCTACTTGCCCTAAATTGCCCCTGTTCCAAGTTTTTGGAGCCTGTGCTGTGAACATGAATGGCAAGAACTGATGTATACAGCATTTACAAAGATGAAGCTGAGCACATAAAACATCAAAGATTTTGTCTCGGTGTTGTGAGGAAGTTCAGTAATCACAATCATGTAAATTCAGAAATCACTGCTTTGTGTTTTTTCTCCGCTTTGCTGGGTTTCTAAATCAGTGCTTGGCATGATGCATATTTTTTGCCTGTGTTCATACTGAGCTTGAGCTGTAATGAACTGACTAAAAACTAAAGGAGTAAAAAAAAAAAAAATCTTAATTTGACAAATATAAGGCACAATTATTTGCAGCCCATATTTATGTTTATTACAAATCCCTGGTTCCCTCACTGGACGGATGCATCGTTACATTCATCAGAGATGCAGAAAAACATTAGCTCACTGTGATGTACATAGCAATGTAATCAAACATAAAATTCTGGTTCTTCATTCACTATCTTCAGCATTATAAATGTCTATCTGTAGATTTTGACTTTTTTGGACTTTAAACTAAATGTTGGGGTTAGGGTTAGGGTCTCAGATCAATGTAGGAGTTAATACTGATAAAAATTTGAAAATGTAATTTTAAAAAAATCTGCATTTTGTAGATTGAAACTGCTCAACAGGTCACATCCATTTTTAAATTATCCTGAACCATGTAGAATCAACCATTTGGGTCTTATTCTTAGCACCCTCTAATCAGAGGTGTATGGGCTCAGAGTGGGAGTTTGTGAAACCACGCTCATTTTCCAACAGGGAAAAGCATGTAATATCGTCCTATTCAAAGCCACCACACTCCCTTGACAATAACAGTAATTTTAACCAATCAGGGCAGCCGTCTGTCAGGTGAAATTGCTGCTGAGAGTGTGCTGACTCGGAAGAGGTCTTCAGGGCTTCAAGCCACTGTCCCACAGCCTGGTAAAGCAGTGGAAATAGTATATTATACAATATAGAACATTAAATCAATAATATAACATAATACAGATACTATTTATTGACATTTTTTAGGGATGCATCGATACCACTTTTTTCCAGACCGAGTATAAGTACAAGTACTTACATTTGATTACTTGCCGATACAGAGTACCGATATGAATACTTAATAATACCATTACAGTTCTTCGTTACTTTTGGAAATGTGCTTTATTGTCATTGCCATTAGTCTGACTGTAACCAAGTGCTCCTCTGCCACGTACCTGCTGCACTATGAGGTGAACGTCATGCTGCCGTCAAGTGGTATTGGTGTGTTTGTATTGGAGCACTTTTACGAGTACGAGTATTACTACACACACTCAGTATCGGACCGATACATGCATCCCAAACATTTTTAAGTGGATAAAATGAATTTTGCTTTTGCCTATGTTAACAAAAAAACCTTGAAACTAACCCTTTCAGACCCTCATATGCATAGATGTCATGTGATTTTCTCGTATTTTCTTTGGTCTGAAAAGTCATGTCCACACACCAGCACTCCCCTTCTCAGCTCTTTGCTGAATTTTAAGCAATTTACTGAACCATGCAGTTTAGGTATTAGTCTATACCACCCATTCTCAATGTTTTCCACCTCATACCTGGCAAAGACTCGGTCATTAAAAGTATCCATAGGTCCTGTCCTCAGATTGTTCTGGTTGGCAATCATCTCCTTCACCCACTCCACCCAGGTGTAAAGGCGCAGGATTCCAGCGTCAGCCATGGTCTCCACAAAGTTGGCATCTTCCACCGTATCCCCGGCGTCGGCTAGAGCTAGACGCATACCTGAAAGATGCAACATGTGTTAAAAAAGAAGCTAGTGCTACAGCTTTGCAACAAATCTTTAAGAGCTTACATGAAGAAAAGTGTCAGTACATTACACAGGCACGTGTCTCTACTTTAGATGATGCTCTCAAATTGAACTTCCCTGCCTAAATACAACCATCTAGGGAGTATTTTAAGGTTTACTAGGAACCACTTAGCAGTTATTTTCCAAAGTAAAAACCTTGTGTAATCATTATCTTTGTTCTCAGTTCAGTCTCTCATTTTTCAAACTCAAGATTTCTTTTACTAGGTAGGGTAAATGAAAAAATAATAATAATGAAGAAAAAGAAACTATCCTAATGAACTTCAAATACCCAACAGATGTTACTTCAAACTCAGAAAGTCAACATAATGTGCCTATCTGCTGTCAGCCCATGAAGCTCTTTGCTTCCATAACAGGAGAGGTTCCAAGAGACAGATGCTTCCATTCACTATTGAACTAAGTTTGAACATAAAAATACATTAAAAAAAAAAACAAAAAAACAAAAAAAACAAAAAAAAAAAAAACATGCACGAAGATGGATCAGTTTACTCTGAAAAGAAGAGCGTACACAAGAAGTATCAATTAAAATGAGGGGAAAACAGATGGACATTCACACATCTTAATACATCATTAACTTAGCAAAACAGGTTCCTCTAAATTTGACTGAATACATAAGATTGTTCCCTTTTCCACAGTCCTGCAAATTCATTGCAGTTTATGACACATTAGAACATTTATTTTGCTTTAATATCATCAAAAGGTGTCAGATATTTTAATATATCATTAACCTGTACAATGTAAACACAGATACTCATTACATTAAAATAAAGTCTAATTTAAGTGACACATTCACTGCTCATATCAGTCAATGTGAGCACAAAACCAACTGGCTGAGTATTATGATGGAGCCTTTTCTATTCATCTTTCAGTGGGTGCATAATGGTTTATGCACCATGAAACCACATGCGCTTTCTTATTCTCCCATGTTTTAGTGAAAGCAAATCTTTGGAGAGGAAAATAGGCAGAATAGAAGATGAGGCCCAAGACTCAGGGAGGTAAATCAAGAGGAAAGAGAGGGTACCGTCTGCAGAGAACTTGTCGATGGCTTGGCTCAGAGTGAGGAAGTTTCCAGTTGATTTGGACATCTGGTGAATACAAAAACAGATGTTAGCAGCTAAAAGCTCTCAAGCAGGGCCACCCACATGAGTTCATTATAAAGCACTGTCAGAGAAAACTTGTGATTCACTGTGTTTAGAGGTACCAAAGCAAATTAAGCACAAATCGACAGCACAAAGTAATTTAATAGCTTCACAGCTCAGCAACTCCAGTGTTAAATCTACAACTGTATGCCAGAGAGCAGTACAATACTGTATGGCAACTGCAAAACTGAATATTCCTAGCGAGACATTATTTTACATTTGGCAGTATTTGCATGCCACATGGCAAGGTACCGCACCTTTTCTCCCTCAAAATATAACCTCTAATTTATTAAGGTAATAATATCCATATTAATGTTTAAAGATGAATATTTCATGACATGTATTAATGACACACCTTTTCAGAGTTGAGCAGTAAATGTCCATTGGCTCGCACTGCCTGAGGCCACTTCCCACTGCGGAACAAAGTTCATTTCCATGACCATAATTACCATCATTTATTCATCACTTAATCGCCTTTTCAGAATAAGTGAAAATAAGGCAAATGCAGTAGCAACAGCTGATAAGAAGTCTTTTGCATGTATGCATTTCCTCAAAAAACATATCATATCCTTATTTTGACCATGATTCAAAATAATCTTATAATTGTGAACAGTCTGTGAATACAACCTTGCATGTACTGGTTTTGTATTGAGTCTGCATTCTCACCTGTCTTTCGGCCACATGGCTACATGGTTGTACAGGTAGTACGACAAATGATTAGGCACCAGGTCTTTGCCGGACACACGGACGTCTACAGGATACCAGTATTGAAATTCCCTCCTCAGTCTCTGCAGATGCTCTTTGGGGATGTTCGTCTTCGGGAATGGAGACGTCTTAAAGAAGATAAAGTCCCATACTTCTCTGGTCATCTGCTCCGGCCTGTGGCAGAGTTAAATGAGCAACTTTAAATGCTAGACAGACAGAGATATATTAGATAGTTGTGTGTGTTTGTGTGTGGTGTTTGTCAGTGTTATTTGTTGTGTGCAAATACTTGATGCCCAGTGGTGAGGCTCCCTGTCCATTAAGCACTCCACCCTGGAGGAGGTGGGCTACAGTGTAGTATGCCATGTAGATAGTGGAGTCTGATAAAGACTCAATCAGCCACTGCTCATCCCAAGGCAGCCGCGTTCCTATGGTAACAAGGAGATAAGCACGTAAATACACACAAACATACAAAAAAGGTTACAGCCTAATTTCAACAATCTGTGCATGCATATATAAAATCCTTTAATACATATTACTTTTTAAAATCAGTGTATTTAACCATTTTTCATTAATTTCCAGCAAATTACTCACTCACTGCTACTACGACTACTACTATTACTGCCGATTCCCATTTCAGTCTCAAATGGAGTTATGTTCTTGTTTTTGTGTTTCATAGCATTTCTTTCCTACACCAAAAATGTTCTTTTACCACTTTGAGGGCTAAAAAGAGAAATACTGCAAGTCTGAATAGCAATCCATTTCTATTAAGAAACTAAAACAAGAATATGAGATCTGTGAAAAGTAAATTACATAATGTTAACAAAAATCAAATGGAAAATAATTAACCAATATTCACACGTCAGCCCTTTTGATTCATTAGAACTTGTCTGTATCATGGAAATACTTGTAAAAGTTGAGGAAAAAAAAACTTTCTCTAAGGCTTTTATAACTATACAAAGCATACAGACATAGTGTAGAGATAACATTGGCTGAATAGCTGACTAATGTCTGCGGGGAAAAAAGTAAAATAAAACTAAGAAGGTTTTAGAAACAGACATGGAAAACATTGTCTTTCAAATCAAAGCAAACAGTTCCCTTCTTTGGTATATTAGTCAGACTTTGTGCTTTATTCTGAAAATGTGTGGGGTGATATTTTTAGTAGGAGTCAACGACAGGCCTAGACTGGACTGGTTTATACTGTTTGCCATCTGGCCTCCAGTCTGCATCTATTCCTGTGTGAACAGAGATGCAAGGCGCCCAATTGTCAATCCTCTGTCTCCACCTACAGACCAAACTGATCAGTCGTACACAGGACTATATAGCTCACATTTTGCAGTGTAGTAAATGTGACCGTAGTGTGAAATGCTCTTGTTCTTGATCGAGACATTGATAGATGCAGCAAAATTATGTGGTATTTCTACTAACAGTTGAAAACACTCACCAAGCCCATAGGTTCGGGAGCATGCATGTTCCTGCAGCCACGCCAAGGTTGCCTCAAAGTTTCTTCGGGTCTCATCACAAAATCTGTGCAACAGTGAGCAGAATTGACCATCAGATACCTTCTGTGCATGTTGACAAACCAAAGCATATGATCCAGTAGGAAGCAGGGGTTATTTGTAAAGTCAGACTTTCGCCTAAAAATATTTGTTTTGAGCTTTCAGCAGTGGAATGAATCAATAAACACTGCACAAAGTTAAATATATCAGTGTGAGTGTTGTACGTTTCCAAAGACTTGAGGGCTTCATTGGCCTGCTGCTTCCACTCTGCATCTCCGTAGTCCAAATACCTGAAAGAAACACAGGCAGCAGTATGAACATGAAAGTAAACAGAGCTCAAATAGCATCAGACACTGCGTCCTAAGAAATGATTTTGATTTATTTGTTGCAAGGTTTCATGGTGCTGACATTTAGCAAACAATAGCACCCTGGAACACTGTGTCCCCTGAATGGATGGAATCTATTTGATGTCCATTTAAAAGGTTCTCTAGTGCTGCTTCTCCACTAATGGTATCTGCTTGACTCACCTCAGTTTGGCTCAGCTTGGCTTATTTTTGGCACAGCACACTGTATTTTCACTGCAGGTAAAGTATTATTTCAGTGTGGCTTGTTATCGAAGGCCATGCAGCGTAAACTACTGTAGGATGAAGGCTGCCATAAGTGAGGCAATGGTGGAAGAGGAAACTTAAAAGTGGTGTACAAAGTCAAAGTTGGAGAGAGTTTGGGTGGAAAACCTTGATAAGATACTTTATCATACCAGGCCAGAAACCACACTATGACAGAACTGCCCTTGTTTGTTGGAGGAATTGCGGAAACCACTATGCAAATCATTTCCATATAATGTGGAACTGTGAAGCTGTTAATCAATGTTGGAGAGACATTCATAATACCCTACAGAAGATTTTTAAATGTGTCATTCAAAACCAAAATCAAAACTTTATACTTTGAGTGTATACCACAAGAGTGGGGGAAGAAAGACAAATATCTAATCAATGTGTTAATGATCACCAGTAAAAAAAAACCCAAAAAAACAGTGACTAGGAAATGGTCGACTCAAGAGAAGCTAGCCCTATCATGGACATATCATTGGACATTTACAAAATGGAGAAAATAACTGTGTACGAGAAAAAAAAAAACACTGGTATGTCACAGACTGGAACTATTTGCTTCATGTTGGGAGAAATGGGTTCAATATATGATAATCCAAAGGCCTGATTTTATTTTATAAAAATGTACAATCACAGCTTCATGGTCACTCCCAAATGTTCATTGCATCAAGATCTGTTTCATTTTTATGTTCTTTACATTACTTTATTTCAGTTGTTCTTTCCACCGACTGTTGAGAAAATGGATATATCAGATACAGGAGGTCCTCGGGTTATGCGGTACTCGACCTAAGCTGTTTCGACTTTACGACGCCTGCGTCTCGTCCGCCGTTTTGTCTCCAGCCCCATAGTGTAGAGTGTCTGTGTTTGTGCTCTGTAATTTTCTCGGTATCCTCGCCTTTTTCACCCTCCTTTTTCACATCATGGCCCCAAAAAAGAAAGCAGGATCTTCTAGCGATGCTGGTCCAGCCAAGAGGAAAGCCATTACGATGGAAACGAAGCTGGATATCATCAAAAGGTCAGAGAAAGGCGAAACGCCGATGAACATTGGTAAAGCCTTAGGCTTCAGTCGGTCGACCATGGCGACCACTATTAAGGACGGGGGTATTAAAGGGTTAATTCTGACTTATGCAGAAATTCGGGTTATGTCGCCAGCGTAGGAACGGAACTCGTTCATAACCCGAGGACCTCCTGCATAGACTTGAAAATAAGAAGAAAATAGAATAAAAATATTTCAGGCGGGGATGTATTCGTTTAAGCTTAAAATCTGTTGTTGATGCCCCCAAGTTGATCCATGATGATACACTGTCCACATGTCCAAGTGTCCTTGGGCAAGAAACTGAACCTTAAATTGCTCCCAGTAGGGCCTAGCAGCGCCCTGCATGGTGGCGACCGCCCATTGGTCTACGAGTATGTGTGTGAATGGGTGAATGTGAGGATTTGTAAAGCGCTTTGGGCACCATGACGGTGTGGAAAAGTGCTATTTAAGTGCAGTCCATGTACATGTGTGTTGATACATTTAAGATTCTGCACCACCAATCTGTGACCTGCATAATTTTACATCACATTTAGTCTTATTTCCACTTTCTTAAATCCTCTGTGAACTCTGTACTAGTGACAATATCTGATGGTAAGTGGTGGTCCTAACTCTCTTGCATTAGAAATTAGAGATGGGTAATCCCAGGTTCATCAAGTCAAAGTCCTGCCATGTATTGGTTCCAACCTGTTCACTGAACCAGCCCATTTTGATGAGCACAATTCCTCATCCAGGTGGATGGGATAATTAGTGGAATCACGTGTTAAGTGAACAGGTTGGAACCAATACATGGCAGGAACTGACTTGATGATTTGATTGACTTGGGATTACCCACCTCTGGTAGAAATGCACAAAAAGCCTAGCAGAGTCAAAGCGAGTTGAACAGATACCGTGAGCAGAAAAGCAGTACTTGTGTGGATTTGTACATGTTTGAAGAACTAAGATGCAAGTGTTTGGATTTTTACATGAAATCCAAACTGAAACCTTTAGTAGAATCCATGCACTGGCTGTTAACATAGATGAAGACAAATTAAACTATTGTTAACTTCGTAACGGCACTGGCACTCACCACTGGTCACAAAGGGCCACAACACACTCGTCAGCTGAACGTGACATGACCTGTTTTTCGGGCTCCATGTAGATCATGGCTTCACCCTTTAATAGATGAATAAAGCAACAGTCATCAGCGTAAATCACTATCAGACTGCAGGTGTCATCCAAGAGTCAAAAACAGTAATGCTAGAGTTTTGCATTATGTAAAAATAATAAGTATCTTGCCTTCTCCACCATCATCCTCTGAATAGGTTTCTTGACATCCTGGACTTTTTGGCCTTTATATCCATCAACCAGCATGATCTGAAAAAAGGAAATAATTCCCAGACACTCATTCATGATACTTCGCTTTTCACAATTTAGTAGCATGAATCAGATTTCTCTCTTGCACATCTTTTAATTACAAATTGTGAGTACATAAAATATAGTAAATTGTGATCTCTCTTGTTTAAACTGTTTGCACTTTTTAATGTAGTATGAGAGTGGTTGAACTTTGTACATTTTGGACACCTTGCAGTATGTCACGATATGTAACACAAAAAGGAGCCTAGAAACAAAAAGTCCTGTACATGATATATACTATACATCATACTCTCCAGCTGCTCTAATGTACTGTACATGCTGACACAGCTGACTCGGGTACAGACTTAGTACATAAGAGTCAGCCAGAGAGAGAAAAACCAATGAATAAATGAATCCCTGACACTAGTCTTAAGATGAGCTTTAAGATCACTTTTTTTTTTTTTTTTTATCTTGGCGAACAACCAAACCAGGTTTTAACATAATCCATAAAGGGGGTGTGAAGAGGCTGCATTGTGGGGCTTTGTAAAGATAATGTCAACCTACTCACCCCTTCATAAAATCCCTTAAGGTAGACCTTTTCCTTGGCCTCGACCAGTTTCTCTTTGTCATTCTGGCTCTGAATCTTCAGTTCATCACAGACCGAAGGAGCAGACAAGTTCCCATAGCCTGGGATCTCTATGATGGGGATCTGGCGCACACACACACACAAACACACACACACACACACACACACACGGATAAACACGTAACACTGAGACTCAAATATTTGGCAACTCGGATTTGTTTCCTGTAACTATTTTAGGGGATCAGCTTACCGGCTCAAAGGGCAACACCATCTTGTCCTCAATTCCATACTTCTCTCTTAGGGCCTTTTAGAAAAACACAAGATTAGCCACATGGATACTGATGTTATTATTAGCAAAACATTTTTATACTTGCTTAAAAAAACTTATTTGTTTTAAAATAGTAATGATTTACAATGTAGAGCAACTTAAAAGCATAATGAGCACCTGCAACTGACAAATGTAATTAAATTTACAGATGGGTGACAAGTTACATGAAAAAAAACAACTACCAACAACCACTGGTTTAAAGACAAAAAACCTAAAGTAAAAAACTAACAACAATTTGCCCGTCCTGCTCACTGATACCCTGCCTACCCGGGGATTCATTTTTAGTCTTAACTTTCAAGGCAGGGAGAGATTAACATTTATGCTGAGGCTGCAAGCTGAACTTTACATAATAAGATGGGGCAAATGGATTAGTTTCTTTAAATGCAATTAATGTGTGAATTCTCTCATAGTCCTGTGAAATGCTATATAAACTGCCGCTCTAAAAATTACATTAGGTAACTTGATAGCTATTTCACAACTGTTTAGAATTAAAATTAGATTGTGACTATTATCCATTGCCGAATGTTGTTTGTTATGTTCTGTTTGACAAAATGATAAATAACTAATAAAAACTATGTGTCCAAAAAAAAAAAAAAAGAGAAAGGCAAATGTGAACAGGGTGAACAGTGTCCAAGAAATGGGTGGGACCAATCTCGGACAGATGGACGGATGGACTGAAGGGCAGACAGAATTTCTAGTATATCTATATATATCTCCACCCTCTGGGAGGCAGGGGTGTCTTTTTTTTAATTTTTTTTTTAAATCTCACTAAAGATTCAGTTTGGTTCAGATTTTTTGACTGTAAAATCCCACAGGATATGAGTCACATAATCCATTCACTAACCCCTGATGCCCATCATCATACTGGAGGAGATCACCCCCATTTGGTTTTTCCTCTCATTTACCTCCTGTCTGTACTTTGAGAAAACAATATTATTGCTCCTGTGTAACAGATTAAGTGCAATGCACAAGTCATTACTGCGAAGTGAACCTTGACAGGGTGATGCGGGGCTTGAATCACCTTGGAGGGGTTTATTTCAACATAATAACTGACTCATTATCCTATTTATTTGGCTAGGTACTAAAGACATTAATCATTTTGATTTTTATAATTACTTTATTGCTTCAGCTGAAGAAGTCCATTCGATTCTTTGCTTTGCTTGCAGTCTATTATACAGACAAGGGAGCTCTTACAATTGTATCATCGGTCATATAGGAAAGCCTTATAAACCCACCTGTTTTTTCTTGATGTCCCTGAGAGCGGCAATGTCATCAGGAGCATCAGAAGGTACACTGGTAACAACTCCAGTACCTGAAGGGAGAAAAATATCACATTAAACTCTGATTCAACTCTGATTCAACTGTCATCATCTGTTTTTTTCTGTGACATCTCAGATTCAGGGATCACATCTGTCACTGATAGACTGGTACCCTCCAAGTCACATACTGGTGCAGACTCACCCTCATTTAACATTAAAACTATGTGACCACCATAAGCCCTTCATTCAAACAATGTATGGACAAAAGTATTGGGACACACCTGATTTTAAGTATTTTGGTGCTAATACTGAGCATTTCAATTTTTTCATAATGGTTAATTTTGTTTCCAGTGTTATCTGTGTTTGACGCTTATGTGCTTGTTATTACTTTGTTTTTACTCAACAATGAGTAAAAAGTATGACACATTCTGACCATAAATAATAATTTCAAACCACAAGTAACTATCCAAGTTAGCAAATTAGGCTTTAAAATTAAAAGTAGCATTGATTTCACATTTATTTTGCTAACTAGTGACAACAGACATGAAAATTTTATCATGATAATATTTTAAATCAACAGAACGGTATGTCAAACAGTGGGTGTGATGTGTCACAATCCTTTTATCCATACAGTGCATCTGAGTATTCATATGTTCAATATAACTTCATATGTTAAAAGCTTTGAATACTATACAAAAAAAACCTTATAATGCTTCATATCAAGAAAATCTGACAGAAGACAAAAACATAATGCGCACGCACTTGAAAACCCTTGGCCTGACTTATCAGGTGCACTACTGCCCCCAGTGGCCTGACTTATCAGTGCATGGCAAAGTTTTTGGACAGACGGATGACCAACTGATGACGACCACGGCCAGTGTGATGATGGCCAGTGCGGCTGAGGGTAAAAAGCAATCCATGATTTTTTAATATGTTTCTAAACTGTGTGACTCTTACCTTTGTCTTCCTTGATGGTGAGCATTGGCAGAGCGTAGATTATCTTGTAAGAAGTCAGAGGAGCACTCAGAGCAGATCCAAGGATGTCCTAAAAAAGAGACCAAAAAAGGGCATGATTGATTAAAATCCTCTTGGTAGCATCTAAAAATGCCATCACACAAAAGTGGTGTAAAGAGGAACCCCCTACCCTAAATATTTGGAGAAACATTGTGGAAGAAATTCACAACATGGAGAGACAGCAAGCAACATGATAAGATCGATGGAAAAAGTGGACAATATACAGGACGACAACTGACACTATGTTCTAAATGTTTGTGTTGTATAATCTCAAAAATGAAACAATAAAATATGTTAAAAAAAAAAAAAAAAAAGGGGGCATGATTTTCCATTTTTACACACAATACATTTGGATGTGCATGCACATGGAACCTACTTGAATGCTTGTAAGTTACAACAGCATCTTGTGAGTGTCTGGAATCACCAAGTAAAGTGTGTACCTGTCCCAGTATTTCCATGACCGCTGGCACCACTCCATTCTCCTTGGTGAAACCCTGGTAAGACATGTTCCTGGCAGACCTTTTGGTGCAGATGAAAATGTCTCCATTCACAGTCTCAAAGGCAAGATACTTCATGTCAGGCCTCACCCAGCAGTTAGTTTGCCCGAACATAGTCTCCGGTCTCAGGGTGGCAGCTACCAGAAAGATATTTTTGCCTTTCATGCCACTAAAAAGAGAGAAAAAAAAACAACAACTCTGAAATGTTTCACTATAATGTGTTGACTCAAACGAAGAAATAATGACATGATAACTTTCTTTCTTGGTACATGATCTTTGTAACATGAATTGCTGGTAGAGAGCATTCCTACCTGCTATAAAAGACTTTAGACTTGAATTTTGCAGTGTACGGCTCAACTATCTTCATCTTGATAAGAGTGTACTCCTGAGGTCCAACTCCCTAAAGAGGAAATGCAAATGTTTGAAAAAGAACTCATTTCAGATCTCAGTTCACGCTACATTTTCAGATTTTAATTAGTTAAATGTAAAATTCTCTATATACCCAGCAAACAAAAGATATTCAGTGAGGGACCTGGGAGATTAAGTTCTTTGAGCATGTAGTAGCAGTACAGAACTGCTTGCATATCATTACATTTTGAAGTGCTAGTTTTTATCAAATATAATGAAGTGTAGTTCAATATATTCTTAAACACATCAATCCAGGTATGTGTACCTCTCCTGTTTGTCTGTCATGGTCCATGCATGGCTGACCATCCTTGGGGGAATATATGGTATACCTGTTGATTTGGGAACATCATCATACAAATGCTTCAACATCATACTCAAAGAAACTGAAATCATCATCTGTACGTATTTATTGTAAAACTATGGAAATATAAGACACTGGTAAGGGATTACACCATTTCACCTTTTGCCAAATTTAATCTTTTTTCTCTCCTTCAATGTGATGAACTGCCACCGAACAAAGGAGTCATAGAAGGGGTTCACATCTGTAGTGATGAATGAACGCCTCCAGTCCACCTGTGAAGTGAGAGCATGGCATCAGCATTTAGATAATTTAATTACCATCAAAGCCAATAAATCCCTGGCAAACTAGTTTGGAAGCCAGAAAAGACAGATGATTACAAGCCCTGGGGTTTTCTGGATGGTGCCAAGAGGTCTTTCCATAATCAACCCTTAACATGATATTGCAAATAGGCTCAATATATAAATGCATTTCATTCTTAAGTAACAGTGCATGTCAAAGTATATTTAGGTTTACTTTTATGTAATAATATAAAAAGTTAAATGGAAGTACATGGAAAAAAGTGAAAAACAGTTCTGGAGTTGAATGGCTTTAATAGAATTAATCACCTTGACTCCCATCTGTTTGAGGTCTTTGACAGCCAGAGGAGGGAAGTACTCCAGCCAGTGTTCAGCATTAGCAAACTTGGCTATTTCCTCATCTTTTAGGCCCAAAGATCTCATAATGTCCCACTGGAAGGTTGCAGACCCTGATTTCGCCACTGCTTTACTCTAACAGAAAAGAGAGAGAGAGAGATGAAAATTACAAGTGGAAATAAATTCTTTGTAGCCGAACAGCCAGGTTCAGAAAGTTACATTCCACATGCAATAAGACTACTGAACTCAACATAATACCCCCCCCCCCCTCCCCATACACACACACACACACCCTAACCTACATAGGACTGTTCCAATGTATAATATAACTGTACAATATTGAGTACTGAATTTTTTTTTTTTTTTTTTAAATCAGAGAACCATAGATTTTTATACTCACACATAGTTTTTTACATGCATATTTAATCTATCTTGTATATATTATCCTGTATGTATAGTGCCGGTTTGTATTTATTGTTGCTGCCTGCTGAGCCAACTGCACCAAAATTTAATTTTTGATGTAAAATCTGGAATGACAAATAAAGTCTGTCTAAGTCTAAATTCGTAGATGATATACTTAATCCAATATTGTCATTATATTTTTTTTTTTTTCCAGAATACTTTAGACACTGACCTTCTTTCCCTTGGCTTTGTCTTTGATGATGATTTCATCAGATGTTTGGGGCTTCTCCCTTTCTTCCTCCTCCTCATCAGGAAACTGTGGAGGGTTTCCATAAAGCTCCATCTCTCGCTTCAGTTTGTCTGCACAGGCCTGATGGATACAAATCAGATTTATGAATACCTGAGCTAGCAAAAAAAAAAAGGTAGTACATGGGATGATGTAGGACATGGACATTGCTTTATAGCGAAGACATGTTTATAAAGCTCACTACCAAATAATGTATCATCATTGGTGGAAGCCACACCGATCATTCTTATTTTCTTTATGCACAGAGAAAGCTGTAAAAGGCATGGTACTGCAAATAACTTGCATATTGTTCAATTGACATTATTGGCAAAATCCTCAAAAGACATCTTCATTAGCACAAATGTTATGAGGCATTGTCAGTACCCTTCTTTCAACAATGCTAAAAACTCTCACTTTGATTGGCATTCCTGTGCAGTGCAGTCCAAATGGGAAAAGGCAGTTCTTGCCTTTCAGAGCCTGGTAACCAACACCAAACTGAAAAGGGGGGGAAATAAAACAGCAACAAATAAGACACAACTGATATCAAGATAATTATCTGCATGTTCAGTAACTTTCATTGAGACTAACTGGAAAAATGTAGCTTTTCATTGTTCATCCAGGACTGCTTTTGTATGTCAACTTACCTCACATTTTGACAAGCTGAAGGTGTGTCCAAGATGCAACCGACCATTCATGTATGGATAGGGGAAGGTGACAAAATACTTGTTTTTGCTGTAAAATATAATAATAACAATTAATGTCATTCATTGATATACTTTATTCAAAACCAGTAGGTTTTATAGAATTTGCAATTTTCTTAACATAGGATTTAATATGCAGAAGTCATTACAACTGAGAGTGGACTCTTGAAATGTAACATCAAACATAAATTAAACTAATCCCAACTTCCATTAAGACAGACAAAACCAATCCTACCTATGCCTGTGATACATATTTAAGACTATCAAGTGGTCATAAGTGTACAAGGAAAAGACCAGCTGAAGGAAGTATATTTGCAGACTCATAGTGCTCTAAATTCCTGGATATTTTATTATCTGTGCTGAACTGTTCTCGGTATTACTTCTAAATGCAGCAAAAAATAAAACACTGGGTCCTTTAGCATGATAGCCAGCATAAACAGGTGCTTACTTTGTGCTTTCCCCAATTGTCGTTGGTGCATCATGCTCAAACACTCTGTCTTTCTCCCACTTATCTTGGATCTCTTGTTCAATCTTTCTCAAAAAGTCCAACTTTGCTGTTCCTTTCCGCTCCTGAAATACAAGACGACACTTCATTAGATTGTATGCAAAATGACAGCAGACTGTGAACCTACTTCAGGTTACTTTGAATCACAGAATTTATCGTTAACAAGTTAAATGGGCTAAATAACATTACATCAAGTATACCAGAATAGAATAATCGTCAAAGCACATGTATTGC
This sequence comes from Sphaeramia orbicularis, assembly GCF_902148855.1. Classification (NCBI taxonomy): domain Eukaryota; kingdom Metazoa; phylum Chordata; class Actinopteri; order Kurtiformes; family Apogonidae; genus Sphaeramia; species Sphaeramia orbicularis. Next base: position 21,286,274 of record NC_043970.1, on the reverse strand, counting down.
AGAAAAACAGCTGTGATCACTTATCTTCTCTCTTGTCTTCAGTTGGCTCGGCAACTAGCTGTTAGCTAAGTTTGCTAATAGCTACATTAAGTTAACGTACTGTAATACAACGTTATTCAATCCCTCCAAGTCCTCATGAATACCCTAAAACTACAGATGTTTAAAACATAGACCTACCGTCATTTTGACTCAAGCAGTTGGTAATTTGCTATTCTTTTCTTAAACAGAGGGAACAGCAACAGTTTCCAGATTGACAAGAGAAACCCACGCCGCCGGTGTTCGGCTGATGACATACACTATCAGAACATCGCGTTGCCCTCTGGGAAATGTATTCTTTACAACTTTTCTGCTGGAGTATCGATAGGAATACAGCGAACTAATTGAATCTTTCATATTCGATGCATTTATTTTATATATAATTATTTTAATACACAAAAGGTTGCATTTATTTCATTGAAGGTAAAGTAAATTATACTTGTCATCGTCAGGCCTGCATTACGACAATTCGAACTGTGTTGCCATGCCGTAAAACACTTTGTCCGACCTGCCAGTGAAGAGACCGAAGGCCTGTAAGCTTATAAATTTATAGACGATGAAAGTAGAACTATTGAAACGCACTTTCATTTTATAGACAGTATTTTAGTCTTTCTCACGATGATCATAGACAATGTGGACGCCTTGAAGACGTGGCTAGCAAAACTCCTGGAGCCAATGTGAGTGTTGAATTGAAATGACATTTAGCTTGCATGCTACGTAGCTACGTTAGCCCGCTAGTCAGTGGGATAGCTATGCATCAATGAGGGTTTGCTAGAATATGATGGCAATTTCTTGCACGAGTTAGCCAGCAACCGTGGCCGCTAGCTGGCCTTTAGTGAGAAAGGAGGACAGTACGATTATAAAATATGATATGAAATTTGTGTACTGTGCAATTTAATGTCTGTGTTCCATTAGGTTATTTTTAGAGAACTCAGGCACGTAGTTAGCTCAAAATAATGTAACTTTATCACAGGTCTCATACAGGCTCCCAAGCTGCAACAGATAGCCTTATTAAGTGTTGCTTAATGTGATTTATAGGTAATGTTTTGTCTAAATGCCACCGTTACCGAAAGATAGTTAAGCTTTAAGAAGCAAATGGGATAAATTATAGTTACATTTAGAGTTATTGTAGTTACATAATCACTCACTCACATGCTTCTATTCGGACTGCAAAAAATCTATTTTATAATAAACCAATTATTTTTTCTCCTGTAATGCACACGTAGAGCTGATTCAGTTAAAGATTAAAATAATCTTGTGTAATTGATGGAGTGACTTTGAAATACCAGTTAATGCACATGGTGCAGTTACAGTCAGTTACTGTTTATCATGTGGTCACTTGAGTGTAGTCGTAAATGAATCTTGATTTAAGAACTTTAACATTAAAAAGTGAGTCCATGAGGATAGTTTTCTTACTACAATTGTTTAGATTTTAGGTGCACTCATTGATATGCAGTTTAAGTAATTTTGAGAGGCTATGTTTAGCATTATTTCCTTTTTTATTTCCTCAGATTATGTTAAGAAGTTGGTGTTTTTGCCTAAATTTTAATTCTGTCTCCCAGCCTTGGCTGAGTCAGGTAAACTGCTACAAATGTTGGTTTGAGAGTTTATAGAGTTTCAGACAAATTTACCATATTGCACATTAAGACATGTATGAGATTGGCAATAACCAATATGTACTCCTAGAGGATTGTCTTTCTCTGTTACAAAGTAATGTAATAACTCATTGCTGGTTGTAATGAGGTTTACTACTTGTGTCTCTTCATCTAACTACATAAATTGACAGTGTGTTATGTAGAAGTATTGGGCCTTGTTTGTCCACTGGGAAGGTTATGTGTTTCGTGGTTCACCCGGCTTGAGGTTTCACTTGGCCTAGGCTATAGGCTAGTTTGATTTGCAAAATTTTCATGCATGATAAGAAGGACATAACCACTAGATGCCACATCCCATGTATACATAGATTTTGAGTTGATTTAAATATGGATTTAAATTAATTTTTCTCCAAATTTGCCTTTCTTTTCCAGTTTCCAAATTTGGCAACAGCTTAATAATGTTTTTATTTTATAGTTTTTGTCCTTTGTTCAACACTACCTAATTCTCTAGATGCATTTTTTAATTCTTCAGATGTGATGCTGACCCCTCTGCATTAGCCAACTATGTTGTGGCACTGGTGAAGAAGGACAAACCAGAGAAGGAGCTGAAAGCACTCTGTGCTGATCAGCTTGATGTCTTCCTACAAAAAGGTATAAATTGTTTAAAAATTGTTTTTACCTCTGAATAAAATTTCAAATTTGGAAACTCTGCACCGAGGTTTTATGTCTGTTCAAAATCTGTGGAAAACATATGAAGCTGAGCATATTAGTGATGACATTAACATGCACCTCTAGCTAAGAGGATAGGCAGTTATATACAAGTACACACGGCTGACAACATTTGTCAGTGAAATGATTAATTACAAATTGTTGCCAAATCTGCTATATGGCCACCAGAGGGTGTGTTACATCATCTGACTCTTCACAGCTTTGAGTCTAATGTCTAATGCCTCTATTACATAAGGCATTCTGTTGTAACAGATTTTTTAGTTTGGTTTCTTTTTCTCTTTTTCCATTGCTAATTGAAATTGATTCAGTCTGATCTGTACCTTTACCTTATTTATTGATTAAAATACAATTTCTATGTATTTTTTTCAAAATCTTAAGACAGGGCCATAAATTAATTTAATAAACGTAAAAGAAAATATGACTTCACGGTCGGAGCCATTATTCAAGAAGAATACTTTGTTTTGGGCACTGTTCTCACAGGAGCCTTCTCTCATCTCTGTCTGATATGTTACATTTTAGACAAATGGATGTTCACATTTCATTTTTATTCTGTTCTCTTCTGTTGTATTTGGAGAGTTTTATGATTCATGAATGTCAGACTTGAGGATGGGCTTCTCTAAGGAAGAATGAGCAAGTCTGCTCATGATCTAAGTGAAATAATATATGCTATTCATGTGATGTATTTTGTCACTACAGAGACAATAGGATTTGTGGATAAACTTTTTGAATGTCTGACGACTAAGAACTACCTTGGAAATCCTCCAGCCAAGGAAGCTCCCAAAGAGGAAGTTAAACAACCTGCAGTTAAAACTGATGTTGTAGAGGTAAGAAGAGTTGTTTAATATGGCTGAAACCTTAAAATGAAAAACACAGCTGTAATCAAATGATGTTTGGACACATTAGACATGCATAAATGACTTAAACATTTTACCAAAGAGTGATTTACCGTAGGGGTTGTGTCGAAGCATTTCAGAGAAGTATCCTGCTGTTTATTAGATGAAACACTGCTGCAGTTCTCTTGGCCAATTTTACGTTTGTGTCTGTGAACCTCTGTGTTTTGGGAGAATAAAGAAATGCTGAAGTAACTTTTTTTTTCTTCTAAAAGCCTGAATTGTCAGAAGAAGAGAGAGAAAACAGACGAAGGAGAAGTCCTCTTAGAAACCGCTCAGACTTCAACGAGTCCAGGTATGGCAGGTGGCGGCAGGGGAAAGGAGGTTTTGGGTTAGTCACTACGCTGAAGCCTTCAAATTTTCTCAAGTCTTGCTTTTAGCAAGATAAAGCCCAATGACTAAGAAATTACTCATAAAAAGACTACTATAAATTCTAATTACTTATTCTTAGACAATAATTCACATTAATTGCCTTTCTCTAATTGTGTTTTGTTTCCATCAAAGATCTGGTTCTGATCTCAGATCAGATAAACAGGACTACTGTATGTAATGTAGCAACATTTAGGTAGATGTGTGCATGCGCTGCTGTTGCTCAAATATTTGACTTACTTGACATAAGATCCAGTGATGTGTAATTTTTTATCTGTCTTCCTATTAACTCATAAATAGTGGTACCTTTTCACTCTAAAAATCACAGCAGAAGATATTGATTCAGGTGTGTTTCTTGTAATACATAAAAAAACAGGAGCCGTGATGACAGGAGGCGAGACGAGCGCAAGCGCCGTGACTTTGACCGGCATGGGAAAAGCTGTGGCGAGTCCCATCGAGAGCGGGAGCGCCATGAGCGCCGCAGGGGCAGCCCCCGGGGGAGGAGCTACAGCAGAAGCCGGAGCCGCAGTAGGAGCAGCAGCCGAGGAAAAAGCAGGGACAGGGAACATAGAGGAGGCAGAGGTGAGAAAGCCCCTCCCACTACCTACATAGCCAATAAACGACATGGGACCACAAAAGGAAGTGAGAGCTCATGAAGCTCTTGTCTCTGTTTTTAAACAATGCATTAGTGATACAGACGTGTTACTGCTGTGAAGTGAACAGAGACTGAACTGAGTGCTAGATAGAAAATTTTATTATTACCCGTTAGACAGCAGATTAAGTTCTTATTGATGAGGCACAATGTGGACAGCTTTGCACGCACATCGGTGGGGATTTAACAGCACGGTCTGGAACTGGCCCAATTACGTACGAGGTAGATCTGCTTTAGATCTGGAGGAATAGAAGTAGTGGATGTTGCTTTTTAAAAAGCTTAAGACTTGACAGTTTGTTTTTGTGCTTTGTTAACATTATTATCAATTTGTGGTTTTCTTAAACAGACTTTAAGTCCAAGTTCGAGGTGGAAAGGAAAGATACAGAGAGCTACAACTCCTCCAACACATCCAACCCCCAGCAGCAGCAGCAGCATCCAGCAGGTCTCCTGCCCCTGCCCACCCCTCCACACCCTTTTGCCTCCTCTTCATCGTCCGGTGGAGTCTCAGGAATTGGTGGAGTACCCATAGCGACGCTAGCTCACATGCCCGATAGCACTACGGATAGCTGGTCTGGTTACTATGGCAACCAGAGGCAAGATGGTGGTGGCAAGCCGTTCAGCAACAAGAGTACTTCACTCAAACAGCGGTGCAGGGATTATGATGGTAAAAACAAACCCAAACCTTGTTTTTTTTCCGTTTGTGTTTTATCTGAGTCATTCTGTTCTCTGTCTGTCAGACCTTCATCCTTTCTCTGTCTCACAGCCTTATATCTGATAGAGTTAGCACTACATTAATGGTCTATTCAACTCAAATATTCTGGTGAAAGATGTAGCAGTTTCTGTTTAATTGCTAAAGTTGTCCAGTTAGTCTTGGCTATTGAACCTTACTGTGCTGATCCCATGAGGTTCATAGACTGATTTGTTTCATCTCATTGCTAATGACCGCTGTTAAGCACTCACTGTCTAGTCCCCAGTGAAAGGTAGACTCCCAGCCACCTCTCCAGTGAGACACAGAGGGTATAAACTTACCCACTGTCCCTTAAGATCACTGCTATCTGTGCTCAAACACAGCCATCAGGGACCCTGTTTCCTAATGAGACTGTAGGGTAAAGCATGCATGTCTGTTAATTTGTTGCTTTGAATTTGGGTAAATGTTCATGTTTATGTCTTCCATTTACCCTGATGATGTTGTTGCTTGTTGATTTGTTTTTTATCTTTCCCTAAGCCGTATTTTTGTCAATAAAAAAATCAAGAAATTCAGTTACTACTTGAATTTTATGCCCAAAAGGTTTTTAACTCAGGATTACAAATGGTTGGAAGTGTTCACATAAAGCTAAAAATGGGAGTTTTTAGGTCTTTGTTTGTCTTCTTCTTACAGAAAAGGGGTTTTGTGTCCGTGGTGACCTCTGCCCTTTTGACCATGGCAATGACCCTTTAGTCGTCGATGATGTGAACTTGCCCAACATTATTCCGTTCCCACCCCCACCTGTAATGCCCCCAGCTGGCATGCCCATGCCCCCAATTACAGAACCCCCACCCCCCCTCAGGATGCCTTCATTGCCACCGTATGGCCAGCCACCTCCTCCAGGCGTCTTCCCTTTAACAGGTGAGTAGTACTAATGGTAAATTTATTCTTTTGCCTAATTTGTTTTATCTTGTTTATAAATTTGGTACTACATATAGGAGGCATTATCTACCTTTCTGCTTTGCTTTGGCTCCATTGTGTCATATTTAACACCATCTAGTAGCTCAGGCCATGTTTTTGAGATGAAGTATCCCTACACTTTACCTGAGACATTAGCTTGGGCTTGTGTCTCCCTCAGGACCCCCACTGATAGCAACCAGTGGGATTGACACCCCCAACCACCAGTCGGCAATCACATCTTCTCCTCCTATCGGACCGCCTGGAGTGGGGTTGCCACCTACTCTTCCTCCTCCTCCTCCTCCTCCTCCACCTCCTCCTCCTCCTTCCTCGTCCTCATCTGTGTCTCTGCGTCCCCAATATGTCCAGTCTGAATGTAAGCAGCAATGCTTTTCCTATTCAGATTGAGACTGTGTGTTTGGAGGCGATGTTTCTAACGCTCTTCTCTCACTGTCTTATTTCCTTGAGTCCCATGACTTTTCATTTCTCCTTCCTTATTTATTGCATATGGTTGTTGTGTGCAGTTGAACTATAGAATAAAGAGCTCAAGTTAATTTTTTATTTCCTTCTTTCTTTGTTTGGATTAAGGACACTTAGAATCATTTAGCCTCAATTTAGAGGCCTGTTCTTTTTAGTCAGGCACCATAGAGTGTGTAACAGTTTAGTGCCTGTGTGGATTATTCTCCATGATGCAGTAACAGCTGTTGACCAGAGGGTAGCACTGTTTATTAAGCTAACAGATGAAGTAGCTCTGAGTTCTTTTGTCTTGAGTGCTTTTTCCCCCTCTTTATTTTTTCTTTAATTTCTATTTTTTCATTCATTATAAAATATTCTGTAAGACTATGCAGGTTTAACACACAATGCCGCATTTTGATTGTGTGCTTTTTACTTTCATATTTGGTAATAATGTTGCATTAGTATTCCTTTTTTAGTGAGTCTTAAACATGTTGCCTCTCACATTTTCTTCTGTTTTTGTGTGTGCCTGTTTTCAGATAACTTTGACCCAGAGGGCTATAACCCAGAATCCCCAGGTCTGACTGCAGCTGGTCGTAACCCGTACCGGCAATTCATCCCCCGGGTTCAGACTCAGCGCTCTAACCTTATCGGCCTCACATCAAGTGAAGGTCAAGGCTCCAGAGGTAACAACACATGGCCTTCTTAGTACTCACACTGATAACAGTTATTCATGTCAGTAGAGTTAAGTTGTGTAATTTAATATGAGAAAATTATGTAAACAAAAAAAATGAACTGTGCTTGGTTCAGAATTTCCAATGGCTTCTGTGCTGACTTATGCATCTTCTAGCTGCCAACATTGTGATCCAGACTGAGCCTGCCACCCCAGCCAACCCTCCAGGAGGTAACATGTCCCGCTTCAACACAGAGCAAGACAGCAGGAAGAGAAGTATGGGAGCCAATACAACTGAGGGACCACAGGCTAAAAAACCCTGGATGGAGAAGTACGGGCTCAGAGACACACATGTACATGTTTACTCTAAAATTAGGGTCCCAAAGGAAGAGATTAGATAAGATATTCCTTTATTGATCCCACAATGGGGAAATTCACAGTGTTATCAGCAGCATGAAACATACACATAAACATAAACATACACATACACGTAAAACAGTCATATAAATTTGAATAAAAAAGTGTTTAAAAAGGATAGTGCAAATATGGTTTGGTATGATGTAGTGCAATGGTTATAATATAAATAAATAAACAAATAAATAAATAATTGAATATATACAGCATAGATGGAATAGTTTGAGATTGTGAGAATACTCCAGACCAGAGTTAAAGCTAGAGTTTCCCCGGGGTCTTGTTGCTGTTATGAGGTTACTAGGCAATGTGGTCTCCAGGAAGGTGTATTTCTGTTGGTTAACAAAAGATTACATCTTTTATAGTGATCTGCAAAATATTAGTTTTGAGAAACCAAAAAACAAGTCTATGAACATTTGTGTTTAGGTACTTGATAAAGTGAGGAGTTTTGAGTATTAACTTCAACACTGCCTTTGGGCTTGGTGTAGTAGATACTTCGACCCTTCACTGAACCACTTCTTGTTTTGTGGAGAAATTTGAAGAAACACGCTGGCCAGTTGAAATTTGATCAAACAAATTGGTGCCTCGCTCCATTTCCCGTTGCGGCTAAGAGAGCCTTGTTTCAAGCCAAGGTGACTCATAGGTCAGCAGCCTATCTTTTGTTTCTACGGTGGGAAACGGGTGCACCGAAGATGCTACTCAGTTGCAGCCATCAATCCATCCTCAGTGTGAAGCACGTTGACACGCCGCCCTGCTTATCAGTTATTACTGTATTAACTGTAAAATGACTCATAGCGTCGGCAGTATCAGATATCAAACCACTTGGACTTCATTTAACCAGTTATCATTGTTGGTGATCTTGTCCACAATGTTAATTAGCGTCTCAGGTTTTTGTGTTTGTGTTGTTTTCTCTCATAAATATCCTTTGAACGTAACACGTTCACACCACAGTGTTTGTCTATAAGCAAATTGCATCTGTCTGTGTTGTAGGCCAGGCTTTAACAACCAGCACAAGAGCAGTTTCCCCAAGAGGAATCACTATGTGAACACCAAACTGGAGGTGCGCAAGATCCCACGTGAGCTCAACAACATCACCAAGCTCAATGAGCACTTCAGCAAGTTTGGAACCATTGTCAATATTCAGGTAAAATGCAGTGTATGTCAGTATCCACAAAGCAAATCTGATACAGTTTTGAGAGGATGATTTAGCAGAGTTTGACAGAGGGCTTTACAGATGGATGAGAAACGTTTCTATTTTCAAAATCTAAAAATCTTCACAAAGAGCAAACCTAATATGAGTTGATATACTTGTATTAGGTAATAGGAGTATACTTAAATACTAATACACTTGAGTGTTGCAGTGTGTTTGGTTTTTGAGAAACACTATTGACTAGTTGAATAGTTTAGATGCAGAGATTCATGTCACAGTGGATTATTAGATCAGAATAAATTAGATTTAAAAATCACAATATATTGTTGTATTAACAGTATGGCAGTATTTCATCACCATCATCCCTGTGTCCTAATATGCTTTGTATCACCAGATTGTTGCCAATACACAACTTTGTTGGATAAGGACAATCTTGCCTTTGTAGCTTATTAGCTAACTAGGTAAGAGATACTTTAAATATTTCAACAACTAAACATTTCACTGTTCATCCAGGTGGTGTTTGGTGGAGACCCAGAGGCGGCGTTGATCCAATATACAAAGAATGAAGAGGCCAGACGTGCCATATCCAGTACTGAGGCAGTCCTTAATAACCGCTTCATCCGTGTGTACTGGCACCGAGAGCCTGGTGCGAATGCCACAGGGATTCAGCAGCAGGAACAGAGCTCGGGGAGCCAGGTGGCCGGCTCGGCACCGAGCCAGGGGCCACAACATGGCACCGTACATAAGGTTGGGGTAAGGAGATGGAACACTGAGCCATTATTCACTCCTCACACTGTTCACGTCTTCTTTTCTGAAACTGTAGTCTGATGTACTCTTTCTTAACTTGTTTCTTCTCTCCATGTCATGCACAGGGGATCAAGCAGCACAATCCAGCAGCCTACGTGTTGAATAAAACTGTACCCAAGCATCGGCTTCCAACAGCAGCTGGGACCACAGCAACAACCAAGGCGGACAGCCAGAACCTAAACACAGACACTGTCGCTGTATGCTTTCATCTATGATTCATCTGATCTTTTTTTTTTTTTTTTTTTTTTTTTTTTTTGGATAACAGAATTAAACAGTAAAGTTTAGTTGGTTAAAGGTGCCCTGCCACACAAATTCATTTTCACTTGTATTTTTTGAAATATGTTCGGTCCATAGGTGTTTGTGTTATGTAGTGAATTTGAAAATGAACCGTTACCTCCTCTGTCTGCTATTGCCACTGAAACGAAATAAGCGGAGAAAACATGACAAATTCATGGAGCCCATAGAGCAGTGGAGGGGGCCCAGTGGGTACAGGTTAGAAGTTGTGTAAATTCCGTGTAAGGTCCGCTGTACAAGAGAGGCGTAGAAGCTGGGAGTCAGACGTTCAAAGCATGTTAAGTTTCGTTTTCTGTTTTCCGCTAGTTCCTCTACTTGTTGCGTAGGGTAAAGGATGCTGAAAAGCCAGGCTCTCATTGGCTAGCTGTTAGCCAATCAGAGTCAAGCAGATTAGTATGTTGAATATTCATGAGAACTGGCATGAATGGAGCTGAGTCTTCTAGCAGGCTTTCTATACCATGTGAGAATGGCTTGAAATTTGGTAACCAAGGCATTTTTGCTACAGAAAATGTCCACGGTAAAACTTCAGACATTACAACAATAGTAATGAAATACGTATGGCAGGGCACCTTTAAAACTGATAAAAAGAAGTGTAACAACAAACAACAGTCAACAAACATGGAGGATGTCAGCTGAAAAATAATGATTTCAGTTGACCATTGGATTTTAGGTCAAGTTCAGAGCAATGTGGTAACCTGATGTGATGACCCACAAAAAATCTAATGAGCATTATTTTGTGAAATTATGGTAAACAATTTATCTCTTTATCAGACATGACGTTGATAAATTTAAGCCGTGTAGTAGGCTATCAGAAAACAGTTTGAAACTTACTGGAACATGAGGATTTTGCAAGTTTCTGTGGAAAAGAAAAAAACGTTTATGGATCTTACTAAGTGTGATCCTTAGATTCACAGAAAAGAGACTGAAGAAGAGGCATACAGTTTGCTAACTCATACTATTCCAGTTAAAAAGCCTCTAACTGAAAATAAGATGTGACTTCAGTTGATGATTTGTTGCCACTTATCACTGTGTAGTTGTTTGTGTCCATGTCTATAGCTGTAGAAGTCATTCTGACGACCTACATGTTTCTCTGTGTGCATCTTAGGCGGCCTCTGCACTGACAAATACTCAGAAGGGCGCCTACACTTCAACAGCCCTCAAGTCTTCCTCAAAAAGCCTTGGGAAAACTGGAAAAGCACTAGAAGCACAGGAGGTCCTCAAGAAGAAACAGGCACGTTGCTCAAATTCCTAATTCAAAATGAATGCATCATTGCAAAGAATTCCTCCATTGCATGAGTAGTGGGTGAATTAGTGTAATTAAATCTAGAAGAAAATGAGCAGTGTCACTACTTTATTCATTAATTTATATTAATGAATCATGTGAATTATTGGTTCAGCAGTGGAAGAGGAAAATGATATTGGAGTAGATTATTTGCTTTCATTCCATCAACACATTAAAAGGCAAACTATGCTGGCAATAATTAAGTGAAATTTGCTATTGTGTAAATCCTTGGTGTCATTACATCTTGAATTTGCAAGTTCAGTCTAGTGTTTTTATAAATTAAAATACACAGGAAACTACAGAGAAGAGTGAATAAAATAATTCTAGGTCTGAAAGACATGTAGTATGAGGCGAGTTTAAGAAAATACGTTTACCAACATCAGCCTTCCCTAAACTGATTCCCAGAATAAGACCGAGCTGAGTTTGTCTTTCCCCTTTGGAGTAAGATTTAAGAAGGAACTCCATCAAGTTACTGCCTAGTTAGCAGAACCAGGGTTAGGTGTTTTTATCATGAATGTATTATATTAAATGTATGAAATGTATTGTTATGTAATGAATATCTTTTTCATTCTTTTAGGAAGCATTAAAACTTCAGCAGGATATGAGGAAGAAGAAGCAAGAGATGTTGAAGACACAGATTGAGTGTCAGAAGGTGAGAGGAGCCTCTGCAGCGCTATCCTTTATTTTCTTCAGTTATCTGTTATGGTTTTTTTTTTTTTTGTTTTTTTTTGTTTTTTTTATTCCGTTACCCCGCCCTCCGAAGGGGAGGGAAGGGGTATTGTTTTTGGTTCGGTTTGTTTGTTTGTTAACACTCTAGCAACTAAACAGTTCATTGAATTCATACCAAATTAGGTTTATAGATTGCCAGTGACCCAGAATAGATGTCATTACATTTTGGGAACAGTAGGTCAAAGTTCAAATTTTTAATGAATTTTTAAAATCTTTTTTTCCCCATTTACTTTTAATGGGTGAAATTTCACACATCTGTAGCAGCAAAACTATTGGTTGAATTCATTCCAAATTAGGTTTATTGGTTTTTGAAATATAGATTTATATGACATCAGCTGGATCTATGCCAAAATAAGCTACAATATGTGCGGGTTTGTTGTGCCTGGCACCACTTGTTTTTTGGGTTTTTTTTTTCTGTTTTATGGCCCATTTGCCTTTGTTACTTCTTTATACACCCTCTGTGCCCTGCTCTCTTCTCCCAGGCTCTAATAAACCGTCTGGAGAAGAACCGAGGGATGAAACCTGAGGAAAGGGCAAACATCATGAAGACTCTGAAGGAGTTGACGGATAAGATCACCCAGCTGCAGAATGAAATGAACCCTGCGTCCCAGGTTACCGGTGCCAAACCCAACCACAACCAGCCCAAGACGAAGACTGACGTAAGTTTGGGTCCCTCACATTCAAAACATGATTCAGATATTTTCAGAATGAATTTAGCAGACAGCAGTGGGTTGGAGAGGTTTTTATTTGTTGCAGAGCTTTGAATGAAGTAAATGCAATCATTGGTCATTTTGAATTATCTTGCTTCCAGGCCCAGAAGGAGCTGCTTGATGCTGAGCTGGACTTTCATAAGAAGATGAACTCTGGAGAAGACACAACAGACCTCAAGAGAAAACTGGGGCAGCTACAAGTGGAGGTAATTCACACATGTATGCACAGGAAATGTACAACCTCTGACCAAGATAACTAGAGGCATTAACGAAGGTAACATCTTGCCTCGTCAACATTTTTCTTAGAAGTAGAATCTGAGGACATGATACCAGATACCATATTTTCACTTCTTTCGCAGTGTGTACTATTAAACAAAGTGGATAGTTAATCTTATATTTTTGGAATTCATACAACGAAGCAGGGGAGAGCTTCATGATGTTTCATGTAACATATTTGGTACAAAACTCTTCTTTTAAGCTGTTATGATGATGTGTAGTAAACTTGAACTCTTCAGTGTTCTGAGAAAAGATAGTTTTTAATTGTAATTAAACATTTTTAAGCCCAGACTGTATCCAAATCTCCCATGTAAACCACAAAACGCAGACAAGGTCAGTGCTGTCAAACAAGACTTTTGGCTTTTGTTAGCAACACCCTCCCTTGCATGTATTTTTTTTCCTGTTCCCCTTGGGTCCTAAATTAGCAACTTTGTTAAAAATGTATATCTTCCCCATCCATCTCAGGCCAATCCTCCATCTGCACTATAGCCACTTAAGCAAACCCAGAGGAACAGCCACTAACGAAGCCAAATCAGGCTTGGGTCCTACACTGATGGAGCCGCGTCTCATTAAAGTTTGAGGGGTTGGCCCTTGTAAGAAAATTGCAGGATGACAATTGGAGGGAGAAGTGAGGGAAGGGAAAATAGAAGAGAGTGAGATAGTAAGGTAGTGGAGTGGGTAGGAAACGAGGAGCTGTATGAGTGACATCTTATCAAGGTCAACAAAGGAAGTGATAGAGATACGTGAATTAGCATAGATGCGTGTGGTGTAAATTAGGTTGGGACAAAATCAGTGTTAATCGTTTCTTAAGTTTTTCTCAGCTCTGGCCGGTGGAGTCGAGCCTTTAATCAAGACCACTTCATCCTAAATCAACTCCAGACCAAGTTCTAGACATTGTGCTTTAGTCAAATGCAGGTTATTCTCTAAAATACAATGCCATCTTAAATGTGTTGAATAGATTTAACTACATGATACTCATTCTTTGAACCTTTGTTATATGTCAACCAATTCATACATTAATGTTATAGGCTTCAAATAGCAAAGTTGGAAGCTTTTGAGTCTCCATGTGAACATGTATTGCATTTTGCAGTCTTTTGTATTGACCTCAAGGCCATCATATTTGTTGCAGCCACATGACGTGCATTGACAAATGTGCTCTCTCCCCTCCTGCACAGTCGTTGATCAGCTGCTGTGTGAGAGAGCAGCCAGAATTAGAAAATATGAAGTCATTTAAAGTTACCAGTTAAGTCATAAGTCTGCAGTGGTTCCCAACCTTTTTTGACTCGTGACCCCATTTTAACATCACAAATTTCTGGTGACCCCAGACGTTCAGAGAGACTTTTTTTTTTTGTTGCTAAAATTAATTTGTTTTTGATCGTGTAATAGTTTGCTATACTATGTTGCAAATAAATGTTAATTTTAGATGACATTTAGTCTATATAATGTATATTATTATGGACGGAGGCAGAAAAGCCAGGTGTAGATTACTGCACAAAGTGAGAATTTTATTTTCCTTGGTCAGGATATATACAGTCAGTCCAGCTTGGATTTACAAGGCTGACAATTAATACTGAACAAACAAGAACTCAAACTATGAATTATGAAAGAGCTGCAGCATCTGAAACTGACCACAATGAACATTTGAAAGATAAACAGTACCACAGTGCTTCAGTTTCAGCTTCAGTTTGTCATGTCTTTTATGTGTTGGGATTGTCTCTCTCAACTCACCATATATTTTTATTAGTAAGTTTTTTTTTTTTAATCAATTACCTGAAATTTCATTTGAATTCCAGGTGACCCCAAGGTTGAAAAACACTGCTCTACTGGTAGTTGACATTGAGTTGAAACTGCTTTATATTTCTAGTGGCGACACTAAAAATGTCAAGTGTTCAACTCCAGTCTGACTCCATACCTTTGAAAACCACAATGTCATCAGTTCATTTCCTTGCATTATTTTTTATTCACAATAAATCAGCTGCTCTTCATGTATTCAGTTGTGTCATTATAACTGCGTCCTCTCACAGGCAACGCGGTTGGGTCTCCTCCGGCCTCCAGTCGGCCGAGGTCGTGGCCGAGGAAAGATGGCCCTGGAGCCCGGCACGATGCATGTGGGCCGCGGCAGGGGCCGAAGCCGGGACATGATGGCTCGTGGTGGCGCTGTCAACCGCATGGTGGTCGACCACAGACCCAGAGCCCTGGCTATTCTGGGAGTCACTCAGGAGGAAAAGGAAGAACTAATGCCGCACTTTGTGGTAAGAAAAAGGCAAAAAGTGTCCCTGAAATAACATAATCCAAGAGGTAGATGACAACAAAAGTGAAACGGTATGAGCAGTTTGACTAAAATCTTACTTACTTTTTATTGTAGAAATTTGGTGAGATTGAGGATCTTCGTGATCAAGACGCCAACAGTGTCGTCATGACCTTCAAAACTCGGAGTGAAGCAGAGAATGTAAGCCACTTGTTTTGTTTTTTAAACTGTTTTAAATTTGCGAAAGCTAAAAGTATAAACTCTAATAATGTGTTTTCTAGGCGGCCAACCAAGGAGCCAAGTTCAAAGGTCGTGTGCTGCAGATTTCCTGGTACAAGCCCAAGACGCCCTCCGTTACAACAGAACCAGAGGAGGAAGAGTCCAAAGAGGAAGACAGTACGGTACGGCAAATCCAGCAAACTATAAACCAATAACTCTGAAACAATGGCCTCACAATATGTTTATCCAGGAGACTTTTGTTTACTCCTGTTTACTTCAATGCCATAGAATGTTAGGAACAGGTCATTGGAGAGAAAAGTGAAATGAGGTCATTGTTATAATTTCACCACTATCTACAACACATCTTGACATTCTAAGCAGTGAGACCTTTTTCAACTTTTAGTTATATTCACAGGATTAACTTGTACATTTATTTCCGCTGCTTCTAAATTTTTCACCACTGCTCCCCATGGAAAGTCAGAGCAAGTCTTGCAGTACTAAGAGCATCTCAGCCCTTTGAGTACAACTGCATTACTGTCAGGTGAAATGCACACACTGTATTTTCTAACTCTGATTTGAGTTATATTTTTAGCTTCTTTTAAGTGCGGGAAAGTTTAGGAAGAAGATGTGAATGTGTCTTCATCAACAGGAGACTGTACGTTTTTGGTGAAGAGTTGAGTTTTCATCGACACTATATCAGAAGTTTAATCTAATATATGAAAGGTCTTTTACTTTGATTTCCTTCAAGGATGTCAAATATTGGATACAAATAACAGAAAGATGAACAAGTGAAATGAGGTCATTCATAAGTCAAAACCAAAGCTAAGCGTGGGGTTTGTTTACTTTGATTTGAGCAGAAGGAAACCAGCTCTTATCTCCCAGGCGAGGAGGAGGAAGAGGAAGAGGAGGAGGATGACGACGAAGATGACGAGTACGAGAGTCGATCTTGGAGGCGATAAAGGCGTCTGAGATTCGTCATCACCTGCCCTCCGACAAAATCAGTGGTCGTCTTTTCCCCTGCCTGCAGATAATACAAACACAACAGAACTCACCTTTTTTTGTTTTCAGTATTTTGAAACAAAGTAATTTTAGACTCTAATCAAAGTGGAAAAAAGTCTTTGCTTTAGTTGTACATCAGAAGATCTTTAGAGGGCCGACGGCTTTTGTAACCCTCGACAACAATGTAATTTAAAACATCTCACTTTTGCTGAGAGAGATAAATGTTCGGTTGTTCTTATAGATAGAAAAATCTATGTAAGTTTCAGTGTGCTTACCAGATGATTAATATCAGTAATGCACAACATTTGTGTCTACTGTGAATAGGTATTTTTATACATACTGTATTTAAGCTATCTTTTCTCACCAGTTTTGAAAAGTCTTGTCCTCTGTTCAGGGACAGTCATTCCATCGCATATAGAACGTTCTCTGTTGCTACCAGAGAGCGACTTATTTATTTTTCCATACAAGTGCACTGTGCCGTATCGACAGTATATTGGCACACTATGGCATGGTTTTCCATCTCAACTTTGTTCAAACTTCAGTATAAAATGATACAAGATCCAAATTTATTTTGACAGTGGTCCTTTGTGCTGCCATTACAGAGTGAATATGTTTGATTATGTGAGTGTGTATGTGTTACACAGTGAAAGCCCCATAGACATCACCTAAAAGTCATGATACTATCCAACAACCACAGCAGTGCAGGTACAGAAGGATACCAGTGCAATAGAAAACACAAACGTTTACAAATTGCCATATCCATACACTTCACCCACAGTTTCGTAGTAAAAATTGAATATCCCCTTGTGTATTATGTTACTCACTCTGTTAGGTGCCACTCTGTGTAAATACAAACACTCAGACAGGTATTAAGAGTGTGTTTCAGTTTTTCCACTCATTTTATTCTGTCACCCAAAGGACCTGACATGACAATGATCAGATCACTTCTGTCACAAATGAAAGATCCAGAGACAGGTGTTTGAATGTAATACTGAACCGTTGATTTTAAAATATATATATATATATATATATATATATATATATATATATATATTCTTTGCCTTACACAATCAGCAGATGGCTGAATTTTTACAAGATTTTTGATTTACTTTTGTAAATTTTGTAAATGCTTGAAAGAGAAATTACTGTTGTACTTTTTTTTTTCTTTTGTCATTTTTAATGAATGACAAGATTGTGTCAGGTAGTAAAGGTCAAGCAAGAGTGCGTAGTGTCTCTGCTTATTTGCAAGGAATTTTTTTTTTTTTTTTTTTTTTGAGATTGTGTTAAACCAGTTTTTGTTGTTTTACTTTGTTGTCAGCTAAGTAGCATATCATCAACTTCCTAAAATAATTGCCCAAGTCATTTTTCAGATTTTTCAGGAAACACAAAAACTTAACCAGAAATTTTGTATTTGATGATTTAGGCAAAAAAAAAAAACATTTTTGTCAAAGAAAAAATTACTCGGGCAGTTATTTCAGGAAGGTGACGATATTTCTTTTTAATGAGCAGTGGAAAACAGTCATAGGAGGCGTAGGGAGCCATGCACCTCTCAGTTGTATTTGTACATTAGTGTAGCTTTTCCTACAGCATACAGTGGCAGACAGAACTCAAACCCACTTTTACAGAATATGGAACATTCATGACAGAAAAGTTATACATTGTATTTCGCCTTCATCACAAATACTGTGTTTTAGAATCCTCAGGATGGGAGGAATGAGAATCTTTAAACTTAGAAATGTACTCAAAGCATGGCAAAGCATTTTTTACAGGTTTGGAAATTTGCTGTTTTTGTTGCAACATATAAAGACATAACTACATAACATCCCATGATTGATTGTAGATGAATGTTTCCCTGTCAGGACTAAACTGATTATATGCAGTGCTGCGAAACACCACAAGGATGGGGAAGTGTTTCCTGTAGCAATCTGACTACTTCACATAAACCCACATGTATTTACTTGCAGACGTTCGCCTGTGTGTAAATCTGGTCGGCAACAGTAACAGAAGAAACATATTTTGAAGGAGTGCTTGGATGTGAATTCATCTATGTCAACTTTTTTTTTTTTTCCCTGTAACGCACAAGAGCACCACGTATTAAATGGTGTTAAACATACTGAGAATACATAGCTTATTTTGAAACACGATTTCCTCCCACTAACAATGCCGATAACGCTTTTGTTCGAATTGCACATCTCACTGTTGACTGACACTCAGACGCTTCCTGCCAGTGACCTCATTGTCCATATTCTTTGTAGGTCAGGTGTTGAACTTTAAATCTTGGAATGACACGTTGGAGTGTGTCACCATGGCACCTTGTACTGTAATATAATTTTGCTTGTGTTTTTTTTTTTTCAATGAGGTCAGTGGCAGATTTTAAGGACAAGCTATACTGGCAGTGTTCTTGCTTGTGTTAAGTGAGGATTCACATGTCTCTTTCCCACTTTTTTGTACTCTTCTGTATGCTACTATCACAATAGTGTAAAAATATGTAAAATGTTTATTGGATAATAGTTTTGGATTTGTTACTGTTTATATTTGCAGGATGTGGATGTATTTTCTTCATGTATTTTGTTTGTAAAAAAAAAAAGGATTTCTAATTTACTAGCATGTTTGCTTTTGGCAATAAAGATGGAGGAATGGGGTGCTTGTAGGATGAACAAAATCAAAAAAAAAAGAAAAGGAAAAAAACAATTGGATTCTATCTTGAGGGGAAAAAAGAGAGAAAAAAAGAAAATTAACTTAAAGAATGAAAATTGACCAAAAAAAAAAAAAAAAAGATGTAAGCATTGGCAAAGGGGCAAAAATGCAAGCGAAAGCATTCCAGAAAATATTACCCTGAACTCTTGTGTTGTCTCCTTCATTTTGCATGTGACTGAATATATTTGACACATCACAAATGGTGAGCTAGTGATGTTAAAACAGTTGTGAGGTTTTTTTTTTTTTTTAACATTTTCAATATCTCACATATGAGGCTTTTGTGAAATATGAGGTCATTTATTAACATGGAACTGATGCAAGACATGGTTATGTTGTATTACAGGTAAAGGTGACACACTGCAGCAGCCTTCAACATAAAAACATTTCACAAAGCCAGATGTATTTGTTTTCTACTTGTCACTTAACTTGGACCCTGTCGGCATGGATTTGAGGGTAGATCAGACAGGAAATCATGCAGGTTTGGATATCGAAAACCTTTCAGTAGAAACTTGTAGTAGGCTATTTGGGTGTTTTTCCATACTAGTATGTACTGGGACAAATTTAAAAAATAGTACATAGAGCAAGAACAAAAGTGACTGGTTCAGGTGTCACGTGGATTCCCCATAGCCCCGCCCCTTTTAAGAGATATATCATTAAACTGATCAATTATTTTAATCCCAAAACCCACCAAGTGCTCATTTTCCACTAGCCATATATCCTATAAACTTTCTGACTCTAACATCAAAATGACATTTCTTAGACACACGTAATAGGAGATAGACCAGGGGTGTCAAACATGCGGCCCAGGGGCCAAATGTGGCCCACCAAAGGTTCCAGTCTGGCCCCTGGGATGTTTTTGCCAAGTGCAAAAATTCCACAGTCTTGAATTAAGCAAAAAAAAAAAAAAAAGAGCTTGAATTAAGTAAAAAATCTTAAATTAAGTAAAAAAAAAAAAAAAAAAACAATCTTCAATTAAGCAAAAAAATCTTGAAGTAAGCCAAAAAAAAACATCTTCAATTAAGTAAAAAAAAATCTTCAATTAAGCAAAAAAAAAAAATCTCAAATTTAGCAAAAAATCTTGAATTAAGCCAAAAAAAAAAATAAAATAAAAATCTTCAATTAAGCCAAAAAACCATCTTCAATTAAGTTAAAAAAAAAAAAAAAGAAAAACTTCAATTAAGCCCAAAAAAAAATAATCTCAAATTTAGCAAAAAAAAAAATCTTGAATTAAACCAAAAAAATCTTCAGTTAAGTAAAAGAAAATCTTGAATTAAGCAAAAAAAAAAAAAAAAATTCTTCAATTAAGTAAAAGAAAATCTTGAATTAAGCCCAAAACAAATCTTCAATTCAGGAAAAAAATCTTGAATTAAGCCAAGCAATCTTCAATTTAGTAAAAAAAACATATTCAATTAAGCAAAAAAAAAACATCCTCAATTAAGTAAAAAAAAAAAAAACATCTTCAATTAAGCCAAAAAAACCATCCTCAATTAAGTAAAAAAAAAAATCTTCAATTAAGCCAAAAAAATCTCAAATTTAGCAAAAAATCTTCAATTAAGCCAAAAAAAATCTTCAATTAAGTAAAAAAAAAACTTGAATTAAGCCAAAATAAATCTTCAATTAAGTAAAAGAAAATCTTGAATTAGCCAAAAAAAAAAAAAAAAAAAAAAACAACTTCAATTAAGTAAAAAAAAAGATCCTGAATTAAGCAAAAAAAAAAAAAAAAAAAAAAATCAAGTAAAGAAATCTTGAATTAAGCCAAAAATAAATAAATAAATAAATAAATCTTCAATTAAGTAAAAAAAAAATCTTCAATTAATCCAAAAAAAAATCTAGAATTAACAACTTAAAAACTTTTTCTTTGTTTTAATGCAAAAAATAACATTAAATTATGAAAATATTTACATTTACAAACTATCCTGTAACAGTAAAATGTGAAAAACCTGAACAAATATGAACAACCTGAAATGTCTAAAGAAAATTAAGCACAATTTTAACAGTTTTTCTTCCTGTTCCTCAGTGTTTAGTGTCTTTGTAGATCTGATCCATAATGCACATGGAGAAATGATAAGTTGAGGCATAATATTGTTAAAATTGCACTAAATTTTCTTACGTTTTTTAATTTAAATTTCAGTTTTTTCAGGGTTTTTTTTTTTATTTTTTTTTTTTGGGATAGTTTATAAAAGTAAGTATTTTCATAATTTAATGGGGTTTTTTTTACACTTAAAGACAAAAAATTTGGAGTTGTCATTATTTATAGGTTATTATGTTATTATTTTTCTGGTCCGGCCCACTGCAGATTAAATTTAGCTGAATGTGGCCCCTGAACTAATTTCAGTTTGACACCCCTGAGATAGACTATTGAAAAGACTACGTTTGAGGCTCCTCTCAGCAACTCTCGCGATATCTCGTAACACAAATTGTCCGAACATAGGACTACTAAAAAATTAATAAATAATGAGTCTCATAATATAATATAAATATTAATATAGTAATAGCTACTAGTTATAATATGATATTGTATTATTTTATTCAAATGTCATTGATCTATTCCAAGCACGTGACGTTTTTCACCATCTAAGAAACAGGAAGTGAATCGTCCTATATCAGGGGTGTCAAACTCATGCTAGTTCAGGGGCTACATGCGCCCTAATGTGATATAAAATGGGCCGGACCAGTAAAATCATTTAAATAATAGGATAAGAACTTATAAAAAATGTCAACTTCTAAGTTTTCTGTTTGTTTTAGAGTGAAAAAAGTAAAATTCCGTACTGAAAATGTTTACATCTCCGAACTGTACTTGAACATAACATGAAGAAATATGACCAACCTGAAAATTCTGAAGAAAAATAAGCGCAATTTTAACAATGTTACGCCTCAGTTTATCATTTAAACATATGCATCACACAAATAGACAAAACATTTAATAACAGGCAGAATATTAGTACAATTCCACATACTTTTCTTAAGACATTTCAGGTTCATATTTTTTTTTAAAAGGCTAGTCTGTAAATGTAAACATATTTGTGTAATTTTACTTTTTTTTTTTTTTTTTTTTTAATTACAACAAAAACGAAAATTTGCTGTTTTCATTATTTATAGGTTATTATGATAGTATTTTACTGGTCTGACCCACTTTACAGGGTGGGGAAGCAAATTTTACAATATTTTGAGGCAGGGATTGAAAGACAGTGTATGACCAATTAGTTTATTGAAAGTCATGAGAATTTATTTGCCACAAGAAAATTTACACAATAGAAAATGTTTTTATTCTATGTGTCCTCTTTCTTTCTCAATAACTGCCTTCACACGCTTCCTGAAACTTGCGCAAGTGTTCCTCAAATATTCAGGTGACAACTTCTCCCATTCTTCTTTAATAGTATCTTTAAGAAAGTCAACATTGCTGTGTGATGTTCTATTGGTAGCATGTTCTAAAACGCCTCAAATAGCGTAATCCAGAGGGTTTAGATCTGGGCTAGAAGGCGGCCATAAACATGATTCCCAAAAATTGCTAAAGTTGGATTTGTTGCTGTTGTCAACAAGTGTTTTGGTGTTCTTGTGTAAGATTTTAACTTCAAATCATATTTTACTGCATTTCTAGCGGTCTTGTTGTCTACCTCAAGTTCAATTGCCATTTTACTCATGGATTTGGTTGGATCCTTTAGGATTTTGGATTTGAGAGCTTTAATAAAAGCTTTGGTATGTTTTTTGTTGCTTCCTCCACTTCCAGACTTTCTCGTAATAGTTTTGCTCATAGTCATTCTCTTCTTTCCATTATAAACAGTCTTTATGGACACTCCAACTATTTTTGAAATCTCCTTTGGTGTGACGAGTGCATTCAGCAAATCACACACTCTTTGACGCTTGCTTTCCTGATTACTCATATGGGCAAAAGTTTCTGAAAAGGTATGGATAATAGTGTTAGGTATGATTATGACATCAATATATGTTTGGTTTCAAAACAATTGACGTAGTGCCTGCTGAGAAAAAACAACTAAATGTTCAATGTAAATTTTGCTTCCCCATCCTGTAGATTGAATTGACCTAAAATTATTTTAACATCCTTTATTGTTAATTTCTTCAGTGTAATTTTTGTATTTCACAAATTCATCCCAGGGGCCGGATTGGACCCTTTGGCGGGCCAATTGTGGCCCCCGGACCGCATTTTTGACACCTGTGTCCTATATCATTAGTATCTATCATTAGCATAGTTAGTGGACATTTACCAAATCTTCTAGCTCAAAATAATAAAATAGCATGGGTATTGGAGCACAGTGTTCCTACTGGCTCTGCATAACCACTCTGTAGTAACATTTATACTGCCTTCAGCCAAAAGTAAAGACATTTAACTCTTAAAACAATGCGCTGGTTGGACTAACAGGAGTCAGCAATAGGTTACGTCAACATCCACGTTCCTTAATGACCTTGAAGATCTTCCATAATCCTCAGTGAATAACAATTCAGTGCATTTCAGTGTTTCCAAAAACACTGATAATATTCCTGCTGTATGACTACCATGTAGTACACAGATGTCAAACATGCGGCCCAGGAGCCAAATTCGGCCCGCCAAAGGGTCCAGTCCAGCCCTTGGAATGAACTTGTGAAATGCAAAAATTACACTAAGATTTTAACAGTCCTTTTAGTTCAGGTTCCACATTCAGAACAATTTAATCTCAAGTGGGCAGGATTCAGTAAAATACTATCATAATAACATATAAATAATGACAACTCCAAATTTTTCTCTTTGCAAATGTAAATATTTTCATGTATTTACACTAAAACAAAGTATAATTTCACAAAAAAATGTGAATAAGCTGAACAAATATGAACAACCTGAAATGTCTTCAGAGAAATAAGTACAATTTTAACAATATTCTGCCTGTTACTAAATGTTTTGTGTATTTATAGATCCACTGTGATCTGTAAGTTATAATATGCATGTGTAAATGATAAACCGAGGCTTAACATTGTTAAAATTACACTTATTTTTTCAGTTTGTTCATGTTATTCACATCTTTTGAAAGGATTATTTGTAGATGTAAACCTTTTCATAATGTAAATTTACTTTTTTCGCTCTAAAACAGAGAAAAGTTTAGAGTTGACATTATTTCTATATTATTATGTTATTATTTTACTAGTTCGGCCCACTTCAGATCAAATTTAGCTGAATGTGGCCCCTGAACTAAAATGAGTTTGACGCCCCTGATGTAGTAGCTTGTACCAGTCCTGCAGAGGAGAGGACTTGTTGGATCCTCACTTTGACACCCAGGCCCCTCAACAAATCCCTCCTCTAACGCTCAGTTTAATTAAAGTTACTCTGACATAATAAAATATCCCTGAATAATACACAAGCATTTTTTTTTTACTGTAGGAAGTCAAGTGAAAACACTCAGTCTGTTTAGCTTAATGCAGGAACATTGGGCTCTGCCTGGGGATTTGAAACCAGACAGTGTCCCGTCCCTGACACATCCCATGGCTGCTCGCTGACGGAGGGCTGAGGGAGCAAGCACGGGGAGATCTGGATGTGTAGAGGCCATTACTGCCAGTGAAATAGTTGAGGAAATAGTTTTAAGATCCTAGATGTTACTTAAACCTATAGGGACAATGCAAAAGAGTGCTTGTGCTGCTCTCAAAATGTAAAAAGTTGGCTATGTAATGTTTTATTTAGCACTTTTCCTTTTCAAAGGACATATCTTTGGACATTTTCAGTATTTAGAGGGAAAGTGGGCACACAATTAGGAGGCCCACCTTGAAAATTAAAGTAGCTAAAATGTCTTTCTGCTTTTACTTTCTAAGTACTAAGTTGTGACATGCTTATCACATTGAGACAACCATGAAATATGTTTCTTGTGCTAAACATACAAGCAAGCCGTACGTATTTGGACAGTGACACAGATTCTGTGCATTTTTGCCTTTGTACACCACTACATTGGATCTGAAAGGAAACTGAAGGCAGAAAGACTCACAAACAAGCAGTGACGGAAGGCGGCGTTAGTAAAGGCCTGGCAACACATCTCCAGGGAGGAAACTCAGTGTTTGGTGACATCCCAGCCTTCAGATAGTCATTAACTGCAAAGGGTTTTCTAAAAACAATCCTCATATTTATAACAATCTTAGTTTGTCAAATGACTTTTTAGCCTGTTTTGGGAAGGACTTTGTTGAAAATGCTTGGAATTCCTAAATGATTATTACAATATTTTGCTAAAACAAAGTCAAAGTAGTTGACTGCACATATTATTGTAGATTAGAGATTGTAAATTAGAGTGACAAAAGGACTGAGAGGAATGAGATCGCATTGGTCATCTGATGGAGTGGAGGTACAGCTGTACAGGCCTACAGAGTTATACAGGACAGCTGCTGTCACATTTGGCCCCAAAAGTGACAACACTATGTCACATGCAATCTTGTGAATGTGAAAAGCCCATAGATGACAGAGTTGTAAACAATGACCATTAAATTATGAATGGACTGAGCTTCTGTATGTAACAGCTATTAAGAAATAAAAAGGAGTGATGGGACGAGTGAGGTGAGAGCGAGAAAAGGAACTTCATGCTTTATTCAGACAAACATCTTTTATGTTCCGTCATATTCATAGCTGCGTGACGGCCTCTTATCAGTGTGTGTGTGTGTGTGTGTGTGTGTGTGTGTGTGTGTGTGTGTGTGTGTTCATAAGGATGGACATTCCTTTCTGAAAGTATTAAATTAAACATGGTTACATTTCTTTTTTACTCTGTCCTCATTTACTGTCAAGTATCTAAATCAAAGCCTTACTGTATGTGACTTAACCCAGACTAGGCTGAAGTGTCTTGTGTAGAGTTAATGTTAGATGTCAGATCTTCCATCATCCCCTGTGCACAATGTCAGCATGTGCAGGTCTTAATGTTTGGCTCCCCAGCCTGCAACAGGTTTGTATGGTGAGAAAAAAGACCTTGGCTGTTTTAATCTGTGTAATGAATAAGAACATGCCAACATGGTAATGGATGCCTGCCACCGCACTGCTAAATTATTCAGAGTCTGGGGAACCAGAGAGCCGGCCAGCAGGATCAGATGGACTCCCAGTGTCATCGGTCCACCACTGTCCGCCTGGCTCCTCTTTCGGCCTGGCCGGCCCGGCTTCATGAGTTTTAACCAGGCAGCCACATGAGAAGTCTGTAAAAGCAGCCCTGAGGATGGGCGTTCACATAAGAGACCAGTCCAAGAACCTCAGGTCAACTGGTCACCAACCCACAGCCTCCACATGCACCATGAGGCATGTCAAAGCAAATGCACTATTTACCCATCTATCTATCTATCTATCTATCTATCTATCTATCTATCTATCTATCTATCTATCTATCTATCTATCTATCTATCTATCTATCTATCTATCTATCTATCTATCTATCTATCTATCTATCTATCTATCTATCTATCTATCTATCTATGTGCAATATTACCTCTTATTACTTCACATGACTTTTAATGTCGGTATTATTATAATTATTCTATAATGCAGTTGTATTTTCTATCATTTCATTACCCTGTACACTTTTTATTGATACTTCTACTCTGCTTCTATTCTAGTTTTCTATCTTAGGGTTAGGGTTTGTTACTTTGATGGTTATTATGTATTTCTTGTAGGCCTATTTCCTTCTCTGACTTTTACTCCAATTCATATTTATTCATCTTATCTTATCTTATCTTATCTTATCTTATCTTATCTTATCTTATCTTATCTTATCTTATCTTATCTTATCTTATCTTATCTTTTCTTGTCTCATCTCATCTCATCTCATCTTATCTTATCTTGATGGTGAAATTCTATAATAAATCATGAAATGTGGTTCCTTGCACTGAAAATAATGTTTGTTTTATATTTGATTTAACCACATTTGTTGTACTGTGGCATAACTTGAAAAACACTGCTTTTATACTGGAAAACTAAAGCATAAATGGAGGGGCTTTAACGCTGAAAAATCCTCGTAGGTGTGTCTCTATCATTTACTGTGGATTTACAGTGTTTAACAAAATTATTTGACCCCCTTTCCCTAGTTGTCCCAAAGATCATCTAGCATCATGAAGTGCTTTAATGAAATCTCTGTATTTTACCATTTTCATTAGGAATGAAGAATTTAGAACTGAATTCACCTTTTTATACCACATTTGAGCACACTGGGCTTCTTTTAGAAGTCAGAAAGTACTAAGCTTAACATTCAACCTCTAAAACTCATTTTACTGGTCAGGAATAAGTAAATGAATATGATTTGACTCAAAATCAAGAAATAATAATGTCCTCTTTTTTAAAAAAAAAACTGTAGATTTGAAAATGTATGGACAGTGGTAATAAAAAATAGTCTCTTTTAGTATTAAAAATAGCATTTTGGTTGAAGAGCTTGTCCACACTGTTATATTAACCATTACAAAAAGATAAAACTAGGTCTAATTTAGGGTGGCTTTGGCATAAACCTTAGGATGGTGTTCAAATAAAGTTATTAAGCACCTTACATAACATATTAGAGAATTACTGAAATGAAATACAACTGCCTTGGAATTCTTTTTAAATTAGTTCAAGTGAATATATTCCCCATAACAGGAGGGCTATCAGCACCATGGACAGCACTAAAACAACCTGCACCCACGGCTCCCTAACCTCTGTCCATGGTACTGAAAAACTGAATCCCACCGGCTGGCCTTTTTCTGGAGTGGCAGCACATTGATGCCACATGCTGTGACTTGCTCAAACTTATAAATAAACAACGAATTGATAGTAACACAGGTCAAAAAATATTTCTATGATGATAAACATTAATATGCTGCACTATAAAAGTAAAATAGCTCATGAGAGTGCAACTAGGAGAATGGAAGGAGACGAAAATCCACAGCAGTTACTAGACGCCTGCGCAGAAAGGCCATAATTTGGCAACTTGTAAACTGAGCAGAGGAGCAGGCAGGAGGGGTGGAGGAGGAGGAGGAGGAGGAGGAGGAGGAGGAGGGAGGCTGAAAGAGGAGGAGGAGGAGGGGAGGAAGAGGGAGAGAGGGATGCCGGGAGGCGCTGCCAATGTTAACAGCTCAGTCTGGTGAAGGCGCGCAGAGGAGCTCTGTGGCTGTCCGTTCCCTGCAGGCTTTCATGTCAGGGGCCACACTGCGTATGCGGTGCTTGCAGGGAGGAGGATGATGACCATGAACGGCAAACAGCATTTCTCCATGCACCCGGCACTGCACGAGCCCAAGTATCCCGGCCTGCACTCAGGCTCGGAGGGCATGCGCAGAGTCTGTCTGCCCGCCCCGCAGGTACGTTCAGGTCGGGGGAGAATGACTGTGGGGTGCGCTGGGTGAGAGGAGGGAAAATATCACACTGGAAATTTCTGTAAAGTTGATTTGACAGGACTTTGTTCTAGCTGCTATCTCTCTCTCTCCCTCTCTCTCCCCTCTCCTCTGTCTCTATGTCCCCCCTTCTCCCCCTCCCGCCCCCCCTCCCTCTCATCCACATGTCTATTCAAGCAATGCTCTTGCTTTCATATTAATTTTTATGACCTGCGCTTTGAGGAGGGTTCTCTCCTCTCCTCGGCGCTGCTTGCCTTTGGAAAATGTTTTTTAGATCCTGAGAGCTGCCTGACAGAATTCCCCACTGACTCCAGTATGCGCACTCTTGCTTGCAGCTGCAGGGCAATATATTCGGAGGCTTTGATGAGAGCCTGCTGGCACGGGCAGAGGCTCTGGCGGCTGCTGACAGCATTGTCTCTCACGGCAAGAGTCACCCGTTCAAACCAGACGTGACTTACCATACCATGAGCAGTGTCCCCTGCACCTCAGCCTCCTCTTCTTCCTCCACCACCGTGCCCATCTCCCACGTCCCCTCCACCATCGCCTCCCACCACCATCACCACCACCACCTCGGACAGACCCTGGAGGCTGGGGACCTCCTGGACCACCTCTCCACCAGTCTGGCCGTGACCGGGATGGGCGCTCCGGAACCTCCTGGGATGACCACGCCGGCGCATCACCACCAACACCCTCACCACCACCTGCAGACCATGGGGCAGCTCCACCAAGCGATGGCCAACATGGCCCACCCTCACTCCCTGTCGGTCCACGGCGGCATGGCGTGCGTCAACGACGTGGAGTCTGATCCCAGGGAGTTGGAAGCCTTCGCTGAGCGGTTCAAGCAGAGGAGGATCAAACTCGGGGTGACCCAGGCGGACGTCGGGTCGGCTCTGGCCAACCTCAAGATCCCCGGAGTGGGGTCCCTGAGCCAGAGCACCATCTGCAGGTTCGAGTCCCTCACCTTGTCCCACAACAACATGATAGCGCTCAAGCCTGTTCTCCAGGCCTGGCTGGAGGAAGCCGAGGCTGCGTACCGGGAGAAAAGCAGCAAGCCGGACCTTTTCAACGGGAACGAGAGGAAAAGAAAGCGCACTTCTATCGCCGCACCGGAGAAGCGCTCTTTGGAGGCTTACTTTGCCATCCAGCCTCGGCCCTCTTCGGAAAAAATTGCTGCCATCGCTGAGAAACTGGACCTGAAAAAGAATGTGGTTCGAGTGTGGTTTTGCAACCAGCGGCAAAAACAGAAACGAATGAAATACTCTGCGGTGCACTGAGTTTCACACACATCATGAATAAAATAGCCTACTACATTTTTGATCGAGTGATTAATAATAGCCTAACTAACTTAACTAACAGGGATTTATTAACTGCTCTCGTCACGTCTCATCTGGGATTATTTCCAAAAAAAAGACTTTATCACTCTTTGTTGTTGCACTTTTTTTTCGATTTTGTTATGGGACCATGACTGTGTAACTGGTCTGTAAGGAGGTTGTTTTTTGATGTTGTCCATCATCTGTCTTGCCTACACACACACACACACACACACGCAGACACACACTATGAATTTTCAGTCAAGTTGAGTCAGTTTTATTTATAATCTCTGAAAATCACATCATTACAGACTGTGTCCTTTTTAACTCCATACTGACAGTTTATTTGGCACATTCAGGGATATTTGTTGACCTGTCTAAAACCATGGAATATAGTTTATAGGAGACATTTACAGACTGTTTCATTATCGGATGTGTTAAAGAGATGGTTTATGAAGATTTGTAAAAATGATTATTGTTTCTTTTGGTGGTTCTCAGTTTTACAGGTAGAAGTTTATCTGTTTTCACCGGCGCACATGTGCAGCGGTTCACCATCATATTGAACTGTGTTTTCCTATTTTCCATAAATGTGGATGTATTGAATGACTGAATGAACGCAGGGCATCAACATTCACACACCTTTTTCAAACCCGACACCACTGGGGGACGAGTCTGCATCTACTTTCTTGTGAACTGTCTGATTTTAATTTACGCACAAAAGTAACCAAGTAGGCTACTGTACTTTTCACAAGGTATGACGCACTGAGTCTGTTTATCTTTAATGATTTAGACATGGAAATGGCACCGATATCTATGAGGCACATCAGTGTGGCTTTGGCTGCTGCTATATTTTAGACATTATTAAGTATTTTGATGTGAACGTGTTTTGGAGCTATATAGCCCGGATATATACAGTACAGTAAGTCTACATCACTTAACTGAAGTATTTATTTATTTTTCTTCACTCTTGTTTTACTTGAAAAAAATGTGTGAATTTTAAACTTAATAAATTATTGGTTATTTTCTACAAAAATAAAATAAAATCAAGCAGCGACTTTATTTGCATATTTATATATGAATGTTAAGGTATTTTATGGCAACATAAATCGATTTATTTATACCTTTTCAAATGCAAAAGAACGGGTATTTTAGGAAATTGACTGTCTGGAAATTATTTTTGAGGTTTTTACGCAAATGCGCCAATGTGCGTAAAAATCTTCGGAAACTGTTTTCCAGTCTTTACGCAAGTGTTTTATTTATAAATCCCCAAATCTCTGCTGGGATTAAATATGCATTGTCGTATATGATACAAGCGCCACAGTAAATAAAGGCCCGCGTTGTTTTCACGGGATTTTTTCACACCGCGGGACACAAATATATTAAAAAAAAAAAAAAAAAAAACCTTTTGCGCCTGTTGATGACCCACTTCCTCTCTAATTAGTTGAGTTTGAATTATGGATGCCCACGTGTCACCAGGGTTATGTCGTGCGTGGGGTTTGAAATTATTAAGTAATGACGATGTAGGATAATATTAATTATATATTGGTATAAAACGGAGAAATGTGGCGGCGTCAGGGGTGGGAGTGTGACAAGGAAGTGAATGGAGACCATAGGGAAAAGCAAACCTCAGAAAAAAAGATGGAAAAAGAGGTACAAAAAAGTGATAGATTTTAAAGTAAACATTTTTCAGTTATTATCGTCATTAATATTTATTCTAACTTTTTTTCGTTTAACTGAGGAGAGGACGCGACTTCAGGCCTCTATCGTAAAAAAACATGCCAGAAATTGGTTTATTAGACCATTTTATTTATTTTATTAGAATGAATAATGCAATTATTATTAACATCATCCTGTCTTGTGGTTTTAAGTGATTTTGACACGGGTGTTCAGACAGACACTATTATTAAAAATGACGCATCATATGAAAAATGGAATCTCTGATGGTATTTCTCACAGGAAGGATGATCTCTCCCAGTCTTAATATTAACCAAACATCTCTGAAAATATGACACTTCCACCGGATTACACCCACAGTTAACATGACCCGAGGTTTGTGTGATTTTTCCCACCGAGACTATGTGTGTGTGTGTGTGTGTGTGTGTGTGTGGGGGGGGGGGGGTTCAGCCCGAGGATCAATACTTTTGCAACTACACGGAAACACTTGTGGCACTTCTGATGAATATTCTCTTTGATTTTAATGACGGCCTATATAATAGATGGTGTTAAACATGACTGTGGAAGTGGGAGGAACAAACCCAAATAACATGTTCATTCATTATCGACGCGCTTCGCTCCAAACTGTGCCACATTTCCATGGCACGAGACCCGTTTATGTACAAAAAAAAAAAAAAACAAAAAAAAAAAATCCTCTCGAAGAATGATAACTACTCCTTCCTATTTTTTGTCTCTGACGCAAACGTAAGGTTAAAAACAGGAGCTGGGCCGTGTGAATTATTGATCTTTCCAATACCCCGTATTGATATCATAACGTCCTCCTATGTGGTAAGGTGAGCTGAAGGGTTGTGCGTCTTAGCAGCATGTGGCGACTGAGGGCACGTCAATTATTCAGCAGCAGCTGAAAGGTGTATTGCATATTCTCATGCAATAATGGAGGTGTTTTGCGCTACAGTAAGTGTGAATGAATTACCATCACTATGAAAAGTCGTTTTGCGTAAAATCAGACGCAAAATGAAGATGAAGTGCAGTTGGAACAAACACGCATGAATAATCAGAAACAAAGAGCAGAGATGAAGGGCTGTTGGAGTTTAAAAAAAAAAAAAAAAAAAAAAAAAAAAGAAGGGAAAAAAGAGGAATAAGTTGAAATTGAGTTTTAAAAAAAAGAGGAGAGTAAGAGATGGAGTGTGAGAGATAGAAAAGAGCGACGTATGTGTGCGCTTGGTTAAGATGTTTTCATGCGGGGAAGACCATTTTTGACAGAATGAGGATGAAAGCCCGCTTTAATTGCTGCGGAATACACGCACGTGCAAAAGCGCACGGTCGTCGTCACACACACGCACACATACGTAGGCTACGCGCGCGGGTGGCTGTCATCCCTGGGAGCAGAGTGAGGGAATGTGAAGGGAGGGGTGGGAGCCAAGACACCCCCAAACTTAATAATTCATCTGATGCCAGTAGCAACAAATGAGAATGTGACCAGAGCCAAAGAAGACAGCTACCTCCGCGCTCTCTATTAGTCACCTTCTATCATCATCATCATCATCATCATCATCATCATCATCATCATCATCATCACAGTCCAGACCTGCAGGACGAACCCACCCCTTGACTCCAGTGCGCAGGCGACCTGTGTGTGCAGCGGAGGGACGCACGTCTGCAGCCTGCAGATAGTGTTACTGTGTGGAAACCCGAGGCCTGGATGATAGTTGTGTGTTTTTAAAAGGTACGGAGATGAGTTTGTGTTCGTCTGGATCTCCTGTTGCCTTCTCTGTGCTTCCATGTGTGAAAGGATCATTATGTTTGGGTTTAGGCTGCGGATTATTGTATCTGTGGTGCTGTCATACAACAGGAAAACAGGACAAATACATGAATACAGGAACAGATATGTTAGATTTCTATAACAAACCTAGAAATGGAAGAAATACTGACATTGTGTTAATACACTGTTACCCATAAAGCTGGAATAATTCTGATTTCAGACATTTCTCTTTTTATTCCTACACTCTCAAAAATAGAGGTATGAGATCAGAACATTTATGTACAAATAAGTACATTTTTTAAGACTGTTCTCTCAAAAGTACAATAGTGGTCTTTAGGAGGCCAGACTTGCACCTTTAGACTATGAAAAAGGGTCCAAAGTTATGTAAAGTACAAATTTGTATTTCTATAAGGTACCCTGCAACATTAAAAAATGTGTGTAGACCATGAGAATAGGCAATAGGCTATAGGAGAACTGAACAGTAGGCCTAATTCTAGTTCAAACATTAGGCTTAGCACATTATTTATTATATATCATACTGTAATTACTCTATATTATATTTAATAATAATTTGTGTTTTAATTTAATAGCCCAATTAGCTCAATGATAATAGCCTAATAATTTATTTAGCTTATTAGAACCTCTGATTTTTACCATAATCTCTGTTTTATCAAGTTTTCATTCACACCTCCATGTCTTGATGTCGTAGCTTGCCTATGCTGTTTTTTTGTTTTTGTTTTTTTTTCTCAATTAGGCCACCGGTTCAAACTTTAAACATCATGGCATTATCAACTATATGAGAGTTTTCTTTCTATGTAAAGTACTTAAGGTACAAAAATGGACCATTTCGAAAGGGTACAGAAATGTCCCTCAAAAAAGTACACCCCCTGTGATAAGCATTTGTACCCTTTTAAGTACAAGCTGGTACCTCTATATTTGAGAGTGTATTTCTACACATTTAATCACTTTTGACCTGGTGCAAATATTACACACTGAGTCCCAGTTACACTTTATCTATCAAGAATAACTGTCACAATTATTTCATGAGAACTGGTAAATATATTTGATTCCA
This sequence comes from Sphaeramia orbicularis, assembly GCF_902148855.1. NCBI lineage: Eukaryota > Metazoa > Chordata > Actinopteri > Kurtiformes > Apogonidae > Sphaeramia > Sphaeramia orbicularis. The sequence goes on along the minus strand of NC_043970.1, from coordinate 21,252,298 downwards.
ACTTTATGGGCAACAATGTATGTCCAGAGCACAGGTGTCAAAACCTGCCCACCAAAGGGTCCAGTCCAGCCTGTGAAATGCAAAAAGTACATTGAAGATATTAACAATCAACGGTATCAACATCATTTTAGTTCAGGTTCCACTTATAGACCAATTCTATCTAAAGTGTGTCAGAACAGTGAAATACTATCATAACCTATAAATAATGAAACAACAAATGTTTGTCTTTGTTTTAGTGAAGAAACTTAAATTAGCCTATATGAAAATGTTGACATTTACAAACCGTTCTTTCACAAAAAATATGAACCTGAACAAATATGAGCATGAAATGTCATCAGAAAAGTAAGTGCAATTGTACTAATATTCTGCCTGTTATTAAATCTTTTATGTATTTGTAGATCCGCTGTGATCTGTAAGTTGTAATGCACATGTGTAAATGAAAAACTAAGGCACAATATTCTTAAAATTGCTCTTATTTTTCTTAAGAAATGTCAGCTTGTTCACATTTTTAAGGAAACCTTGTAAATGTTTAAGGAAATTTTTAAGGAAACCAAATTTTTAAGGAAATCTTGTAAATGTAAACATAAAATCATCTTGAATTTTTTCACTGTTATTATTTTACTGGTCCAGCCCGTTTGAGATCATATTGGGCTGAATGTGACCCCTGAATTAAACTGAGTTTGACTCCACTGAGCTTAGCATTAAACTACTGTATCACTAAAATGACCTGGAACTTGTAAAGGAATCATAGTTTACTTATGTGCAATGTTTGCTTTACAAACTTTAGTAAAGAAATAAGTATGTATTTAATTCAATGACAGCATGCTACTGTCTAAATAACAGTTTCACTAAGTTTGTCAAGGGCTTATAGATTTTGCATAATTTTAGACATATATCATTTTTTTTAGAATACAGCTCACATAATTGATAAATATTTAGACATTTTCTCTTAAACAATCTGAAAAAAATCACTTTCAACTCTGAATGCTTGTGATTTTTACTGCAGTTGTATCCAAAAGTTTTATCTGTGACACAAATTTTGTTTTGGAAAATTTTGTTGCTTTAGTTTGAATTTTCCCCCCCACATTTTTCTGAGTTACATCAGATTTCTATTGGCAAATAAATCACTTATAAGTAAAGTGTCAATTTTTGTCACTGCTAAAACTTTTGTCCATGGCTGTACTTAAATTAAATAAGAAAATATTACAGGAAAGAAAAGACAAAAGGTCCACGGCTAAAAAACACATCCATTTAGTGCTGCCAGTATTAGTGTTTTTGCATGACAGAATTATAATGACATCAACCATGGACATTCTTGCGTCTTTAATGAATTCAAATGAACAGATCAGTGGTTCACAAATCCTAAGTACTTTCTGAAACGCCAACATTTCTCAGGAGATACTTGGTCTGATACTGGAGGAGTCGACTGGCAGAGAATCCAGCAGAAACTTCTACGATGGAGAAACATTTAGAACCTCATAGTGTGTGTGCGTGTGCATGTGTGTGTGTGTGTGTGTGTGTGTGTGTGAGGTCAAGCTGTCTGCTAACGAACACATCATGCATTATGCAGAGGCTATTGAGACGCACACACACATGAAGGGGAAGAGGGAAAAAGACGTGGAAACAGATCAGAGAAAGGGACAAACGGGTTGGTTTGGATGAAATGCTTTTTGTGTTTTCTGCTTAGGTGTAGATTTTTGCATAGATTAAAAAAAATACAAAAGAAGGAGGTAACAAGAGGACAAAAACAGGAGGGTGGAGGGTACAACATTAGAGACAGTCACAGAAACTTATATGTGGGCTCTTCATTCTGACTAACAGTATTATACACCCCATTCATTATTCAAGTCCTCTCCATTATCAAAGTGCCCAGAGAAATAAGATTAACCCAGCCAGAAATAACGCACAGTGGCGTGATTTTTTTTTTCTTCTTCTACAAAGCACTTAGCTGTTCAGGTGCAGGTCTGCACACAAGCACAGAGAAGAAGAATATATGAACATATAAACACCATAGTGTCTGCTGAACATAATAATCCTCTCTAAGAAAATGTGGCTAATGGAGGAGAGGAAGAAAGTGTGAAGGAAAAACAGATTTATGAGAAGGATAAAGAAGATAATGAGTAGAAGATGAAAATATAAAAGAGTTTAATGGGACAAGGAAGGGAGGAAAATGAAGTAGGAAGTATAAGAGGTTGAAGCAAAAAAACAAGGAGATGAAGAGAATGAAAAAGAATGAAAAGATAAAGAGGAGAAGAACATGGGACGAAAAGACACAGTAAAAGGACAACAGAAAGAAAGAAATATAAGGGAAATAAAAAAAAAAAAATAAAAAAAAAAGAGATAAATCCCAAATGTCTGTCTTTCCTTTTATTTCCAACTTGATCATGTCAAGGTGAGTGTGTACCTGCCAGCCTCGGCGGTTTGACGGTGAACACCGGTGACAGCTGCAGCCCCCGGAGGACCCAGAGCCAGAGGAGAGGACACAGGAGGGGGCTGCAGAGTCCTGCACAGGTCCACACCATCCACCCTGAAGATGTTCACACTGTTCCTCCACCACAGGCTCCTGCAGGATCCGAACACATACAACAGAGAGAGAGTTCATTTTTACACATGAGCAAAGAGCTGGAGTTTTTTAAATAACAAATAACCCATCAGCCACTGCTTTAATATGAGGTTTCCACGTTCCACAAATGGTTTTTCTTCTAATGAGGAAATTACTGAACATGCTTAATTATGTGTTTGGGAATCATTTCTGAATCACACTAGTGAAAAGCCCACATTGGTCATTAATTTAAAACCATCAGTGTTTTCTTTTTGTGAAAATGGTACATAAAAATCTGGTTAAAAACATATGAAATATCTGCTTCAGGTGTTTAAACAAAAACTAAGCTGTTTCAAATAATGACAGAAAAAACTCATTTTCCTTAATAATTAATGACATGTGAATTAAGAACATCAATATTCCAAAAACAGAATATCAGAAGGTCATGTTGAAGTCCTCATATGTGGAATTTATAAATAAATAAATAAATGAACTAATACGTATTTTTGAAGCTCTGCTTATAATATTCACATATAGAAGTGAAATAATGAAACATTACAGAATACATGTCACAAATTTTGCTTAAAAAGGCTGAATTATTTGCTCTAAGAATAAAAAAAAAAAAAAAAAAAAAAAAGCCAAATTAATGTTTTTCCCAAGGTTAAATACACATGGACACCATAATGAAACAACACAAAGGATGAAGTTACAACCGGAAATCATGATGCATGTTAGTATATGTTTTACTACACCCACATTATGTAATAACGGTGCAATATGTATTAATTTTTCACCTGATTATGTTATAATGCCGCATTGTGTAATAAAATTCTTGAACACATTTTGTAAGAAACGTTGCAGAAATTTATAATAACTTATTACATATTGCAACAGTTATTACAAAATGTGGGTGTAGCACTTGTTTCGTTTTTTATAAAGAAAATGCAATAATTTGGTGCATTATATAATAAATCATTGGAAAACCATTGAAATTAATGCCTTAATTGGAAAAACCATCGCACCAGCAGAACAACATTAAGCATTTCAGCTTAGAATTAAAACAAAAAAAAATAAAAAAAAAATAGGATGTTTCATTGGTCAAACTTAAATCAAATGTAACTGTGTTTATTATAATGGAGACAAAAAGACACACTAATTAAGTATTACTGACAAAAAGCAGCAAAATGTGGCGTTATTACATAATGAGGTGAAAAATTATGACATTATTACATATTGCGCCATTATTACATACAGGGACAAACATAAAATTAAACCAAAAAAAAAAGGGGGGGGGGGGTAAAAGACAATAAAGCAATCTTGAGAAAATAAATGAAAACATGATTTGTTCTACAAAAATCTGTGGTATAAATACAACCCCTCTCTACAGTTAGTGTTCATACACATTCGGTTCCGTCTGCTTTAGGTACCAGTGTGATGGGACTATTACACAAACAATATGAAAACAATCCAAAGAATTTTAAATACACTTCTCACAGTCAGTAATCTGTAGTCATGTACATCTTTGTAACCCCCCCAACGCTGTAAAATGTCATGTTTCTATAGTTTATAATGTGACAATTAAATTAGATCATAAAATATACATGCAAAACATTATATTATATATTTATAGATGATCAGAAAGCTTGTTTGACTCTAAACTGAGTAAGTTCACATTATTGTGTAGATTGTTTTATATCATAGTTTATGTGTAATTATCATAAGAAGTTAAGTAAAAAAAACTAAAGAAATGACAAATGAGGAAGAATTCAAAACAATGGAAAATCCCATACATTGGATAGAAGCAGATGTAATGGTAGTATTGTGTAAATTGTGCGTTTCTGTCGAGTGCGAAGCTGCTCGGTGTTGACACTCTGTCATCACACATCCTCTGACTGAGGGCAAACAGGAAAAGAACAATGGCAGCATCATCTTCCTCCTCTGCCTCTCTCTCCCTCCATGGGGCTGCGCCTTTGAAGACAGACATGAAAACCAAGCCAGGCCACAGTGGGCCCCCTGAAGGAGGTCCCCTAGCAGATGCAGCCGACCCCCTCCCCTCCCTCCCCTGCTCCCAGCGGCCCCAGGCCCTGAAGACAGCCCCGAGGCTAATCGACCAGGAACACAATAAAGCAGAAACAGAGGCAGCCATTGCTGAGCGTATCTGTCTGTCTGTGCACGGATCAAGGGGAGACTCAACGCAAAACAATAGTTAACAACCTGCTCTTAATAGAAGTAATGATCCAAGAGCTTTTTTTCACACACTTTCCGACACATCTGTTTACATGACGTCGGTCAGGGGGCAAAGAAAGGCCTGTGGTACTGAACGTTTGATGCAGTTTGTGTTGTTTGTTGACAGCACGACAGAGAAAAACCTGAATGAATGTGATCAGATGTGGTTGAATAACAGGTCCGGTTATACCGCCGTGGGGTGACTGTGACTCATTTACATACCAGTAGCCTAAGCGTTGCCGCATGGGGTTAACTTTGGCAGCCTTGATCATGTTCTTTACTAAAATGTTTGTTAATGAAGGCTGAAAATTCACAACATGAAAATATATTGAGGCTGTACATTACTATAATCTTTCAATTCATTTATATCAAAATGTAACTTCTGAACTTCTAGACTTTGCATGTCTGTATCTACTAGCATTTATAAAATCTACTATGTGATGCTCTGGTTTTGTCTAATTACAGGTGTTTTCAGACAGTTAGGTTGGACTTAAATTCATGATTGACAGCTCTAATTACCAATCATGTATCAGATTCTGTCAGCTATGACCTGGATGTGACTCTTCTGCTGCAAAATGCCACATCTGGAAAAGGAAATTCAGCTGGAGTGAGATGGAACTGAAAGAAGATGCAAGATGAACTGACAGCTACTGAAGAATGTCAGAACAAACACACAGAAAAGGCCTCCCAGGTAAAAAGCAGGAAGGATAAGGTGTGTGAAATCAGAGACCGTTGAAGGATGAGAAATCCAGAAGTCCAACATTTATCAGTGCACTAGAGACAGCTGAAGCTTAACTCAAAGAAAGGGAAGAATGCTCAGCCTAAAGAGTGCATACATCAGGAAGAAAAAGTCATGCTGAGCAGGAGTCGAACCTCCAGCGAGTCCATCTAATCCACAGGTGTCAAACATGCGGCCCGGGGGCCAAATCTGGCCCGCGGGATGAATTTGTGAAATGCAAAAATTACACTGAAGATATTAACAATCATTCATTTATTCATTTTCTGAACCCACTTTATCCTCACTAGGGTCACGGGGGTCGCTTGGAGCCTATCTCAGCTACACAGGGGCGAAGGCGGGGTACACCCAGGACAAGTCGCCAGTTCATCTCAGGGCTGAACAACACTCACTCTCACATTCACACCTATGGGCAATTTTAGATTAACCAATTAACCTCTCAGTGCATGTGTTTGGATGATGGGAGGAAGCCGGAGTACCCGGAGAGAACCCACGCAGACACAGGGAGAACATGCAAACTCCACACAGAAAGGTCCCACCCCCCGTCAACTGGTGTTGGAATCGAACCCAGGACCTTCTTGCTGTGAGGCACGAGTGCCAACCACTGCACCACTATGTCGCCCAAATTAACAATCAGTGGTGTCAAAATCATTTTAATTCAGGTTCCACATACAGACACATAGTCCAATTAGATTTCAAGTGGGTCAGAACCAGTAAAATATTATCATAATAATGACAACCCCAAATTTTCTCTTTGTTTTTTTGGTGTAAAAAAATAAAATGATATGAAAATGTTTACATTACCAATCTATACTTTATAAAAACGTGAATAACCTGAACAAATATGAACAAATGGAAATGTCTTTAGAAAAGTAAATGCAATTTTACCAATATTCAGCCTGTTACTAAATGTTTTGTGCGATTGTAATGCACATGTGTGAATGATAAACTGATAAAACGAGGCAGAATTTTGTTAAAATGTTAAAATTGCACTTGTTTTTCTTATGACAGTTCAAGTTGTTCATGTTATTCAGATTTTTAAGGAAACTTTGGAGATGTAAACCATGATATAATTGTACTTTTTTCAGTGTTATTAGTTTACTGGTCCAGCCCACTGGAGATCAAATTGGGCTGAATGTGGCCCCTGAACTAAAATGAGTCTGACACCCCTGATCTAATCTGTCCTCCCTTAGCTCAATGATGACCCAAACTGACCTCTACAGGAGAAGGAAGATGAGTGGAAGTAGACAGAGACTGACCTGAGGCAGAGACTGGAGGAGACTGAAAACACACTGTAGAAAAAGAAACTGAAGTGGTACAAATGAGTCAGCTTCTCTTAACCCAGTGTTTTTCAACCTTGGGGTCAGGACCCTACATGGGGTTGTCTGGAATTCAAAAGGGGTCACCTGAAATTTCTAGAAATTGATGAAAAAAACAAAACAAAACAAAACAAAAGAAAAACCTGAATAAAAAGTATTTTTTAATGATTAAATATATATTTCATTATAATTAAAACACCACACTTTTCCTAATAAAAATCAAGTTATAATAATAATAATAATAATAATAATAATAATAATAATAATACATCGGTTTTATATAGCGCTTTTCTAAGTTCTCAAAGACGCTTAAAATGCAGGATATAATATCTGAGAGGGCATATATTGATTGACCCGATCATGTGACTGCGTGCGTTACTCTGCTTCAACCTGCCTGGACACGGTCGCAGTCAGAAAACTGGACCGAACAGAGAATGGAAAGATTACTTCAGCCACCTGGACCCGCTAAGACATCTAAGAGAGAAAAGAAAGAGAAACTGAGAAGCAGACACCAAAAAGGTGCATTAAATACATTAATTATATAGCCTAAATGTCAGCTAAAATTAACGTTTATTTGCAACATAGTATAGCAAACTATTACATGATCAAAAACAAATTAATTTCAGCAAAAAAATGTCTTTGTTTTGAATGTCTAGGGTCGTCAGAAATTTGTGATGTTAAAATGGGGTCAAAAAGCTAAAAAAGGTTGGGAACCACAGTCTTAACCCTGCCCCCCAGTCCCTTAACACCACCCCATAGTAACACCTCATCTCTACAGTGCTTAAAACAAAGTATTACTTTCACCACTAATTTTTCCTCAGATTTGTAAAACCTCAGTGATAGCCTAAGTATCACTAATCCATTAGTCCACAGGTGTCAAACATGCGGCCTGGGGGCCAAATCTGGGCCGCCAAAGGTTCCGTTCCAGCCTGCGGGATGAAAGTGCAAAAATTAACCTGAACACTCAAGGTTGCCCAAATCATTTTGGTTCAGGTTCCACATACAGACCAATCCAGACCAAAAAATAACAACACAATAACCCCTAAATAATGACTACTACAAGTTTTCTTTGTGAAAAATTGTGTGGAAAAAATTTAAGTGAAAAAATAGCATTACACTGTGAAAATATTTACATTTTCAAAACTCTTCTTTCACAATAAAACGCAAATAAATACACAAATAAAAACAAAGATGAACAACCCGAAACATGCAATTTTTACAGTATTCTGCCTGTTACTAAATGTTTTGTGCATTTATAGATCTACTGTGATCTGGAGTTGTGTTAATAATAAGAGATGTGATATTGTAGAAATTGTTCAAATTTTAGTTCCAAACTCCAAAATTTTAACAACATTCTGCCTCTTACCAAATGTTTATGTAACATTGTGTGTAACGTACATGTATAAATAATAAGTTGAGGCATTATATTGTTAAAATTGCAATAATTTTTCAAATGAAATTTCTGTTTTTTTCAGGTTATTCACATCTTTTTTGTAAAATGTAAATATTTTCATAATTTAATTGGGTGTTTTTGTATGAAGACAAAAAGAAAAACTTAGGTTTGTCATTATTTATAGGTTATTAAGTCATTATTTTACTGGTCTGGGCCGTTTCAGATCAAATTGGGCTAAATATGGCCTCTGAACCAAAATGAGTTTGACACCCATGCTTACACACCTAAATTATTTCCCTCACTGTGAACAACTTCAAAGATGATTCCATCACATGCAGTCCGTTTGTTTACACACCAAACCAACACATTACTCAGGCTTTTTTTAAATTTTGTCGCAAAGTGCATTGTGGGAATGGGAGTTCCATGCAGCTGCAGTGTCCACTACCAGGTCAGAAGAAATAGAAGGAATCATTGTAAGTCTGTTGTCTTCTTATAATACGAGGTGTGTGATTGTGAAAAACAATACTTAGACATCAGTTTCATGACATTTTGGGAATATGTCACTGTGTCAGCTTATCATACACGTACTGTAAGGAGCGAGTGAGCAGTGAGGGCCTGGTTATACCCTGTACACTTGCAAGGCATGTATGATAAGCCTGTACAATGACATATTCCCAAAATGCCATGAAACTGATGTCTATTGTTTTTCACAATCACACACCTCATATTATAAGAAGAAAATTGACTTACAGCGATTACTTCCATTTCTCCTGACCCGGTAGCAGACAAGGTTTCATTGCTGCTGTGGCTGCGTGGAATTCCCATTCCCACAATGCACTTTGCGACAAAATTTCCAAAAAGGCCCGAGTGATGTATCGGTTTGATATGTAAACAAAGGGACTGCATGTGATGGAGATTCTTACCCTGAAACTACTCTACACTTATTCTTTTTATATGAACATTCTTCTAATTTCTGGTCCAAAATTGAAAAATATATCATATTTAAAAGTAATAAAAAGATAACTATAACATCCCAAAATGTAATTACATATTTTAAACATGATTTCCACAATTTAGAATTTGTTATAAATTTGTTCATCTTATTTGGAAATTTTCTTATACATAAAAATAAATATACTAAAACACACTCAAATTTTAAAAATTTCCAACTGGAATTTGAAAATTATATTAAATCTTTAGAATTTATCTATAATTTAAAAAAAAAAGCTCTAACACCCTGGCTGTGTATAAACAATTCTTTAATATTGACTGAACTCTCTGTTGCATTTATTTATTTATTTATATTTGTTAGATTTGCTATTTTTTATTTTTTATTTATTTATTTTCTTTAGACTATTATTTGTATATTAGGCTTTATATCTTTAAATCTATGCATTATTTTCCTAAACTTATATGTTCAAATGCTTTTCCCTTTTTGACATCTTGTTGTTTGTTCCAGTTTTCGCACTGCATACTCAAATGTTTTCGATAAAGTTGGAAAAAAAACTGCTTGTGATGGAGTCATGTTCGAAGTTATTCACAGTGAGGGAAATAATTTAGATGTGTAAGCACAGAAAGACTAATGGACTAGTGATAATTTGGCTCTAATTGAGGTTTTACAAATTTGATCCATTAAACACTATAATCCATTCCTACCCACATCTATTTCTGACAGCACCCATTTGTTCCTGAACTGCTCTTTTGAAGCCACTAGTTTGTGTTTTTGCTAGTTGCTATGTTGGATATTTTGGAGCTGGAAGTAACCATGTTTGAACAAAAGTCATGGGGTTGTGACAGGTGAGCTAATACTAATCACTAGCTTATTCAGTAATTATGTCAAATTCATCTAGCATTGACTAACAAAGTCACTTCATGGTCTCAGATTTGTCAGTAACCTATTAACTACAGCTACAGTGGTGGTGTCTGAAAGGAGAAAAATGCACTTTATTAACCCTTTCATGCATAGGTCACTACAGTGGACAGTTATTCTCCAGCTGTTCTCTTGTATATTCATGGGTTTTGATGTTTTAGTTCCATATCAGCCAACACAGAGGACGCTTATGCACCATCCCATACCCTGACATTCATACCATTACTGTAACTTTACTGTTCATGATAAACCTGATCTGCAGTTATCATGTTTAAGTGTAAATCAATTGTTATTTGTTAGACAAGAAGGTTTTTTTGCATATTATCTCCATGAAGTGAGTAATTACTGGCATTAGAATATGTTAAAATGTGAGAAGACATCAGATTAGCAGCATTAAAAATGTTTTTATTTCATTGTTTTCATATCACTTTCTGATATTGGGTTTTAAACACATTTCCTTATTTCAAAAATTAAATGCATGGATATTTTTGTAACTCCACAGAAAAAAAAAAAAAAAAAAAAAAAAACTCAATCGCATTGTTTTTTTCATTCCTTAGGAGGAATAAAAACACTGAAGAAAAAAATCTTGACTGAGGTTCTCACAATTCATGCATGAAAGGGTTAAATTAAAAGACAGTCCATCTAGACAGGAGAGTCTGTCATACACACCTGTCAATCAAAGCTCGACATGGCACACATCAAACCTTCTATTCACCCTGACATCTGATAGAGTAAAACATTAAAAATACATTACTTAATAGAGGGTCCAAATAGAGCAAATGAGAATGGAATGAGTCCTGGAAAACAGTTGCTGACATAGCATTATTAACCCTTTCATGCATAGTGGTCACTACAGTGGACAGCTATTCTAGAATGTAATTTAACCTGAACGTCTATAACAGTACCTACATAATATCTGCATGAGTGAATATAAAGGCTAGGAAATAAAATGTTACTAATATTTAACCCATAAAGACCCAGTGTTTCTTTGATTGCAATTCCCAAATAATTGTTTCTCTCTATTTACCCTTTCTTAAGTGATTTATCACCATTTATTATTCTATTATCCTCTGTATTTAGCATTTTTTCAGTGTAAAGTAGGTATTTTATTATATTTAATCTGCTGATGATGATGCTGTTCATTAAAACTCAGTAAATTCAAAGGATATTAAATCAGAAACAGGGAAAACAGAAAAAAAAAGTAACTTTTTCAGCAAATCTATCATTAATTAAGTGTCTCCATCCACTGTCATTGATCCAACTTCATGGGTTTTACTGGTGAATCAATGTTGTAGAAGATGACAGTGTTTCCACGGTAACAACGTCCAAATGGGTCGTATCTGATGACCATGAAAAGATGACAAACTGTATATGAAACTAATTATTTACATTTTCACGGAGTTAAAAAAAAATGTCCAGCTGAGTGGACGTTTTTTAACTCCATGAAAAATAGATTCATATATATATGTTTTTTTTTAATTGCATTGTTTTTGTCATGCCTAAAGAGGAATAAAATCACTCCAGAAAAAATATTGACTAAGGTTCTCATAATTCATGCATAAAAGGGTTAAAGAAAAGTTCAGTGTAAGTTTATGGATGCCAAGAGTTTTTGGAGTTAAACCCAGTTCATGTTCATGTTCATTGATCCAACTTCATGGGTTTTACTGGTGAATCAATGTTGTAGAAGATGACAGTGTTTCCGCGGTAACAACGGAGCCTCTGAACGTCCAAATGGGTCATATCTGATGACCATGAAAAGATGACAAACTGTATTTGAAACTAATTATTTACATTTTCACGGAGTTAAAAAAAAATGTCCAGCTCAGCTGAGTGAACGTTTTTTAACTCCATGAAAAATAGATTCATATATATATGTATATATTTTTTTAATTGCGTTGTTTTTTTTCATCCCTAAAAAGGAATAAAATCACTCCAGAAAAAATATTGACTAAGGTTCTCATAATTCATGCATGAAAGGGTTAAAGAAAAATTCAGTGTAAGTTTATGGATGCCAAGAGTTTTTGGAGTTAAACCCAGTTCATGTTTGGTTTCAATAGGATGTTATCAACCGACCCAAACCAAAATGTGTCTGGATGCATCTACAGCCACACAGACAAAAGCTAACACAGAAAACAACCGATGGTAGACATGTTACCAATAATACACTCTGTTCCAAGACGGTATAATCGTAGAATATGTATGGGGGACTATTTTTGGACAGTCGGCTCACACATGGACATACTTGCCCACACTTACACAGACTATTGTGTGTGAGAGAATACAGTTTCTCGGATGTGGATTAGGGCTGGAATGAGGATAATAAATATTCAGTGAAGATCGGCTTTGAAAAAAAAGTCTAAGATGAGGTTAAATCTGCAGGAAATTGAGTCTATGAAAGGTGTCCGGTTTGAATGTTTGACCTGCTGCTCTTACTTTTATGTGTCCTTGTATGTATTGCATTGTCTGCCCTGTTTCATGCATTGATGTTCCTTGTTTTAACCCTTTCATGCACAGTGGTCACTACAGTGGACAGTTATTCTACATCTATTCTCTTGTTTATTCATGGGTTTTGTTGTTTTAGTTCCATATCAGCCGACACAGTGGACACTTATGTATCATCTCATACGTTGACACATCTATACAATTACAGTAACTTTGCTGTTCTTGATAAGGCAAATTTATTCGTATAGTACAATTCATACACATGCTTTACAAAAATAGAAAAGAGACAGGTTGAAAACACACAATTACAATTAAAACATAATCAAGAAACATAAATAATAATCAATTAAAATAAAATAAAAGAGAAGAGTGCAGATAGAACACTTATAGCTGTGATATAAATCTAATCTGCAGTAACATGTTGAGTGTATATCAATTGCTAGTTGTTATTAGACTTTAATTAAACATTTTCTTAAACAAAAAGTTTTTTGTTTTTTTTGCATATTATCTCCATGAAGTGAGTAATAACTAGTATTAGAGTATGATCAAATGTGAGCAAACATAAGATTAACTGCATTAAAAACAGTTTTTATTTCATAGTTTATCACTTTCTGTTATTGCATTTTAAATACATGTTTCTTTGCTTCAAAAATTAAACATATTGTGTCCAGATGAGCGGACATTTTTGTAACTCCATAAAAAATAGGTTTATTAAAAACTTTTCAATCACATTGTTTTGTTTTTTTCATGCCTAAAGAGGAATAAAAACACTCAGGAAAAAAAAATCTTGACTAAGGTTTTCATAATTCATGCATCAAAGGGTTAATGTACTTGGTGTTTTGGTGGTTGTCTCGGTACTGAATGCACCTGATGGATATTTTTTTTCCAAGGTCTCTGCAAAGAAGTAACAACTTGAAGTTCGTGAAGATTCAGTGTCAAGTTCAAAGGCAGCAAAGGACATGAACTTTGACATTTATGACTTTCATAGCACTAAACCAGTACTCAGCGTTTTTGCAACAAATATTCATCAGCGCACAAGACAATGACCCATGCAGGGCGATGGTCCCTCTGAGCATGTACAGCTACATCTCAAAAAATTAGAATATCATGAAAAAGTTCAATATTTTTTGTCACTCATTTCAGAAAGTGAAACCCATATATTATATAAACTCATTAGACATAGAGTGAAATATTTCAAGCCTTACTGAATTTATGCAATATTCAAATTTTCTGACACACTGAATTTGGGTTTTCATTATCTGTAAGCCATAATCATCAAAATTTCAAGAAATAAGTCTTGAAATATTTCACTCATTGTCTAATAAGTCTATGTAATATTCATTCATTCATTCATTTTCTGAACCCGCTTTATCCTCATTAGGGTCACGGGGGTGGCTTGGAGCCTATCCCGGCTACATAGGGGCGAAGGCGGGGTACACCCTGGACAAGTCACCAGTTCATGTAATATATCGGCTTAAATTTGTTTAGAGGTCTTTTTTATGTCTTTGTGCATAAGAAATCAATCTAAGTGAATCCCCAAAGGAACTTTGTGTTGATAAATGCAAGTTATGCAAATTTACAGGATTTCAGTTCTGTTGCAACATGTTGATGGTCATATGAACTATGTTTTCAGGTCAAAAATGTCCAATTTTATCACAATTAATGCTATATTTTCATGTCACAAATGGCCAAGTTATATTTGAACTGAATTTACCTGAAAAACAAACATTCTATTCTTTTAGATTCCCCAATTTTTCTTACAAGATTATATACTACATATCATGTTTTATTTTTACAGGTTCAATATGGAGTATGGTGCTGATCCATCCTGCTTATGTTACGCCAATACATACATGAAGAATGTCACATGTCACTTTTTAAATCAACAGTTTTCTAATAATAAGCATTTTTATAAAGAAATAACAATTCTATATTGTTATTTACTCTTTAGTATGATGATAAACTATACAATAAATAATTCTGATCCTAGTTTTTGCACAGGGATCATTTGTGGAAACAGTGACATGGCTGCCGAGCATCAGTATGATGGGATCCGTAACAACCATGTCACATCCGTCCACTGCCACATTTTGTGTTTTTGTGTCAGCTGTTATTGTTTTAGATCCACAATAGTAACATTTATGAATAAGAGGAGAATTAGCAATAGTAAGTATATAAGTTTATTACTAATAAAGTACTGGTACTGACCAGAGCATCATGGGTAATGTCACGTCTGTCCACCAGCAAAAGTTTTCACATACACATGCTATTGAAAATCCAATATTTCTGAAAATAGAGCTTCCACTGTCAAATAATATCAGTAGTCTGTGCACAAATGTATTAGCATTATTTCAACACAGTTCTATGCATTTCTTACAACTTTTTTTTTTTTTTTGACAAAAATGCACACTCATTTGACCCCCTAAGTAAATTTTAGCCAATATAGGTTTCACTTTCTGAAATGAGTGACAAAAAATATTGAACTTTTTCATGATATTCTAATGTTTAGAGATGTAGCTGTATATGTTCTCTTTAACCACTGTTGAGCTTATCCAAGAAGTTTATTTGCCCTTTAAAGTCCTTCAAGAAAAGCAGAGGAAGAAATGTTCCACAAAGTATTGGGAATATTCCACCAGTTCTATATAAAGCACTGGTGAAAAGGAGAGCGATTGTGTTTATTTAGTAATGAGGAGTCCACGGTTCAGCAGCGCACATACACACAGCTGAACACCACACAGAGACTGAAGCACCACCAACAGAAAGCCTCCTGATAGCTCTCACATTGCATCAAGTCACTGAGTGACAGGTACATTGTCCAAGGCAAGCGGGAAAAGAGTGGTGAAACATGTTTCTCGGAGAGAGCTCCTCAGCCAGTCAGGGAAGCAGCCCACCACGGCCAGGAGCACAGCGTTGACACAAATGTATTTCTGGGGTGGCCCCGATTGGTTGAGTGCACTCCATGAAAACAGGGTCCTTCAGAAGTTGGCTGTGGGCTGAATGATTTACACAAGCATTAATATTTGAGTGACTATTTGAACTTCTAAACGTTTCTGTATTTCTATTTGAAGAATCATCAGTCGTTGTGCATGAATAAATACAACTGTGCTGTGATATCACTGTGCCCTGAAATGTGGAAATGCTGTTCATTGACAATACTTCTAGTTTTTCTATATATACATATATATATATACATACATATATATATATTTATATATACATATACATATATATATATATATATATATATATATATATATATATATATATATACATACATATATATATACATATATATATATACATATACATACATATATATATACATATATATATATATACATATACATATATATATATATATACATATACATATATATATATATATATATATATATATATATATATATATATATACATATACATATATATATACATATACATATACATATATATATATATATACATATACATATATATATATACATATATATATATATATATATATACATATACATATATATATATATATATACATATACATATACATATATATATATATATACATATACATATACATATATATATATATATATATACATATACATATATATATATATATATATATATATATATATATATATATATATATATATATATATATATATATATATATACATATATATATATATATATATATATATATATATATATATTTTTTTTTTTAATTTACTTTTTATTTTGTTTTGAGAAAAACATAACACAAATACTTAAACTAACAATAGGGGGGGGGGGGGGGGGGAGTCCAGCCTTAGAGCAGCATCTAGTCCACATATACATACATCACACACATGTATAACCATATATACATATATATATATATATATATATATATATATATATATATATATATATATATATATATATATATATATATATATATATATATATTTTTTTTTTTTTTTTTCCCCTTTACAGTAAAGTTTGAGAATCCTTTGAAATTATACAAAGTCCGGTCTCACAGTTACAATACAAGTGAGCCACTGACCAGTTTTCAGTAAAAATATCAGTTTTACATCTTAAATTCAGTGTGATTCTCTCCATGACATGTATATTGTACACTACATCAGTTCAGTCATGTATAGCGGCTATGTCTCTTTTCAGCCATTTTCTAGTCAGTTCTTCTAGATTTGTAAATTAGAAGTCTCTGTTTATAGAATTGTATGGGAAGTTTTCTAGAGTAAGTTCTTAAGCCGTTTTTTTTTTTTTGTTTTAGAGTATATATACTAACCTTAATGTCAAGCTGGTCACTAACCCACCTGTTTTGGTCTGTTTTTTGTCTTTCTGTGCTGTATGCAAAGCTGCTGAATATTTGAATTCCCCTCAAGATTAAAAAAGTAAGTAAGCATCTGTCTCTCTCTCTCTCTCTCTCTCTCTCTCTCTCTCTCTCTCTCTCTCTCTCTCTCTCTCTCTCTCTCTCTCTCTCTCTCTCTCTCTCTCTCTCTCTCTCTCTCTCTCTCTCTCTCTCTCTCTCTCTCTCTCTCTCTCTCTCTCTCTCTCTCTCTCTCTCTCTCTCTCTCTCTCATAACCTGTGTGGCTGAAGTCTTTAGTACAGACTTTATTAAAGGAAAAGGAGGTCAGTGGTTGAAGATGTATTCAACCCATAAAGACCTTGTGCTACTTTTGTGGTAGTTCCCAAATTGCCTTTTCTCTATATTTAACCTTTCTTAAGGGATTAGTCACCATTTTTTGTAATATTATCCTCTTTATTTTGCATTTTTTCAGTGAAAATCTGGTGTTTTTCTATATTTAATTCACTGATCACAGAGATGTTCATACAAGCTCAGAGTAAATTCAAAGGTTATCATATCTCAAACAGAGAAAACTGATGAAAAAGTGACATTTTCCAACAAAATATACCATTAACTGAGTGTAGACCTAGAGTCTCCATCCACTGTCATTGATCCAACTCCGTGGGTTTTACTGGTGAATCAATGTTGTAGAAGATGACGGTGTTTCCACATTCACTACGGAACTTCTGAACGTCCAAATGGGTCATATCTGATGACTGTGAAAAGATGACAAACTGGATTTTACACCAATGGATTAATTATCAATACGTATTAGATATTTTAGATCAGCAGATGGTTTTGGTCGACGAGGGATGTTTGGATCTTTATGGGTTAAAAATGAAGCTGTAAATATTTTTGCACGGTGAAAGAAGAGAAAAATCTAATCTGGAAATCTGCTGTGAAGTGTATCTGAAGACGACAACTTTTGGCCTTTTATGGTCTTTGACGGTTTTTATTTTATTATTAACACTGATCTTTTGTCCTAAGTACTATTAAAATTGATGTAATGCTCTAGTTTAATTCATGTAACCGTCAAGATGCTTTTAAGTGCTGTAAAATAAGTAAAAAACAAAACTCTCAATGACTTTAACACTTTTAAGGCACTGGATTTTCAGGCTGATTGTGTGATCAAACCTTGACGTTCTTAGTTTAAAGCTTCTAATCTGTTTTTTGTAATTAGAACCTAAATTCCTGCTAGTGCTGAGAAAATCAGATGCTTTAATAAAAATAAATAAATCTATAAAAAATAAATCAGAAAAATCAGTTTCAGACAATGCACATAAACATGTTCACCTTATGTAACATTTATTATGGTATTTTTTCCCATTACAGTGACAATCGCCAATTGGACAAATCAAAAATGACTATTGTGCTCATAAAGTTGTTAGTATAATCTTATCAGGTGCAATTTTACTCAAAGAATATGCTTAAAATGTGAAGATGGCAGCTTGTTTGTTATTATGTCTATATTTTGGACAAAATTATCTCTTTCTATGACTATAACGCTGTCATTACATCACAAACTGCTTCAAACTTACTTAACTAAAGCAATTTCATAAGAATGGAAACTGTCAAGAGTCTAAAGGATGGAAAAAAAGGGTGACTTAAAAAAAAATAAAAATAAAAAATATATATACAGGGTGGGGAAGCAAAATTTACAATGAACATTTGGTTGTTTTTTCTCAGCAGCCACTACGTCAATTGTTTTGAAACCAAATATATTGATGTCATAATCATACCTAACACTATTATCCATACCTTTTCAGAAACTTTTGCCCATATGAGTAATCAGGAAAGCAAACGTCAAAGAGTGTGTGATTTGCTGAATGCACTCGTCACACCAAAGGAGATTTCAAAAATAGTTGGAGTGTCCATAAAGACTGTTTATAATGGAAAGAAGAGAATGACTATGAGCAAAACTATGACGAGAAAGTCTGGACGATACTATTAAAGAAGAATGGGAGAAGTTGTCACCCGAATATTTGAGGAACACTTGCACAAGTTTCAGGAAGCGTGAAGGCAGTTATTGAGAAAGAAGGAGGACACATAGAATAAAAACATTTTCTATTATGTCAATTTTCTTGTGGCAAATAAATTCTCATGACTTTCAATAAACTAATTGGTCATACACTGTCTTTCAATCCCTGCCTCAAAATATTGTAAATTTTGCTTCCCCACCCTGTATATCAACCAAAAAGTGGATGCCAAACAAAAAATAACCAGCACTCCTGTACACATTCCACTCACAGGCAGTTAAATTTATTATTCTGCAAGATCATTGTAAAATAAATATATCAGTCTAACACACAAGTCTTAATTTATGTTAAATACAAAGACAATAAATATGCAGATGCATTGGATGGTACTCATCAAAGCTGTGTCAAAATTGTTTTAACTTAAGGCATTTACTAAGTTGTAACAGCGATAACTACAAGAAACTGGAGAGTAAATGTATTAGCCCTTTAAGTGCCAAAGTTGCAATATTGCGGCAAGCAACAGAACTCAATGAAACAGTATTTTGAAATCTTGATATCAAAATTAAATATATATATATAGAAAACTATGTAGGTTGAAATATTTTTGATTTCCATCACTGTTGTGCCGTCTTAAGCTGTTACTGTTTTATATTTGTTTGAAAATGGATTAACATGCAACATTTGTTGTACAAAAATGATATTTCACTTATTTAAAACTGAAAATGAAAACCTAAAAGAACAATAACATCATCTCTAGTCCCTGAATAATTGTCATTTACCAACTGTAAACATCTACTTTTGTCTTCTTCTAAATACAATCCCTCACATGAGCCACTGCCTGAACACCGCCTCTACGTGGACATTCAGCAGTTTGGTTCGCTGGGTTTCGTGTTCCGGCACTGGATGCACTGTTTCAAATAATCCAAAAAGTCGGGGAAAAGAATCTTTTCGCTCACTGATGTCACCGTCTTCAGAGTTTCCTCACAGTTATGCTGAAAGACGAAAAAAAAAACAAATCCTGTTGGTTCAGTTCTTCGCTCCTTCTGATCACTACTTTTCTACTGTTCTTCTACACATGTAAAGGTCAAAGGTTAAAACACAGACTGAACGTTTGCAGTCAAAGGAAATACTCACCTTCTGGATGACCTGCTTCAGGTTCCTGATGAGGCGCACGTCCTGATCGTTTCCAGATTCGTTTTTGTGTTTGACCAGGATCTCATGCACTTTACAGAAGAATGCATTCTATAACCGATAAATAAAAATGAATTAGCGTTTGAAAATAAGGCGCAAAATGGCTTTTAACAATTACTTTTCCTCATAAGTATTTTTCTGGATACCTTTGCATTGTACATTCAAAGATTCTAAGTATTTTATTGTCATGTCCAGTAAAAAAAAATTTTCAATGCACAATGAAAATTTTACTTTGCTGTCCACACTGAATGCCAAGAGAATTAAAAAAAAAAAAAAAATAGAAAAAGGAAATTAAAACAAGAGGCATAAAAGGGAATGGGCATAAAATATAAACTACTATAATTAAGATAAATATATATTTACATAAATGTGCAATGTATGAGTAAGTGTGCAAACTATCAGAGACAAATATGTAACATGTGCAAAGCTGCCAGAATGAAATGGACAGTAAAATAAGATAAAGTAATTTCTTACCGAGCACTTGTTATTGCTGTTGTACAGATGTGCCACACTCTCTACGTACAACTCCTGCAGAAAAAAGGTGGTTCAATACTTCATGTTTTTCCCTTCATTAATAAATCAGTGCAAAAAATTACAAATTAAAAGTCTTCTTACCTTGTTGAGGGTGTTGTTGTACACGTCGATAATGTTAATTATACTTTTATAATTCTGTGGATTATGAAGACTGACCGAACTGACCAGAACAGCCGCAGCAGAAACCAGCAGGATCATCAACATCTTCATGATTGGTTTGTTTTTGGTTTTCTAACTGTGAATGGATCACTTGAGGTGTCAGTTTGCAACTTATTCTGAGATGTGAACCGTGAACTAATTTATACTCACTTTTGCCCACGCCTCTATGTTATTCCCCTGATGAAAAAGAAAGTCAGTCAGCAGTGAGATAAAATGTGGTTGATGAGCACAAACTTCACCAAAAGTCAGATATGGTTCTCTGAACAGGATGTAGAGACGCTTGCTGTACCAAAAAAAAAAAAAAAAGAAGCTATACATTTAAAATGTCTTATTTTCTCCAGCAAAAAGAAAAAGTCATAAGTGACAGAGTGAGCTTCTTTCAAGTGATTTAATGAAGTTATGAACTTGCACAGTAGCAGTTACGAACACGGAAATGTAATGACAAACTTCGAACCATTTTGCTCAAACAAAACAGGAATCACACTTTATGTTCAGTTGTGATTTAACTACACAGCAGAGCAATGCATTCTGGGTGGGCATGGATTTCTTGAACTGACTGTGGGCTTCCCTCGAGCTTCTGTGTCATTGTTTGTGGTCCACCATCTGAAACTGGATGAACGTAGTCTTTTCCCACCCACATTAACTAGTTATTTCCAAAGAACTGTTAAAGAGTCTGTGGTGGACTCAGTGCAGATATGACGACAGTGACGAGATACTGCACTTGGTGATCTCAGAGTTCTGGTCCTGGTTCTTGCGGATGCGGTAGAAGTGTTCGATGTAACTGGACCGGCCCAGCAGTTCCACAAAGTCCTCATCGTGGGTGATGATGAGCAGCTGGAAGTTGCGTTGACCAGAGCGGCTCTTAATGATTCTGTGAAAAACAAAAAAGGAAATAGGAATGAAACTGTTAAATCCTACGGTTCCAAACTCAACTTGGACTCGACTGTTGACTCGTTAATTTTAACTATGGGAACAGACTAATATTTTTGGCCTTTTACTGTTTTCATCCATAAATTGTTGAGAAATGTTCAACCAGTGTTTTATCTTATTTTATCTAATACAACCCCAGATACAAAAGAGTACAGGGACCATTCTATATTCCAGAACAGAAAGTTATACTGAAATGTAACTTGTCTTCTATTTTACTGTGGACAAAATAATCACAATATAATCCAACATATTTCATGTTTTATCTGGTGAACTTCACTACATTTGTACATTTACAAAATCCCCACCGGGATTTAAAGGAGTTATATTTTCATATTTTCAGTATGGACTACAACCGCCTCTGCTGACAAACAATTATGTTGTACTCGGAGAAATGTTCGTCAGAAGTCTTAACCTTATAAGTGCAAATGTCATGACATTAACAAATTAAGCAGGAATTAAAACAGGTTGTAGGAATCCACTGGATTTTTGCCAAAATGAATATAAAGATAGCTTTGCAGCACCTGGAGGGTTCAGATTCAAACTTTTTGAACTATTAGGGTCCAAATACACAAATAAATGTACCAAAGACTAATAAAAGTGGGTATAGGAGACAGATGTAGGCTCGGTGATGTAGCAGCTACGTAATGACATATTTTAATTGGATCACGTGGTGACGGTTGCAATTCGTGATATATATCACTGGTTCGCTTTAGGTGATGTTTGGTAGCGAGTGGGTGATGGAGGGAAGCTCACTTTTTGCTGACCACTTTGTTTTGTCCTTTTAAGTATATTTTCTTGTCATGGATTAATTTAACACCAATGAACTAAATCGCAAGATGTTTTTAATGCTTGGATGCATGTAGAATTTTGTGATACAAAATAAAGGAATCTTGTTTAAACCATGGATTGTTCTTTGGACTGAGGCGCATCGGGCAATTTCCCCCAGTTCAGCCGCTCGGCGACATGAACTTTGTTAGATAGTCACCAAAAGTGGGTTTAGCAAAATATGACCCCTTTAACAAAGCAAATAGTTCACATGAGTAGCTTCTCATTTCTTAAACAACTATCGTTTTACTAGACAAAGGTAAAGATTGGATGATGCCAGGATTCATAAGTCTCAGAGTCCAGACCTGAACCTTATGGAGAATCTGTGGGATGTGATGGAGAAGACTTTACACAGCGATCCGCTCCTCATCATCGATAGAAGATTCTGGCCAGAAACGAATTCAACTCTGGACTCGGTGACATTTATTGTGATGTAACATTAACGATGCCACGGCAAATGCATCCTGTCATTAGAGCTAAAGGTAGTTCAACAAAATATTCTGAGTGGGACTGGGATGAGCACTGAAATATTGAAACGCAGAAAGATAGGAGGGGATTTGGATATTTCCTCCTCTACAGAGCAGAACACAATAGAATAAGGAGGAATGAGGATGTATTCTAATGCTTTAGTGCAGGGGTGTCCAACTCATTTTAGTTCAGGTTCCACATTCAGCCCAGTATGATCTCTAGTGGGATGGACCAGTAAAATAATAACAGTAAAAAAAGTCAAATTACATTATGAAAATGTTTACATCTACAAAGTTTCCTTAAAGATCTGAAGAACATGAACAACCTGAAAAATAAGTGCAACTTAACAATATTCTACCTAAGTTCATCATTTACACATGTGCATTAGAACTTACAGATCACAGAGGATCTACAAATACACAAAACATTTAGAAAAAGGAAGAATGTTGGTCAACTTACACTTACTTCTCTTAAGACATTTCAGATTGTACATATTTATTCAGGTTATCCACTTTTTTTTTTTTGAAAGTGGAGGTTGTAAATGTAAAGTATTTTACTGGTCTGACCCAATTGAGGTAATATTAGTCTGTATGTGGAACCTGAACTAAAATGATTGTTAATATCGTAAATATAATTTTTGCACTTCACAAATTCCTCCCCCAGGCCTGATTGGAGCCTTCAGTGGGCTGGTTTTGACCCATGGGCCATATGTTTGACACCTGCGCACAAACCTAATCTGAACACTTGAACACATTTAATCCCTCAGATTTAACCTGACTGAAAACCATCTTTCAGCTATAACATCCATAACTGACAGAAACACTTGGGCTCAGGGTTACTGTGATAAACCTGTGACTGCGACAGAGTTGCATTCACATCTAATTAATGTAGTTATAATACTACATGGATGCAAAGTCTAGTTGTAGGAAGCACGGTTTTACTAACAGAACTGAAGACAACTACAGATGTAAACCCAAACAGTCAAAATACAGTCATGGAAAAAAATGATTAGTTCACCCTTATTTTCTTCAATTTCTTGTTCATTTTAATGCCTGGTACAACTACAGGTACATTTGTTTGGACAAATATAATGATAACAAAAATAGCTCATAAAAGTTTAATTTCCGAGCTGATATCTAGCCATTTTTCATGTTTTCTTGATAATAACCAAAATCACTTGAGCTCTCTGATCAATATCTATGGCATTGTACTGCCAAAAACAGTGCTTTTAGGCATTCCGTGTTTTCTTTTCTGTCTGTTTTAGTCACATGATACAAATAGGAGTTAGTACTTGATGACATAACCATTGTAATTGATGACTTTTGATGTAGATGATATTAACATATGATACATATATACTTTTATTGATCTGAAAAAGTGAATTTCTCCTTGGGGATTAATATTAATCTGTAATTAACTGCTCTACATTTGTCTTCATTATATGACATTTAATGCACATCTGTGGATATTATTGTATGGACTTAAACACTTCTCTGAATGTTTAGTTAACACTAAAAAAGAAAACACTCTTGCTATCCAAACATTTCACCTCTTTTCTTAAAAATGTGGAATTTAAGGAATAAGGACAGTGCTCCTCGGTTTAATAGTTGCTTTTTGTTTGTTTTTAGTCCATCCTCACTTCTGCTTGTGGGCTATAATGTTGTTTTAATGTTAAGGTCACATTTAGAGGTCAGCTGTTTAAATGCAGTCCTCAGAAGTTTAGAAGTTTTAATGTACTTCTCTGAGTTTGTACTGACTCTACAAGGGCATGCGCCAGTGACTCGATGTTCTCTCGGTCTAAGTTGGTGGTGGGTTCATCCAAGGCCAAAATCCCACAGTTGAGACAGAAGGTCTCTGCCAGAGCAAGACGGATGATCAGAGATGCCAACACCTACACAAGGAGACGGAGAAAAAAAACCCCCACACATAAGCAAAACGTGAATGCAACATATGTGGTATACAAATAAAACAAACTCATGGAACGACAGCATCACAACAAATACAAACCGCAGTTATTAAATAACTAATAATGTTTATTCTACTTTTAGTTCTATTCTATTTTAGTTTTTGTAAAATTTTATATATTGCACTGACGGGAGTAACACTCCTAATTACATTGTACACACAATGACAATAAGGCTAATGTATTGTATTGTATACTAATATTAAAGTATGGCGCCCCCTATTGGTGAACTTGCACAATAACACAACCTGTGTAATGAAGTAAACTTGGACAAATACGAGTTGAAAGCAGCGTCTTGTACCTTCTGACCAGCGCTGCAGCGTCCTCTCATGTCCAAAGCCGTGTCTCCTTTCACCATAACCACCCTGTAGTTGTAAACCCTGCGCTTCACTCCGGCAGACGAGTTCTCATCCATGTCAGACCTGATCTCCACGTACTCGATATCTGGAGTGTGGGCAACAGGAAGTGGACAAACACTGAGTGAAGGAGGAAAACTGGGTTCTACATACAAATCAATTACTAAAATGTAAAGCTTTTATCCATTAATGTCAAACATACCTTGACCTCTGTAGGTGCTGCGCCATAAGTCTCTGATGATCTTATTGATCTCATCCATCTTCATGCTGTGGAATTTCATGATGGTTCTGAGAAAGAGGGAGAAGACATGTTATCAACAGTAAACTAGATACTGCCACGGTGCTTGCTCTTTATCCAAGTAAACCTTTAAAACTTTTTTATAAAGGCCTTGACTTTATGCACTTTAATACTTGCATACCTACTTTTTTGGCTGATATTGTACCAGTTGTGTGTAGTAGAAAAGTTCATTTTAATAAATGTATGAATGAAGGAATGCATAATTTGAAGTAAATTATGTTTTACTGACAAACTATTTCAAAACATATGAAAATCACAGACGTGCATGGATATCACATACAAGTTTCACTAGAATCATTCCATTATCGGCCAGTTAGTGAAATCATACCAGGCTTTTTATATAATTCCTCATGTATTTCTTATCTTACAAAATTATGTGCCTTTGATCACACTCTAAAATTCGACTATGACAGAAACTTTTTTTCATACTTTGTTAAGACTTTCACATAAAATTCCAGATTTTAAGTTTTGGAAAACAGCGTTTCAAAATTCCACATTTTTTAAAACTTTCACGACCTGCACAAGCTCCCTGTACTACATAATATGGTCTTGTTGTCTGGCAGCTACTAGACTTTTCAATAATAGCATATTTCTCTCACTCACATTCACATTTATTTATAAACCCATAAAGACCCAAACAGCCATCGGCAACCAAAAGCATCTGCTGACCTAAAATGTTTAATACCTGTCGATCCACTAACCCTATCAATACATGTAAATAATTGGTGTAAAATGTACCTTCTAAGCTTTAGATCATCATCAGATATGACCCATTTGGACGTTCAGAGGCTCCGTAGTGAACATGGAAACACTGTCACCTTCTACAACACTGATTCACCAGTAAAACCCATGGAGTTGGATCAATGACAGTGGACAGAGACACTTGGTTTATGTTCAGTTAAGGATATATTTTGCTGGAAAAAGTCACTTTTTCCATCTGTTTTCTCTGTCTCTGATATAACCTTTGAATTTACTCTGAGCTTGTATGAACATCTCCATGATCAGTGAATTAAATATAGAAAAATATCAAATTTTAACTGAAAAAATGCAAAATATAGAGGATAATATTACAAAAAATGTTGAAAATCACTTAAGAAAGTTTAAATATAGAGGAAAACTCATTTGGGAACTGCCATAAAAGTAGCTCTGGGTCTTTATGGGTTGAATACATCTTCAACCACTGACCTCCTTTTCTTCTAAAAAAAAAAAGTCTGTACTAAACAAGACTTAAATAACACAGGTTATAACAGTGATATCACAGCAGTTGTATTTATACGTGCACAACTGATGGGTCTTGAAATAGAAATACAGAAACATTTAGAAGTTCAAAGAGTTGGATGGAGACACTTGTTTTTACATTCAATTACTGATTTCTTTGCTAAAAAAAAGTCACTTTTCCTTCTGTTTCTTTTGTTTCTGATATAACAACCTTTGAATTTACTCTAAGTTTTCATAAAAATCTACATGATGGGGGAAATAAATATTGAAAAATACATGATTTACACTGCAAAATGAAAAATACAGAGGGTTATAATAGTGATACATCACTTAAAAAAGTTGAACATAGAAAAATTAATTTGGGAACTGCCACAAAAGTAGCTCTGGGTCTTTATGGGTTAAACTAGAGAAGGCAGTTTTACAATATGGTGCTGAATTATATTAAGTGTGAACACAAAAACCTGCATATAGTGTTTGTGCGCATTCACGCATTGATACAGTTAATTAATTACACACTCTCTCGCCAATATCCACCAACAAAATGACACAACAGCAATTTTGCTGAGTGAATCTGAATATTGCTGATATATGGCAAAAAGGTATTTCGATACTGAAGATAGGAATGCAGCGGGCTGGCTTTGCTGCATACGTAGAAGCAGTCTAATCTAGCAAAAGGGGAAAAAATGAGAAACTGAGGTGGTTTGAAGAGAGTAGATTGACAGCAGATTAACGCAGCATTGCTTTCTCTGAAAACCTTATTTGGTAAACATACAAGAGTCGCCTGTCTCAATTAACGCAGCCGCGCAAAGCATCATAACAGGAGGAAGTCATGGTTTATGGGGTTTAATGCAATGTTATTAAGCTTCTAAGAAATTAGAATATGACAGGATTTGGCCAAGATGTGAAGATAACGAGATGTTTAATTTCTTTCTTAGACTTTTCAAATGTATAAATATTACACTAGTACACTGATCCGCAGAAGGAAAAGCTTCGATGTTTAAAACAAAATAAAATAATAATAGTAATAGTAATTCCTGGTAAGGTCATGTCTACCCAAAATGACTTCAACTATTGGTTTCCAAGTAATTCCTGTTTGCACTGTTTGATTCTTGGCGCACATTTGCGGTATAATACATGGTTATTATCAGACACTGCTCGTCAGTGAAACTTCCACAACCCGGTTTTCTACATTCCTCTGAATCACTGGTTACCAGATTTTTTCAGCTTAAGACAAAAAACAGAATTTTACAGTAGTAACTCCTCTGGGAGCCACATTTCAGAAAATTCAAAGCATTTTTTTTTTTTGTCAAATTTAAATGTAAAAGATAACATGTATAAAGATGTTCATGTTGATTTATTGCTGTGAAAGACAAACTGTGTGGTTTGAATGAGAAATGAACAAAATAATCACGGAAATGAACAAAATGATCACGAAAATGAACACAAATTTAAAAAAAAAATATATAACAGAAACAAATGAAAATGAACAAAATAATCACAAAAATGAACAAAAAGTTACCAAAAATGCACTCGATGATCAATAAAATGAATAATAAAAATGATGTATTATGTGGAAAAAAAAAAAAAAATCAGTGAATCAATAAAATTAGTTCAAATTAGTGACTTAATAAAAAAGGCTCAACTACCCGTTGTGGGTCCTGTCCCTGAGTGTGAGAAAATCTGCACAATATGATTCATTTAGATGAGGTTAATAAGTCCATGTTACGTCTGTGTGTCTCAGTCATGTGACCTGTTTTTTGGTCATTCTTCTTTCTCTCTGCCTTGTCGCCTCTCAGGACTTAGATTTCCATACCACTCTGGAGAATAGATACTACATGCCAACCTATGTTTTACCTTTCATTTGACATTCAGCTCTTATTGATTAAATTACTTGAATTTAATACCCATCTAACCACATTTATTCCTTTACTTACGTATTAATTACTTCGACTTTCAAATGAAGCCAGAGGTATAATTTCTGACAGTATCAATTACTTAATTAATTAATTAATCAATGGTATTTGTCTGCTCTAAACCACAGTGGATCAACTGGTTTTTACTACAAACCAGATGGGAGCATTTTTAATGACTCATCAGTGATATAATTTTATATCATGTGAAAGTAAAGTGTGAACAAATATTTTTGTGGTTGTCAAAGCATCAGTGACAATGTTTTGTGTACGTGACTACCAGCCTGCTGTGTGACCCAGTAACCTAAATCACAATAACCTGCTTGGACAGATTTCTGCACCAAATGTATCCCAAAGAAGGTATTTGCATTATTGCTTTGAGATATTTTTCTTATTTATTTGTTAGACTTTTACTGCATATCAGCCAATAACCTCAGTGAAATTTGACAGTTTTTCTTCCGAATGCTGAATAACACTGCACACAGCGACTTGTTGTAAAGTCAGTGACACAGTAAGTTTCAATTAGCTCACCCAGATAAAAAAAAACAACAAAAAAAAAAAATCTCACCATGAAAAGCTTTTCTGTGTATTCAGATAGAAACTCTGACCTGGATGCTTCATCTGATGGGAGGCTGCTGAGGCCTGTTTGCACAGATGATAACGGTGCAGACACACATGCCTTGAGTAACCCACACATTTAGTAAGTAATGTTTCTGCACCCGCAGCGAGATGGTATCAAAGCTGGTGAGCTCGCACTTCCTTTCATTCTCAGCTAGTCTCTCTCAAAGCTATCCATATACACTGCACAGCCATAACACTGAGCACTGACAGGAGAAGTGGAGATCATATTGATTATGTCATTAAAATGGTACCTGTCACTGGGTTGGATACATTAGGCCCCATGTGTATATTTAACTGAGTGACCAGCTCCATATTGCAATGGTGATGATCAGGTTAGAACATCTCCACATATGCAGGTCTTGTTTGCAGTGGTTAGTACTGACCAAAAATGGACTAAGGAATAGGGGTGTAAGAACATATCGGTTCCGCAATATATTGTGATATTTAATTTCACGACACTGTATCAATATTAAAAAGTACCATCAGTATTTTAAGGTATTTATTCAATCGCAGACATGGCAGAGGTTCATTTGTATTTTTTGGCTTTCTTTTTTGGTTATATTTTTGGGGAATCCTGCAAACTCTTGTATTTATATATTTACATGGGTATTTTGCTCTGTTGTTTGTATACTACAAAAGTAGTATTGTGATACTACAGGTCATGCATGTAGTTTTTTGAAACTGACAACATTGTTTTGTTAAATGAGGGTTACGCTGTTTGGGTATATCCCCGAAATCCCCCCAGTCCTCTGCTCCAACAGCCATTTAGAAAAAACACACCACCTGGTGTCAAAATATGACATCATGTAAACTTAAGGTTGGGACATGAAGAAAGGGAATTGTTAGACAATTGATATGAATTCAATTTGAGCTACATCAGCCTGATAGTGGCAGAATAATGGTCAAAGAACCAATTTTTCCCCACAAAACTCTGCCTATGAATGAAAATGACATGATATGAACTCTGGATGGTAGCCAGAAAATGGACATTTGTAAGACGATCAATATGAACCAAATTTTGTCTCAATTAGCCTATTATTGCTTGATTTTATGTCCAAAAAACTGATTTTCAACTAAAGTGCCCCCATTTGGATGACTTATAATATTCATAGAGAAGCTGAAATTGATAGGGCTCTTCCATGAGTGTTCCCCTATGTTGGTTACCAAGGAATACGAAATCCAACCAAATCTATCCTAGTAAACACGTTCACACAAAGGATATCCGGCGGCGGCGTTCAGGGTAAAATCATTTTATCACAGAAACTCCATCATTTCTGGGATATAAATAATGGTTATTTCAAGCATCCTTAAAGCACTTTTTACTGTCTGAGAGAAGCAGATGTTAGTTCCTTTGTTGGGATTGCACAAAATAATGTCATGTTGGAGGATTCCAGAACTGTACATGATGCATTCTTTTCACAACTAATAAAATATGAACATTTGAGCAGGATCTTAAACTGTAATGTCGGGAAAATATAATCTTATTTATCTATTTTTTGTGTGTGTTTTTTTGTGCTGGTAAAGCTGGATGTTAAAACTTTATTTTTCCGAATCTTGCACTTACAGAGGAAAGTTTTGTGATATAGCATTTGATCCTGTTCTGATCAAATTAATATTTATTTGGTATTTGTGCATATTTCAGGTGTAATTCAATTTTTCCATGAAATATTCTTTAAAAAAAAAAAGAAACAAAACAAACAAAAAATATTGCCTTGTGGAGTCTAGGCCTTGGGTCAGAGCTGTTTTTGTGGAAAAAAGGGAACATACACCATGTTAGACAGGTGGTAATAATGTTCTGATCCCATAGATGCTCTACTGGTTGAGACCTGGTTGTTGTTCTAGATACTTGTGGTAGATACAAACCACTTCAATTGAGAATGAACAAGATCTGGAGATGCTCTGACTCAGTGATTTGACCATCACAATTTCTCCCGTCAAAGTTGCTCAGATCCCTTCTTTCGCCCTTTAGACTGTTTCTAAAGGCTCCCACACACTGCGATTTTTGGCCATGTCAGATGAAAGATAGCAATCGTGAGGGAATTGAGGCGATATCTTTGGTCTTGGCTCTAAATTGGTGGTCCTACGTTGCACTGAGACAGGTTCAAGGAAGGCTGCCGTCACAGTCTTGTAACCAAAGACAACCTTGACACCTTCAGAAATTTGGGGTGATCATCTCACAGTGTGACTGCTGCCGTGACCTATGTCCGCTAACTGACCAATAGAAATGCAGTATGAAATGACGTACTGATCAGCACGACACTGAAATTGACAGCCCATAACAGTAAATGATAACGTTAAATACTAGCAGATGCTAAGAAGTATTTATTTCAAGCTCTTGGCAAAACTGGCCTCTTTTTGAACCACAAGTGCATCCATATTCTCCTCCTCCTCCTTTTTTTGACTTCTTGTCCACACATATAAATGCCACAAGGGCGAGTGTTCCTTACTTCTTTGCATTTTACTTTTTAATGGATAGATTGTGCATGCTGATAACGTTTTATTCTTGTGCATCCACGTGGACTCACATATGTCGTAGGCTGCGATTCAGCTTGCGTTTTCATCACGCAATTTGCACACAGCATCGTGCACTGTGCACGCAGCAAACGTTATGTCGTACAGTGTGGCTTACTGTGAACTTATAAGATTTTTAAAATCGCAGTGTGTGGGAGCCTCAACACATTGATTTAGGAAACTTTGCCTCTCAGTGGTCAGAATGTTATGGCTGATTGATGCTGTTATGACTATATTGACTAATTTTGACCTAATATACATTTTCCTTGGTAGGACTCAATGGAAGTCATTCCTTACATTCTAAAGTGGGATGGTGATGGAGGGGATCTTGTACAAAAGTTATACTTTACAAAATACTCAACTAGTCTAGAAAATCTCCTGTCTTTTTGCATTTAATTCTTGGAACTTGAATGTGAATCTGTATGTACTCTGTTTTTATATTCGCTATACTGAAGAATTGCCTTAATTTGCACATTTGTATCACAAAAATCAGCAATGTAGAACTGGTGCCAAAATACAGTGATGCCACTGATAGTATTGCAGTCAAATTTGAAGAAAAACAACCTCTCTTTCTGAGAAGTTGGTAGGGTGATATGCTCCATCTAAACTTAAACCATATCTTAACAATTGATGCCAGTCAGATCTTTATCACACTTTACAGCTTATAACGGCGATAAAGACTTCACATTCAAGTGTGATAACATGCCTTACTGGCACTCTTGTTTTCCTGCTTACACAAAAAAAAATTAAGCTGTGGGTTAGGGTTATCCATCAGTTTTATCATGGTTTTTGGTGGTCTGCTTTATCAAGATTTTAACATTGCACCCACAGCATTTTGAGCACCATCTGACTCAAGTTCATGTAAAATCAATGAGGACAGAATCTAAACTAATCCCATTAGTTTCCCTTTGTCAAATGGTAGCTGGTCCACAATATTAGACATCTTCTAAGATGATGTAGAATAATATATATATTAGGGATGCAATGGTACAGGTTATCCACGGTTCAGTGCATATTGTGGCTCTTGAGTCACGGTTCATGGTGTGGTTTGGATGCAGAGGCCGGCTGGAGCCCAGCTGTTTGCTAAAACATAGCTGGGAGCTGATGGAGAGCCTTAAGGCCCATTTTCTCGCTTTACGTATGAAAATCGGTTCATCCATTTCTAACGTTGTCATGAGTCACTGTCTTCATACGTGTGTCCAGTACGTTGGAATGATCGTTTCTCAATCAATCCACCATAGGGCGCCGCTCTTAATTAACATACTGGCGGAATACCACGAAGAAGAGTAAAGTTTTTTGAGAAGAAGAAGAAAGTCAATAATAACAAACATGGCAACGACAGAGGAGGTTTTACTGATGTGGATACTAATGTTAATATTCAGAGGGGAAGTTGTCACAAATATGTCAGTATTTTTTCACAAACTAGCACAGTCAATATTTGAAAACCTCTATTTATGGAAATTATTCTATTCAAATCTCAACACTGCCTCCACTGTTCCCGGTGGTACTGCTCCGCATTCTCTGTCTGGGAATGGATCCACAAGCTCCCGGAAAACGGACAGAATTACGTATGTAATGTATGCAGAGGATGGACAGAACGCTCCGTCCGTATCCATCTGCGTCTTTAATGTAGAGCATAAATGAGCCTTTAGTTGGAACTGGATCCGACTTGCATTCAAGCCAAAGGGGCTGGGTGCAGTGCACGGCCGGGGCTCTGTATGCATATACATTTTATCACAGCCCTCCAAACCCCCACCTTGTTCTTCCACTTATCTAAAGTTTCAAAATGATGTGGAGAAAAAAAAAAAACTTCAAATAAAGTTCAGCCTTTGCCACAAGTGTTGTGACTGCTTTGCTTTTTTATGTGGGCTCTGAATCCATTCACTACGAAGTTTATCAAGTTTCACTATGAACTGAGTCCTCCCATTGTATTCCTTTGAGAAGTGGAGGATGATTAAGTGTTGCCTTTCAAAAAACACTGAGTGATCATTTGCTTGATTTCATTAGTAAACACTAGCTGTTCATACTATACACACTGGCCAATTTATTACGGACATCCGTTCAACTGCTTAACACAGAACTTTAACAGGCCAATCACATTGCAGGTATGTAGAAGTGGTCAAAACTATCTGTTAAAGCTCAAACCCAGGATCAGAATGAGGATGACAGGTGATTTAGGGTCTCTAAACCTGAAATGATAGTTTGTGCCAGATGAGCTGGCATTTCAGAAACTGCTGATCTACTGGGATTTTCATGCACAAGCATCTACGAGGCTTATAGAGAATGGTCTGAATAAAAGAAAAAAACTGGTAAGTGGCAATTCTCCAGGTGAAAATGCCTTTTAAACGTCAGTGGTCAGAGAGAACTGATAGAAAATCAACATTAACTGAAACGTGTGTTGAACCTTGAAACAGAGGACAGCAGCAGAAGACCATACAGGGTGGCAGGAAACTCAGGCTACAGTGTGCACAGGCTCACCAAATTTGGACGGCAGAAGATTGAATAGGTTCTGACAGAATTTGGCACAAACAACAAGACCCATGGACCCATCCTGCCTTAAACCAACACTTCAGGACGGTGTTGGTGAAATGTGTGAAGGATATTTTCTTGGCTTACTTTGAACTCCTTAGTACCGTAAGAGCATTGTTTAAATGCTGTACCCTACAGGAACATTTCTTTATGACCACAGTGTGCCTGCCCATCAAGGCTCCTAGCAGAATAATGTACCAGGCCACAGAGCTCACATCATTTAAAACTGGTTTGTCAAACATGGCAGTGAGTTCACTGGACTCAAATGGCCTCCACAGAGTGTAATGCAGTACTTCAACAAACCACTGAATACACCGAAACAACAGCTCAACATTTGTGGTCACACCCTGTTTATATGACCTACAATTTCGTAATATTTATATTTTTTGTACATTAACCCCCTCCTTTTTTTAATTTTTGTGCAAGACAAAGTGTAGAATTAACTAAAAAAAAAAAAAAAAAATTCCTATCCTACAATTTGGTTCAGACCTTGATTTTTGAGCCAAAGTAAATACGCAGTTTGTCTCAACTCTGAAAAGTAGAATTACTGCGAATTCTATGTGTTACGGTGTCAATTGAATTACTGACTTTATCACATCAGTGACGTCATGAGAGCACTTGCAAATCCCACATTGTTCCTCCTTCACAGCAGACTTTCAGTTAGTTGTAAAATTGAAAAAAACTTGAGGGGGGTTACATTACCATCCATCAAAGAGTCTGACAAGAATAAAAAGTATTGACGTGTCATGACAGGAAGATTACTCATCAAGACAAGACCATGTTACAGTTCAAAGTAACCATACCACCACAGTTGATTGTGATAAACCACTCTAATGAACTGACTTTAACAGTGACTGAAATCAGGTTAATGGTCATCAGGAGCCTTGTAGAGCTGAGTAGGTGTGATTGGAGCATTAGATTTATGTCATTCCTTACGCTGAACCCTAGACTTTGCTTATGTACTTCCAGCTGCCCTCTGTATCATTCTACCTTCCTCAAGAGCTGGTCTGTTGACTATCTCTTGCACAACTTTGATGTTTGCAATACACTGCTCATAACAGAAAGATTCTGGTGTGCAATTGCTAATGCGAAATACAACACAAGTCATGCATTTGTGGTTTCACTCTGAAATCATTCTCATCTCTTCCTTTTTGACTCACTAAATATGAGCATGTACCATTTCCCAGAGCATGTATCTGCGTCTGATCTTTGATTTTGCTAATAGCCCCATTTTTGATTCGAAAATACATCAGATAATGACTAGATGATTCAGGGTGTCACTTACTGATCGAGGGCCTTGTAGTAGAGATCCAGGTCTTTAATGACCAGCTCTGTGGTCCTCATTATGATCATCTTGTTTTTATAGCGCTCATCAGCTTTATCATACTGGTCCTCTCGTAGCTCTTTTCTGTAAACATGAAAAGGTAACGTATATGAATCAATGGTACTGAATCATTAAGGAGCCAACAAAATGGAATCATGGAGTCTTTTTGATCTTTTTTACTGCCATAAGGTGAAAAAAAAGTTAACTGGCAAAAGGTATTCAGAGGTATCAGACCAGTACAATTATGCACATAATGGATGAGCATGTATTACCTGTAGTGAAGTATCTCCTCCTCAAAACCCTTCTGACGACCCAGTGCAATACTGCGGTTCTTCTTCAAATCCTCCAGTTTGCGTTCAGCTTCCCGACGCTCTCTGGAAAACAGAGAGAATGAAGCAACTGAGATAAAGATATAATGGAATAAAACTGAGATTAACAAATTAACCTTTCAGTTCATTTGGGTGAAACATACATGAAATAAAACCCTAAACCATGACAATCTGAAAAGTAGGGCTGGGTATCATGGCCAATTTCCATAATCGATTCGATTTCAATTCATAAGGTTCTGAATCGATTAATCACGATTCGACTTGATTATATCCAATATCGATATGATTCAGTATTAACTGATTGATTCAGTGATACCAAAGTACAATTTTGAGTTGTAACCTGATTATTTGACTACCACAGTCATGCAACACATCAATACTGGTATCAATATTGATATTAGAAAGGAAATAAATATGACATTTTAGCAGTAAATAGCTGAATCTGCTCTTAAATAATGAACAGGACAACAGTGGCTCAGAACGGATTTCGTCATCATCTTTATTCTGTTTTATGGCTGGTGGTGGTGGTGGTGATGGGGGGGGGGTTAGCAGTCGGGCATTGTCGCTTTACTATTCCTCTAACTCCATACTCAGCCATAGATAATAGTATGTATGGATCCAAGTTAATATTCCAAGAATGACTGGCTTCCGCAACTCGCCTTGGAGAACCTCTGGGCGGCCAGTTCCTTCACTCTGCGGGTTCGAGTTTGAGGCTGGGAGTACCTCCAGCGAGAGGGGTTTTCCTCACCCTTCCTCCGCATCTTTTCTGCACCAGAGCCATTGCAAACGAGACCAGAGTCTTCCCCAGGGGTTCGTAAGACGGAGCCGGCCGCGCTTCCGCGTACTCCTGGTCCTGCTCTGAAAAATCGATCTCATCCACTATTATTCGATCATGCAAAATTAAAACTAAATCAATCTAAGATCGATCAAATCAATTTTTTTTACCCAGCCCAACTGAAAAGCACTTTCTTATAAACAAAGGCTTCAGGTGTAGTTGTTCATTCTTTTAGAGAATATCTACTGACCAATTCATTTAATATTAACACAAAAGCAGATTCAAATGACCATTACATGTGTGGCTACCATGTTTGAGCAAAGTGCTTCAACATCACTCCCCCCTTCAAGTCATTAACCCATAAAGACCCAAACATCCACCATCAACCAACAGCATCTACAGATCCATACTGTTAAATCCACTAATCCTATCAAGTGATGTAAATAATTGGTGTAAAATGCAATTTGTCGTCTTTTCATGGTCATCATATATGACCCATTTGGACGTTCAGAGGCTCCATAGTTACCGTGCAAACACCATCATCTTCTACAACACTGATTCACCAGTAAAACCCATGGAGTTGGATCAATAACAGTGGATGAAGACACTGACTTTACGTCCAGTTAATGCTATATTTTACCAAAAAAGTCACCTTTTCTTCAGTTTTTTTCTGTTTTGTTTTATAATAACCTTTAACTTTACTCTGAGCCTTTATGGACATTTTCATGATCAATCAAACACAGGAATATAAATAATTTTCACTGGAAAAAAGCAAAATTCAGAGGACAATATTGTAATAAATGGTGATAAATCACTTAGGAAAGGGTAAATAGAGAAAAAATCATTTGGGACCTGTCACAAAAGTCACACTGGGTCCTTATGGGTTACATCAAACCAGCTCCTTATTAGCTTAAAAGGCATGTTTATCTGGGTTTTGGCTGGGTGGGTGGAAATCTATTTGAGCATGAGGCAAGCACTTGCTGGTTCTCAGAATGCTACGAGATAACATCACTAATAAAGTGCCAGTCAAATCTCATACAGTACTGTAAGCAATGTAGTGGCATTTCGGCCCTCCCTCACCGGTCTGTATGTAGCGTTATGCAAGGGAGTCGGTTTGATTCTGACGTTGGTGGGGGCACAAAAGTGCTCCAAGGCAGCACTCCTGAAAGTTGATGTTTTTTTGCATTTGCGATCATAATTTCATGTCATGTAGAGCTGATCAAACAAGCAAACAATCATAGTCAGTCGGTTCTAGCCACTTTGGCACCACCCTAGGTGAGATATGAATTTGTTTTATTATTTATGGGTATTAACATTACGTACATGGGTGGTGGGGTGTGTGTGTGTGTATATGTGTGTGTGTGGTGGTGGTGGGGTGCACGAATTTTATATGTAAAACACTTTGTGCTACATTTCACTGTATGAAAAAGTGCAATATATACAAGAGTTTGGAGAACGCAAACCTCCGCCAAGCACCCTACCGGAGTGCATGTGTGGATCGACTATTTCTTTTTAAATTAAACAGTTTCAAGGTTGTTCCATACAGCAGAAAAATTTGAAACTTGGTACCAGTCATCTGTATGTCAAATTATATTAAATTCCAATCAATATTTGTTGAGTTATAATGAAAAATGTGCCGTAAATGGGATTTTCAATGTTAAAGTGAAATGTCCACAGAGTCCACATTCCACAGTGGATGTGGACAATTTTGTGCCAGATACAAGATATTACTATAAGCTACGTGTGTCTCAAATTGGAGGCTAATCGGAGTCGTTTTGAATTTTTTATGAATTTTCGAAAATTGCTCACTGATGATAGGAAAATTTGAGATTTTGTGACCTTGCTGTGACCTTGAACTTTGGCCTACTTGGCCCAAAATTTAATGGGTTCATCCCAGGGCCTAGGCCTATCTGTGGGTAAAATTTGGTAAAGATGGTTAAAATAGTTTTCCCATAAAGTTGCTAACAACAAACAAGCACGCAAACAAACAAACACACAAAGCAAAGCGATCACAATACCTCCTGGCGGAGGTAATAAAGATTGACTGATTGATTGATACTGAAACGTGACAACTCTGTTGTTTCATCCAACTGTGCTTTTATAATTGTTGAATAGCAGCAATTCTAAAAACTACATAAAATGATCACAGTCAGGTGATTACGTAATACCTGGACAACTGCAACAAACATGACCTTACTTAAAAAGGTATTCACCCCTTTCAACCTCATTTAGATGTGACACTGCTGAGTGTGAGCTTAGTGTGCTGCTCTTACTGGCGTAGCTGTAAGACTTGCATGTTGCCCATGTCTTTCATAAGAGCCTCACGTTTGGCTACAACCTCCTTCAACTCCTCAACACGCTTCCTCAAGGTCAGGTTATCCTGCAGCCAGCGCTCCTGAACCTAAAAAACAAAAGTCAATCTAACTGTTGGTTTCAACATAACAATCATTTTATTACAGACAAGACTGTTTGCCAACTGGAGAGAATGCAGAAGTGTACGGTTTACAGATAAAGTCATGTGACATAAAGGCCAAAAAATGTAGGCTGCAAAATAAGTTTAATAGATGAGTTAGGTGTTCAGGGTCAAACCCTTTATAAGCTGTTGTTCTGATAATAAAGTTGTTTCTTATAATACAAGTAGTAACTTAATTAAGCCTGCTTTCCACTTTTGCTTTCTCATACCGTGGGGTTCCAGCCCCTCAGTCACTCCACAAAAATCAACCAATACTGACATCGATGAGAATCCAGGTAATAATGACTCAGGAGGCTGTACCTTTTGAGTGTCTATATCCTGACGGATGTTTCCCATCTCTTTATTGATCTTCTCTTTTTGCTTGTCAGCCTCATGCAGCTGTGCACCGGTTTCTTGAAGCTCTGATTCTTTTTGCTGCAACAGGCATCAACATCACTGAAACCATTCAATAGTTTTATGATGTATCAATCAGAAATACATTTGACTTTTTACTGCTAATATGAAAAGAATTACAACTATTTTATGAAAGCAAAGACTATTCTATTGAATGAAAAAACAATAAGTTAATAATTACTTCAAAGCTTTAGTTCAGTGTGATGTGTATTAGGAAAAACAGTTTGATTTAAGTATTAATATATGTATAATAAAAGCCAAACCTCTTTGTATTCTTCTTTTCCTTCATCAGTGTATTTGGTGATATCTCTTTCCAAAGTGGTGATCACCTTCACTCTCTCTTTAATGGCACTGATCTGCGAGCAAGAAACAAAAAGTCTGAGTTTCTCTTAGAAGAGTGTCTAAGTTGTTGACATTAAAAGAATCATGGTATCTTGATGACTCTTCATTTGTACCAAACGCTAAAGTTGATCAGTTAATCCATACCCCTTTGATTTGCTCCATTTGCTGTTGAAATTACATCATAATTGTTGATAAAGTATCTTTCATAAATCATCGCATAAATGTTTTAAAACTGTCAAGGATTTTTTTTAAATTCTCCTAAAAATATGCTGAGGTCATGTGACCATTAAAAGAGGCATAAAAGTATAGAACACACAACAAACAGCTATAATAGCAGAGGAGATTCCACTAATAAAACAGAATGATGAATAGCTACACAATTGCTGCTTTCTTCAAGGAGTTTTTAATATCAAAAAAGCCACAATGGACAATTCGTCCACCTTCTCCTGCCCTTCCTCCTGCTTCTGCCTTTTGCGCTCCACCAGCTCCTGCTTTTCCTGCTGAAGCTTCTCCAGTGTAGCAGACAACGGGGAAAGCTGTTCCTTAGCGTCCTGGTTGGACATAAATACACAAACCAGGAGAATTTTTATTCTTATTTGTAAATATGTAAAATGAAAATGTAAAAAGTAGATCTGCATGGTATTGTTTTACATAAATTAAGGGTCATCCCCTAAAAAAAAAACAGTGAACTATTATCAAATACATGACAGGAGTTTGTAAGGATGTTCAATGACTTGTTGTGTTTTCATGTACTGTGTAACTGCAAAAAACAGGAGCGGTACCCTGATGTCCCTGGTCAACGCCTGTATCTCAGTGGTGAACTCGACACACTGCTCCTCCAGCTGCTGCTGCTTCTGCATATCACTGCTCAACTGGAGTTTCTCTGCCTTTGTCTCATTAACTGTACTTTTTAGCATTTGAATCTGCTCTTGCTGATCCTGGATCAGCTTACGTTTTAGATCCATCTTGCTGGAAGCTGCACAGAAAGAGAGAGAGACAAACAGGGAGACTAAAAGGATGTACAATAGCTTTAACTCAGTTACCACTTCCATGTGTCTCTTCCCAATGTGGGTACCACTGTGAACACAGGAGAAGAGTTGAATGAATAAAAACTGAAGTCTAATGTATGATGCATTTTTGTGGTTGCCCCTTTTGCATTAAGCTGCATAACTGCTCGACACCACTGACATCTAATGTTGAGACGATAAGTAACTTTATAACTACAATTGTATTATTCATTCATTCATTCATTCATCTTCTGAACCGCTTAGTCCTTGAGAAAGTCACAGGGTGTGGGAGCCTATCCCAGCTACCTATGGGCAGAGGCG
This sequence comes from Sphaeramia orbicularis, assembly GCF_902148855.1. Classification (NCBI taxonomy): domain Eukaryota; kingdom Metazoa; phylum Chordata; class Actinopteri; order Kurtiformes; family Apogonidae; genus Sphaeramia; species Sphaeramia orbicularis. The sequence continues at coordinate 21,210,968 of NC_043970.1, read as the reverse complement.
GGCTCACCCTGGATGTGTTGCCAGTTCATCTCTGACATATAGAGACAAACCACCAGTCACTCTCACATTCACATTTATGGGCAATTTAGATTAACCAATTAACCTATTGTCTGGATGGTGGGAGGAAGCCGGAGTACCCGGAGAGAACCCACGCAGACACGGGGAGACCATGCAAACCCCACACAGAAACATCCCCTCCCCCATCAACTTGTGTTGGAATTAGAGCTGCAACCGATTAATCGACTCAAAGTGATCCAAAAAAAAATCATTCAACTACAATTCCCCTGAATCAAAGCTTTGTTTCCTTCATTTCTCTGCTGTTAAACATTGATTCCACTGTTGTGTTTCACACGGACGCTTATTGTGATGCACAAAGAAGGTTCAATTCAGGAAAACTGCAATAGAATATTTCCCTTCAATCAATTCGAGTCGATTTATCGAAGTGTGAATTTTTGCATTTACTTCAAGCACCTAATCGATTAATCGGCTGCAGCTCTAGTTGGAATCAAACCAAGGACCCGCTGTGAGGCGACAGTGCTAACCACTGCATCACTGTGTTACCGTGCTGTATTATTCATACTGGCAAAAAATATGAACAATAAAGGGGAAGGTGAAATGAAAAATACACTCAAATGATAGCCAGATTCCCTTACAAAACTTGCAAGACAAAAAGTTAACAGTAATTAATGTATGACAGCAGGTATTTGCTGGTAGCTTTTCCGTTGACTTCATTTTATTCTAACTGTTCATTTCACTGTAATACCTTTACGCCTGGATTTAAGCCTTTTGTACAAGGTACAACACGCCACAACTTAGCAATAACTGTGCTGCTGTCAAACCAGACCTTGCTGAAATTCCACACAAAGCATTATAATATTAACAGAAAATACTTTCACTTATTACTTCTAGACTTTAGACATTTTAAAATTGCCAAGTTAGGCCATAAACCACACCACATTTTAAGGTTAAAATTTCACATCCAGTTGAATTTGGAGCTGAATTTCACTTCAAGAATGTACTTGTGTGACATCATCTTACTGGTATCGAGCTTGTGCTGAGTCTCTTGTTTTTCCTGACTGACTTGCTGAATGGTTCTGGTCAGATCCACTCCCTGGAGTTTGGCAGTCTGCTGAGCTATTTTCCTCTCCACCTCTTTCAGGTCCAACTGGAATCACAATAAAAATATTTACAATAAAGTAAAAGAAACAAGTGAAAAAGTTGGCAGTGCTTACTAATACCCCTGCTAAACACTTCGCACAATCACACAAAACTTTGCTCCCCCTGCTTACTGATGCTATACCTCCCTAGGGATTGATTTTGAGTCTTAAATTTTATTTTTTCTAAAACTTTTCATACATTTGTAAAAAATGCAAAAAGTGTGAGAAAGGCACATGGAAAGAACATGTGTGTCAAATCTGAAAAGAGTCAGGTTAAACGTGTCAGAGAAATCAATTGGACAAATGTTCTAAATTGAAATTATCAAAAATTTTGTAAAAAACAAAAAAAACAAAAAAACAAAAAAAAAAAAAAATCAAAAAATTTTAATTCAGCCATCAAACTGTTCACTACATGTTTCCTAGTGGTAAAGAACATGTGTGTGAAATTTGAAAAGAATAGTGAATAGTGTTCGAGAAATGGGTTGAACAAAAATCTTGAATGGATGAAATTCCTGGTACATATACCTCCACCATGGGAGTATAAAAATCTGGTTATTAAAAGAGAGGGATTGTGATTAATATTCCAGACAATACTTGTTAATGGTTTCTGTTAATTAGTTGACTTGAAACTTGTTCAGACATGTTTTTAAACTTCAATATTGCAAAAACATGAGGAAGAATGTCAGGTAAACAAGGAAAATACGAAGAAAAAATTTTAACTTGGGGATATAAGAATGATGGAGACAGCAAAAAGGAAGAGTTAGAGGTAAAGAAAGAGCGGCAGATAAGAGCAGCAGGGCCATGAGAAGGGACAGGCCATGTCTTTACTGAGGACCAGTATACATAAACAGACAAATGGAAAAGAGTTAGTGTTGGTCAGGATGGTACCAGATATCTGTCCATGAGAGATATGTCCTGCAGACAGGCCTTGGCCGTCTCCTCCTCTGACATTAGAGTTGCCAACAGAGTCTCCTGTTCCTCCACATCACCCTTCAGCTTTTCAATCTCTCTGTTCACAGCCTGCAGACGGTTCCTTAACTCGGGTAGTTCCTTTTCCTGAAACTGTGAAATGGATTGCCTGGGAGACACAAAAAGAAGGGATTTATGGGGCATCTTTATATGTATTCAAACACTGTACATGTGGATAAATGAAGGGGTAAATACAATGAGCTATTTGACTTTTGGCTGCTCAATTCTGAATACTGTGTCTGATCACAACCTGAGAAGATGCTGGAAAAATCACCACGTTTACAAAGTTATATGACTTTAGCTCCATCTGGTGGAATGACTTTATAAATTCTGCTCTTCGTTCAAGATGGTGGGAACACAGACAAGAAAGAAATATCCTTCCATGGAAATCAACAATTAAAACTAAACTAAAAGCATTTTTTGGTCAATTGAGACTGTACACTGGTTTTCCCTCATATATATGAAATATATGTGAAACCAAGAGTACTGCATGAATATTATATAATATTCTAGCCTTCTGCTCATTTTTCAGTAACTTGATTAAAATTTGTACTGAACATTCAAGAAACCTTAAGGTTCATCTGTAACATGGATTCATGTAAGCAGTTGCTGCTGAAATCAAATTAATTGACATAAATAATTAGTTACCTGAATGAATGGTGTTTTAGAATCAACAGTAGCTCTATCGTGTGCAGAAAAAGTTTGGTCCTGCATTAAAAACAACCACAGATCTTGCTATATATTGCATAGCTTCAAAGCCAATAAACCCACATTGTTTCATTTAAATATTAATGAATCTTTTAAATATGTGCTAATATTCACTGCGGATACAAAAAAAACTTCAAAAAATTCTCCACAGAATCAAAATATTGGTTGCAAGTAAAGTGGTGATATTAATTAATTTAGTCAATGTCTTTATTCAGGTAATATAATCTGTATTTGTTATATTGTTTTAAGCAACAACATGAATTACTTGAAAGCATGATGCAGATGACTCTTCTTCAAAACAATTGGAAGCAGTTGACACATCCTTTTTCCCAACCAGAAAAGTATTTGGAGTAAAGCTTTATGCAAAGTTCTAAAATCCATGACATGAAGTGGGAGGGCCAGGTGAATTTGTATAAAATACATTTTTTCAATATTTCTATTAGTGCTGTCAAACGATAAAAATTCTTAATCGGATTAATCACAAGGTAACTGTGTATTAATTTTGATTAATCATGATTCAATAACATTCCTTTTTAATTTATATTAATTGCATTTCTTTTTTGCATGAGCAAACATACTCACGAAAGAAGGGAATATATATGCACTTAACATGTTTGTCACAAGCTGGGTGACACGTTAGCCAAAGTGCTAGCAGCATACCCGACTAATGTATGCTTCGCATTGATGTGGTATTTTAAGCTGAAGTGCTTCAGTGAAAAGACAACTTCTTCCTGCAGAGTGTGTATAATACTTTATGTCGGTTGAATGTTCAAATTTCCCATCGAGAGGGCCACTGCACTCTTTATCGTCTTCCGTCGTTATCAGTTGGATCAACTGCCCATTTGCGCATGTGCAATGGTACCTCTACTTGGACAAACTGACCCAAATGTGTTGCCAGAGACATTCAGAGTCATTCTGTGCTGCAGATGGGTTAATTGCATTAAAATTTTTAATCAGATTAATCATGGCAATGGATTAATCTGCGTTAATGTGTTAATTTTGACAGCCCTAATTTCTATACATTCATCTTATTTTTATCATACTTCAGAAAATCCATCATGCCTTCTGTGACTCATACCTGACAGGTCTGAGAGCCATCATCTCTTCTTTCTTCTTCTCCTTCCGCTTCAGCTCTCCCTCTGTGTTTTTCAGCTTGTCTGGCACCAGGCGTAGTTTCGACTGCATGTCACTGATCACCTCCTGCAGATCGGACTCTGATGGGAAAGTCCGCTGGCACACAGGGCAGCAGGGCTCCCTGTCTTCTGTCAACTGGCTGATGAACTGGGTATAAACTGCTGTGGCTCCAGCTAGCATGGCTATACAAAGTCAGGACACCATGTTAAATTATGCTATGTCTATCATTACAACCACTTTAACCTGAGTGTGAACTAATCTGCATGCTTGAAATAAACAAAATATATGTAATGTTGTTTGACCTACATTTGTTTTTTTTATGATAATTAGCAATGAATCTACAAATCTACAATGAATCTATGTCTATCATCACAACCACTTTAACCTGAATGTGAACTAATCTACATGCAGAGTTCCTACACGTTTGTAAAAGTTAAATAGAAGACTTACTAAAACCATTATAAGACTATTTAGAACAGAATTTAATGCCCATTTCATGACCAAACTGAACCTTAAAGTTCCCAAAGTCAGCTTTCTGGATCAACGCGTGCAACTGACTAATGGCTGCATGTGTTGGGCTGAAGGTTCTGTGATCATTTCCCACCAGGGGCTGCAAAGATAGCAATAATTGGTTCCTAATTTCAACATAAATTGTCAGGTTGCAACGGGTGGAACTGAGTAGACTAATGTTACTCTCTTTGCAGCTTGGACATTTACCAGATACATTTAAACACAATACAGTGAACAAGTTTATGGAAACATAATTTAAGACCTACCATATCAAATGTAATCCCTTTTAAAGACTTTTTTAAGGTATCAAGTGCAGATTTGTAAATTCAAGACTTTTAAGAATTTTGAAGACCCTGTGGGAATCCTGTCACGCATGAAATAAACATAATATGTGTAAGGTTATTTGCCCAACATTTGGTTTTATTTATGATAATTAGCAACAATGTGGTCAACAGCAGGTTTATTCTGTATCTACCTGTGATGAATGCTGTAGCTTTTTAAGTGCATGGTTTTAGTTTAGCTTTTTTTTTTCCATTCAGTCCAAATGTCTTCTTATTTTGTTGCAGTAATTTCTTTTGTCTTACATCTATGCCATGCCCTCAGAACCTCTGAAAATAAAACATGTCCTCTCATCCTTAAGCTTGATTCACCTCTTTGCTTTGATATCTTCTCCAGGTCGTCTTGCAGTTTGCTTAGGTCCTGCTCCAGATCCTGACTCCCGCACACATTGAAAAACTTCTCTTCATCATTGGCCAACTGTTGTTCTTTCTTACGCAGCTCAGCAGCAATGTGGCTCTTATTCTGCTCACTTGAAGCCAAATCCTTACTGGGGAAAACATGAACAAGAAAATATTGATTAGTATCAAGCCAACTTCTAGTATTGCATTTATAATGTAAATATATGTCACTGACTTCAGTTTGGCAAGTTTGTCCCTGGTACTGTTGATTTCCTTTGACTTGGCATAGATCCAGTCCTCCAGTTCTCTCTTGTTGGGAAAGTGACCCAGCAATGACACCAGATCTTCACTGTGACGAGATTTGATCTTACGAACCTGCTCTTCCTTCTCGGTCTGGAGAAATGGAAGAGGCAAGAAGAGAGGACAGCCAAAAGAGAAAGGAAAGATGACAGTAAGGAAAAAAGAGAGGAGGTGAGTAGGTTGTATTACCTTAAACAAGGATCAATGATGTAGTTTTAATAAGTCAGAGACACACAGAGTAAGTGTGCAATCTGGTAAATCACAACTCTAATAATCTATAATTCACTAGAATATTGTGATAAATCTAATTACTTAGTTTGTGATTTTATGTCAGGAGGTGGTAGAAAAACAGCTTTACTTGAGATTTCTATTGATGAGGTTTCAAGATTACAAGTTCTTCATGTATCTCTCATCAGTAGTCGCTTTTCCATTGGACATCTGCGCAGAACTGTACCGATATTTACTAAATGTGGAAAAAACAAGTGCGTAATGTCAGTTTTTTCATTAAATCTCAAATGCGATGATTTGTTTATTATCATGAGATGATATGAGAAGTCATTCCATAAACATGGCAACGAACATAAATGTGCTAATTTACAGATATATTAATATAATTATATATTACTTCTCTATCCCGTACTAAAATAAAAAACGACTGGCTTTCCTGATGTGTCCACACATACTGCGTCATGTTTCTTTTAAAACTCTTCTTCACTTGTTGTAACATCCGTCAACATCTGTTTTTTTTTTTTTTTTTTTTATTCACATGACTCTAGTTACTGAAAAAGGTCTTTCCATTGCAGTTTTGGGTGATATACTAATTGCACTATACCTGAAAAACCACCTCTTGCCAGCGCAAAAACTTTAAATTGAAAAATGAGAGTTTTGGCGAAATCGTCATTTTCCATTAGGTACATTTTTACGCGCAAGTTATATTCCCGCAATTTCAGGGTCAATGGAAAAGCAACTTGTGTCTGTTTATGTAAGAAAATAATGTTTTCACTCTCCACAATGGTAAAGTGCAATAAAATTAGCTGCTTTCATTAGATTAGATTTAGCAACATCAAAAGTTTCCAACAAAAGGGTATACACTGTAACAGAACATTTACGGTGTCAACTTCTAGCAGTAAATTTGACATTAGATTAGTGGTAAACCAGATAAAGGATATGATTAAGTTTTCTTTATTTATGTTATGTTTTGAAAAGGTCAAAAATATTAAGCAGTGTTGATACAATGTGTTATATGACCTTGTCCTTTTTCAGCATGTCCATCTGCGTACGTGCAGTGGTGTGTGTGTTGAGGGTCTCCATCTCCTGGTCAAGTTGTCTTTGTATGCGGTCAAGCTCAGCTTTTTCCTTTTGAAGTTCCACAACTTCAGCCTTCAGTTCATCCACGTTAGAGCTCTGCAAGGCACTCTGTAGCTCACGCTCCTGAGGAGGAAAACACACACCCAAAACTAATTACTAATTACTGAACCGCGCAAGGAAGATGGTACTTCATCACAAAGAATGAAAGGTGCTTGTACATGAAACACATACGGTACAACTTAACTGTAGGCAATAGTGGACAATATGTAAATTCGCACCATAAAAGAACTTTGTTGTGGGAATATTTGCGAAACTCACCACTTTAGCTAATTCACTCTCCAGTTCCTGCAGTCGGCTAGATGAACCCTCCAGCCTCTGCAGCTCTGTTCTGACATTCCTCAGTTCTTGTTGTTTCTTCCCCTGTAGATCCCTCTTCAGCTCCACTGTCCTCTCCAGGCCAGTCTTCTTGTCTCTCATCTCATCAATAGATTGTTGCTTCTGATGCTCCCGTTCCTGCAGGTCAGACTGAGTGAACAGAAAAATGAGATTTAGAGTGAAAAAAATTAGGAGTATGAATTTCATATTTCATTTGAGTTCAAGACATTTTTCCCAGACATAACACCATAAAATGCATTTTCTGCACAAGTTAATACACATCACTGTGAGATCAAATTTTCATTAAAATTTTACGTATTAGTTCAACTCAGAAAGGCCATTAAAGCTTTATGTATCAATCAATATTAACATCAATAGGGTTGCATTATGACATTCAAGCTCGTCATTATTTAAAAACTGCTTTTTTATCTGTAAACACTTTAATTAAAAAAAATATCCAATTAGAAACTGTCACTTGGCCTGAATGGATTATATTGCAGCCTGAAGGCAGATGAGAAACCATTTGCATAATGATAGCACATTCTTATGCAACATCTTAATAGACAAGTTTCTTTAAATTTATAGTCTAATCTATAAGACTTGATTTGAGTCTTTAGGATCTAAAGAACTGCTGACAGACTCCTGATTATTCCACCCTTTCATGTTGTGATACAAAATACTGGGTCACAAAAATAAAATGTGGTGCAGGGTCTTTTTTAAGCCCAGTTTCTTACCATAACCTGACTGACAGTCTCTTTTTCCTGCTCCAGTCTCTGTGTGACGTGGCGATGAAAGCTTTGAAGCTGAAGAGTGGTGAAGGGCGGTCGGTCGTAACCCTCCATCTCCAGATAAGATGACAAGGAGCGGACCTGGGAGGAAGATAAATAAACACCATTTCAGGTTAGATGGGTCATCTGATGACATCTCACCTTTAATTCCAAACTTTTCTTCATTATGTTAAGGATTTTCCTCCTTATTAGAACCTTATTTGTACTGAAAAAAAATGTACAAATGGAGAAAGGTATAAAGACAAGGTTCTTACAGGTTTCTACAAGTTAAATTTAAGACTTTTTAAGACCTTTTTAAGACTACTTAGAACTGAATTTAATGCCCATTTCACAGCCATTCCCCTCCAGTTGTGTCAACCAGGTCGAGAATGATCTTTTCTCCAGCCAGGCCTTATTATTAAATTTGCACTTCCTCGTGCTACTTTTCTCTTGCGAGCCATCCCTTAAAGTCCCCAAGGTCAGCTTTCTCAGGTGATGCAGTGTGACTAACGGCTGCACATGTGTTGGGCTGAACGTTCTGTGATCATTTCTGCAAAGTTAGCAATAATTGGTTCCTAATTTCAATATAAATTGTTGGGTTGGAATGGTAGAATTGAGTAGTCTTACATTACTTTCTTTGCAGTTTGGACATTTCCCAGACAGCAAACAAGTTATGCCTACTTAACTTAAGACCAACCATATCAAATTTAATACTTTTTAAAGACTTTTTTAAGGTATTAAATGCAGATTTGTAAATTCAAGACTTTTAAAGAACCTTTGGGAACCCTGTAAGAGTAGAGCTGTAGGACTTGAAATCAATTTCATGGGACTTGAAGCTCCATGAATTCGGTAGAAGTTTTCATGTGAAAATGTTCTTCCACACCATAAACCATAAATTAGAAATCATGCATTACAGACACTGCCTTCTTTTGTCACTTTTTGATATCGACTTAATAAAAGTTTCCATAAACCATATAAAGACATTCAATTATTCAACTCAATTACTCTTTTGCTTGTTGTGATAAAAGTCACCTGTGTATCCCGATTTTTGATGTTCTGAGTGTGATGATCAGCCTCAAGTTGAAGACGACCTGGAGGAGAAAACTGGGGTTGCAGTCACTTATTTAAGAAAAATTTAAATATTCCTTTGTCTTCAATTATTTACTTGAGATTAAAAAAAGATTAAAAAGTTGAAGTCCAGATGCTGGAGGATTTAGAGTGAGTTAACTGTAGAATTAGGACAAAGTGATCATTTAAGTTAACCAAGCATGTACACCTAAATCAGAATTCCAGATCCCAATATTATCCACAATAATCCTAATATGACTTTTTCACTGTATCATACAGTCCTACTCTGCAGTAAGATAAGGACAAACATAACACATGCACCTGCATGGCCATACAGGGTTGAACTGTGCTTCATTTCACATTAAAAAAAAGAGAGGTGCTATCATACTGATGAGTACAGGTGTCAGTGTACCTTGTTCTACCAGGAGATCAGCCTTGACTCTGGTCAGCCTCTGACACTCTCGGCCAGCCCTCTCGAGCTCCTTCTGGCAGTCTGTCAGCCTCCTCTCCTTCTCCTTCACCGTCCTCTGGTGGTTTTGGTAAAGGTCCTGCAGCTGCTCATCTGAACCCTGGAACACCTGCAGTATTTACAGTTCACTGGTTAAACGTGGCTCTGGGCTCAGTGAGAACGGCTCAGCATATGTGAAGGGTCAGAGGCTCCAGGTCCAATGGGGCCTCTAGTCATAGAAATGTCAGCAATGATGGGAGAAGTGGCAATATGCAAATGATCTGGAAGAACACATCACACACTACACACCGACTATATGTGTGGATTTATATACATTCACATGTATAACCGATAACTAATTTCTAAACACAAATATATTAATTACATCAAACATTGTATTCAAGCTATAATCTACACACATGATTCACAAAAAAGAAACAACCCCCTCCAATACACACACACACACACACACACACACTGAGTACCACAAAAATGACCAGAACTCAAAACAAACATGACTAGAAAACACCAAACAGATGGAAGGAAGGATATTCCAAGCCCCTCTGAAGCAGCAGAAACATCCAACAATTGTAAATGACACTGATATCAGTACCGGCCAGTTATCAACAGGCTTGTCATTACAGCCTCATTCACCATCTGCACAAATCCCATTCCTCGTTTTGGGCAATTACTCTTAGTACAGAGTGGAGTCTGGAGTACCATTAAGCAGGTGTTTACCTAAATAAACCCACAAACAAAAGACAAATGGACTGACAGGCAGTTTTTCTTCTTTTGAAGGCATGCAGGGACATTTTGTGCTGAAAAACATGCGCAGTTGAACATCTATAATTACTCATTTTTGTCCTTCATTTCCAATGAAGATCTCTGTAAGACTGAAGATTGTTTTCTAAAAAAGGTAAAAAAAAAAATTCTGGCACCTGTTCCATTGTTTCCTCAAGCTCCTTGTTGTCTTCCTCCATCTGTTTCTTTCTGCTGTCCAAGGCTTTAATGTCGTTGTCCAGCTTCATCACTTTGCTTAGTTTCATATCAATGTCTGTCACTCGATTCTGAAGATTAAATGATCAAGGAGTCATATTCTCATAGTCCAAATGTCTGTACTTGTGGATCAGCCTTGACCGAAGTTGACCAAATAATAATAAAATATGTAGAACACTGAATTCATCCATTGTAAATTAAATGTTGAAATTTTAATGCCTAAAAACATTTGTTCAGCAAAATTTTATTCAGTAATCAAGATGAACAAAACCCTGAGATGAGCTTCATGTGGGTTGTGTTAGTAAACTCATTTGTGTGACATAACTGCTAACTTGATTAATTAGCAGTAAAATGTAGCAACTCTTCCTACATCACCTGTTTTTTCCCCACTTCCCAATATGCATTTCTGTAACAGTTTTAGCACAAAAGGGAGGATGCAAAACCCATACTTTTGGTCACACCTTCCCATTCATAAAGTACTTTAATCATGTGTAAAAAGTGTCTCTTTCCTTGGGAAGAATTGAAAAATGTTTGTATAGCATTAGAACACATCACCGACATACCTCCAGAGGATCAATCTGGCCCTCTATCTGCTGGACGTTATCTTTAGAGGCCATCAGCTGAGCCTCTTTGGTGGCCACTGTTTCTCTAATCTGCTGAGCTTTCTCCTTGTTCTGCTTCAGGTAACGCAGCTCCACCTGACACTCTTTGACCGTCTGGGCTTGTTTTAGACGCTGCTGACGCATTGTTTCCAGAGCTTTAATGTACCTGGGAAAAGAACAAAAGAAGAAAACCTCAGTGTCTCCCAAATAATAGTGAACGACTGAAACTGAATGTCCATGTCTGTATTTATTGATGTACAGCACTGGAAAAAATTAAGAGACCATTGGAATGGAATTTCCTGTTACATCAGCATGTGTGCATGTATGACAGTTATTCCATTCCTGTGTCTGTTGAATTCCAACACAAGCACACCTTATTCTACTAAATAAACACCTGATCCATGTCTTATTTAAGAAGGAGAAGTATAAAAACCACTACTGTGGCCATCACTATCTTCTTACATTAGGTAAAAACAGTGCTATTAGTACCGTAAAAGTAATTGAAATCCAAAAATAACTACTGAAAACTACTGGACTTCTGCTCTGACAATGTTCTTAAACTCTGAGGACTGTTTTTTTTTAAACAGGACAACACTCCTGGTCTCAGCTAGGTCAATAAAGGTGTGGATGACGGACCACCAGATGAAGACCCTGTCATGGCCAGCCCAATCTCCAGACCTGAACCCACTTTGAAAACTTCTGGAGGTAGATGGATGGACACAAGCCATGGAACATTGCTGACCTTCTTGAATTTCTATGCCAGGAGCTGCATAAAGTCATCCAACAGCAATGGAGGAGAGCTAAGACACATGAAAGCTGTCATTGAAAATCAGGGTTATTCCACTAAATATTGATGTCTGAACTTCTACCAAGTTACAACATTAGTATTGTGTTGTTTAGAAATGAATATGAACTGGTTTTCTTTGCATTATTTGAGGTCTGAAAACATGCATCTTTTTGTTATTTCAATCATGTGTTGTGTTCTGCAAATACATGCTCTAAATAACAGTATTTTTTTGGAATTTGGGAGAAATGTTGACGATAGTTTAGATAATAAAACAAAAATGTTCATTTTACTCAAACACATACCCATAAATGGTAAAATCACAGAAAGTGATAATTTTGCACTGGTCTCTTATTTTTTTCCAGAGCTGTACATTTTTGACTTCTGATTCTTAAAGACAGAAAAATGTATGTGTTGGCTATACTTGGTTGCAGCGAAGATGGAGTCAAACTTCTCTTTGAGAGCTTTGCCCTCACTCAGTGGCCAGTTGGACTCCTCTTGGTGGCAGAAGATAACATGGTTCAGCACAGGCTTAGATACGCCCAGTGCAGAAATCATCTCCCGATCCACGTCAGCACACTTAGCTGACAAGCTCACCTTCTCACCGTCTCTACATGAGAGATTACAAAAAGAACTCACTTTAAACCAAGGTGGTAATTTTTCATAAATATCCATCCACTGAAACATGTAAAACCCACCACACATTTAATGCATTATGTGAAAGTGGGTTTTCAATGGCACAAGACTTGAGACTTCAGACTTACATCACTCTGCTGATGACCTGCTCTAAGCTTTTAAAGGAGTAGTTCTTTGCCTTCTGAGTACAGGACATGGAGCGATGAATGGTCGTTTTCACTCCATTGACATCAGTGAATAAAAGTCGAATTTGTGCTCGCACATCTGTCTCGTGGGCATCCTGATATGGAAAAGCATATTTTTAATTAACGAAGAAATGTAGCTGCAGTAATATTCCTTGTTAATGCTTTCTGACAGGATCATCAAGCAAGTACAGAAACTGCTGAGTTTTGAAGAGTTTTCAGCGATACTCAGTTTCACTTGTAATGAAGAGGGCAGATTTTGCATGATAAGTCTGTCACAATGTCGGGATAAAAATTATCCCTTTGTTTTCAGGCTTAGGTGCTGTTACATTTCTGGCATTCTCCCTAAGTTAGTGGAAGACATGCTGTATAGTGAATAGTTGTGGACTGTGGAGATCCTTCTACAAAAAATTTAAAATCTAAATTTCTCTAAACTGTGAACAAATTTTTAGACATTGTCCCAAGGAAGCTACATTAAAAAGAACTGAAATGAATCCAACCAGTAGTTTCAAAGAAGGTTGTTGAAATCTAGACATTAGTGACCTTGAATTTTGACACTTGGAGGTCACAGGTCATGGTACCAAATGAAAGTCCATATGACTTCCTATCAGAGCTCAATAGTAACTATATTGACAGCTTTAAGCATTTTCATGTTATAACCCATCAAAATATGGTGCATTATAAGTAAAAGCAAATTTTTCATATTTCAAAAATCAACATTTCTCAAAACTATGAACAAATTTTGAGAAATTGTCCCGAGGGAGCAACATATAAAATTCACAATGAATCTAACCAGTAGCTTTGTCGGGGAAAATGTTCAAAGAAATTGCTAACAAAGACAGCGCCTTCACAATAGCTCATGGCTTATTGGCCAGTGAGCTAAAAAAAACAACCTTACTGGTGTCCTCGTATTTATTTTACATAAATTTGACTTAGGTGGACTCCAAATGAGAGGAAAAATTTTTAGTGATGAGAATCCTGATTTCATAGAAGTTGCACTCAGACTGAAAGGTTAGTTACTGCTACATATTGTGCAAGTGCTAAGCTTAATGAGATGATTTTTCAAATGACTTTTTTTTTCTTTGTTTTTGTGAATTTTATGAAGAAAACAAAACCATTAGACATGAAAAAAACAAGCACTACTAATGGAATAAATAAGTCAAACCAAATCATAAATCTGTACCAGACCTAAAGTGAAACAAAATGGTCCCAAGAAAAACCGCATACAAGATTTTATATCTCACAGATTTTTTTTAAAAAACAAACATTTATGAGCAAACTATAAGCAATCAGCTCGATCAGGTGAAAGCTACAACATAAGTGAGATTTTCTTAAACTGAGTGTATATAATGCTGTTTATAACTGTTAATGTCAATACATAGCATTTTAAGTTCCAGGACAGCTGGACTGGGAATGAGGTATATGCTAATCCATCCTCTAAACTGAGACATTTGTCTTTTATTTTTAATTTCTTTTCTCTCCATCCATGTGAATGTTGATTTGCTGAGAATCTGATCAAGTAATTCAGTGTCATAAAGCACTTTTATAGCCCCTGTTAAATGAAGTCATAGGTTTGTGGTGACTCAATTGATTTCAATTCATATATGTGTGAGGTTAGAGGTCATATGTCTGAATCCCTACTATAGAGTTCAAGTAAAACACACACTGATGTCAATGACCAATCTGCACAAAACCAAAAGCTTGTTGCCACATGTATGGATTCAGCCAATAGGACAGCACCTTGAAGGAGGATTGTACCCAATGTTTGAGCTAAAAGACTGGACCCTTCTACAATGAGCTACAGAAAGATTTGTATGCCAGAGATAAGTAGTGATACACAGAACACTTAGAGAAATGAGACATGACTGACTGTGGGTCATAAAGGTGGGCCAGAAATGAAAACCCGTTCCAGTAACTGGTCAGCTACTACTTTAGAGGGTAGTAAAAAATCTAAGTGCCACCAGAAGTTGACACAGACCAGTAACCAGGAAGTGGAGATGTTGATTTCAAATACATAAACTTACAAACTGAAACAAAAATATTATTGTTAAAAGATATAACTTGTATGTAGAAGGCAAATTTTTACAGTGATGCTCACCTTTGGATCATGGACAAAAGCACTTCCTTTAGAACCAGGGGGAAATTCACCTGTTGTTACATATTTTAGGCACTCAATAATAGTCTAGAAGCAAAGAAAAAATGGTCATGTGTGTTAATATACAAAACATTAGAACTATATTTCCAAATTAAGATGTACACTTTATCAACTTTTACCATGTGCACTTCCAGAATACATTACAAAAAGAAAGAGCACACACACATATGTCAGTCTGAACCCAAAATATATTTAGTGTGTCAAAGGCAAAATGTCAGTGCTCTTGTTCATTCAATATGGGTCATGCTTCAGAATTAACCTTTGGCCTCACACAAAAGTTTTCATACCGTTTTCCCTGCTCCATTGGGTCCAACTAGTACTGTCAGAGGAGTGAAAAAAGAGATGACTTGTTTATCTTTATCTTCAATCCCAAAGCTCCTCACCCCCAGGATGCTCATCTTGTCTATTTTTGACATGTTTGCTTGCTGAGAGAAAGAGAGAAGAAGATATATTAAATCAACAGCTGGCAGCAAAGTGACACCAAGACACCAAGAGGAAGTGCCAACACAGATTAAACAACAAACACTGATTGAGACATAAATTATTGGTCTCAAAAGAGAAATACTATCATAATACTTTTAGTGTGTCACCCTGAGCAAAACAAGCCATAACACAGCTTTCTGCATGTAGGTCATTCTCCTTTTCCCTTGTAATCAAAAACATGTATATTAGGTTAATTCTCCTGCCGTACTCTCGACTAAGATGCTGGAATAAATCTGGAGATAGCCCCAGTGTGCCATCTGTTGCAGCCCACTGTTCCTTGTGTGTGTATTAGAATGGACAAAATGAACAGTGAGGGGCAATAAAGGTGAACTTCACACAATGGTGGTTGGTGCAGTATCACTTTATCTGTTGAATACATCTTTGAGCTTTGTGGTGTCATCTGTTTGCTTTATATTTGTAAGTTCTTACACTGAGAAGTCACTGACCATAACAAGATAACACTGTATAATTAAATAATGTCAATGCAGCGAGTGTTGAAAATAAAAAAAAACTGTGTATAATCAATTATAGCCAAATGTACTTTCTTGTCTCAAAGAGATAACATGAGAAACATCTTATTTGTATGTAAAAGCTACAGTTTCAGAAAAACATGTGAACATACGCTAGAAAAATAGGATCAATATAAGACTAACAGCTGCTGAATGTAAAATCTAGTATTGATGGGCTTTTCTATCAACAGTGATGCAACACAACAAGGAGAAAGGTAGGAAACTGACTCCAACTTGATCTGTAAGTTATACTACATACAGGAAGCCTTATGTCCAATTATCACTACTCTTCAAATTAATATTTCTGCAAGCAAGTCATAATTGTTCAGACAGTTCATTTATGTGGTTATACCCTTTTAGGACTACCTATTTACCTTTCCAGGTCTGGTCTAGTTCAATAGGATCACAAAACTCCTTAAAAAAACTCGTTTCTTGAGAGTTAAGCTAAAGTTTATTGTCCTAAAATAACTTGTAAAGCTATGTCTAAGCTTTTTAACTTCTCTAGAACGGGTAAATAAAGACTTTACGAGTAGTCTACATTTTTAAGTGACCGTGTTTTGCCCATAGGATTCAGAGTTAGCTACTATAGCCACTGTGTACCAAGCTAATACCTCTTCACATCACTTGACTCGTGCAGGTCTACCTGTTATCTGGGCTAACTACCTGGCAACTCAACAGCTAACTAGCTAACCACTTAAGTTTCGCTCTCGTGCTACATTTATAGTATAGAATAGTGAACGTCCGTTAGCATCGCACTGCTGTCGAACACGTGGACTAAAATGCATAATAAAACCTATGTTCAACTGTGAGAAATGTGACGCAGTTTAACTCACCCTACAGTGTTGTTATCATGTACAGCTCAGACATGAAACCAAACGAGTCGCTTTCGCGCTGTGGGATACGTGACATAATGACGTCATCTCGTAAGTTCCGGTATCGGCAGACATACAAAGAAAATATTATTTGGAAAATTTCATATACATAAAAACAAATATACTAAAACACTCCCAAATTTTAAAATCTTCCTATTAGAATTTGGAAATTATATTAAATCTTTAGAACTCATTTATAATAAAAAAAGCACTAACACCTTGGCTATTTATAAACATTTTTTTTAAATACTGACTGAACTCTCTGTTACATTTATCTATTTATTTATATTTGTCAGAATCTTTTTTTTTTTTTTTTACTATTATTTATATATTATGCTTTGTATTTTTAAATCTATGCATTATTTTCTTAAACTTATATGTTCAAATGCTTTTTCCCTTTTGACATCTTGTTGTGTGTTTAAAATGTTGTACTGTATACTCAAACGTTGTTAATAAAGTTGGAAAACAAAAACAAAAAAAAAAAAAGCAAAGCGAAAAAAAAAAAAGACACAAAGAAAATAACCACTTAATTTTTATTATTATCTACGTCTGTTTAATCACCTTAGTGAAATTAATGTTCATATACAATGATCTGCAAACGTTTTAGGCCACATGTAGGTTTGTTCTTTTGGTGAGAGAATCATGATTATATTATAGTGCACAAAAGCATTATTTTAGTCACAGATACAACTAAAATTTAGAACCGCAATAAAAACATTAATTTCAGCTAAAAAGAAAAAAACAAAAAACAATCCAGTGAAGTATCTAATATTTTAATGTGACTTTCCATTTTTCATATTTGTAGACATCATAACTCCAAGTTTAATTCAACATATGTCCAATGTTCCTTATTGTTTGGCTGCTTTTTGTCATGAGAACAGAGATCATAAATACTGTTTCCTGTAGAAGCCATGTCATCTATATTTTTGTGGGTGTGCTTTAATAACGACACTGAGAAATAGATATTATATTATATAATATCTGTGAATATGTAAATCTTTTCTATTTGACTGTTTCTGTGATCAATTATTTTGGCAAATTTTAACTTAACTATTTGTGCAGATTTTATACAGTACCATACTTTTTTTATTATACTTTATAAACTATAATTATACTTTACATATAGTCCATGATCTGCCCGTGTTAACTGTTCTTGGCACTACAAAATTACAAATCATTACATAAGCATTATGTAGGAGGTCATCAGCATCACTAGTTTGAATAAACTACAACAAACTCTCTGACTCTTTGTTGAATTATACCAAGTTGACAGTTTTATGATTCTGACAAATACATTCTCTATATTACAATGCTCATGATCATGATCATGACCAGCTGCAATATCTCAAGCATATTTTAAGATATTTAAGTCCTCCATCTCCAAGACAAACATCTCTGATTGTGTTTGTGCTCTTCTTGCATGTTGTAAACACATTTATTATCCAACCTGTAACCTACCACTAGAGGACAGTGTTTGTCTGTGGGAAAGCATTTCCTGCTAATTCTCATCATCCACTCCTTTAAGTCAATGTTCAGCAATGACAAAGCAGCAAACAGAATTTAATATGAATTAAAGATAGCAGGACCAATAAACACTTATTCCTAACTTGATGAAGAAAAAACATGCTGGAACATTTAATTTTATAACAGAATATCTTATTTTCTGCAGGCCCATTTCTTCCATGTGGTTGTATTGAAAAAAAAAAAAAAAAAGAGTGGGTACAGATGGCATGAGTAAGAACAGACTGCTTCTAAGACTAAAGGGAAATGTGTGTGTGCGTGTATGTGTTGTATATGTGGGAAACAGAGAGAGAGGGGGAGGATGAATCTAATTGAGATAAAGGGACAGGAGTTATTCAGAGCATGTGTTTGGGGTTGAAGAACAGTTTGTGGGCGTCGACAGGGACCTGCAGGCCTGGTGTTAACTACCTGCAGCCATCCCCCTAAGAACCAGAGAGCATCATCTCTCTGTTCTCACCACACATACACACAAACACAAACACACACACCACAAACTGCCTTTTGCTTTCAGCCCACTGAATCAGTCTGTCTGTATCAGCGCACTGACTCATTGTGCCTCAGTCTGTCCAGCTCATGGCCCTCTTTCTATTTTCATCCTGTCCTGACATGAAAATGCCGTGACCTTGTGTCTTTTGTTGGACCACTGGAGGTAAATGTGGATGTCTACATTGTTATGTGTATATTTTGGGTGTGAACACTTATTCCAACATGCCCACGGTCACCCTTTGTCTCACTGGCTAATGAAACAGTTTACTTGGTGTTCTCCACAGGTTTATTGTTCAAATGACAGAAAATACAAAAATGGTCAAAGACTTACATACATTCAACAAACAAAGACCGTACACACTATGAAGCAGCAACAAAAGTGGACAGTGAGTGCATACAAAATAACAGCACATGAAGTTGTCAGAAAAAGCTGTTTTTTTTCCTCTGAATAAATAAAGGAACATTTTTTGCCATGACAGTCAACAGCAATCATCAGGTGAAGGGACAGAAGCTGACAGACTTACCTTTCATTGAACTGTCTAGTTTTTGACGTTTTATAAACTCCTTTCAGAAAAATTGTGCAGCCAATACTTTATTTAATCCTGAGGGACTGTTTGGATGGCAAATCGACACTGGTGCTGCTCGCTCAGTAGAAAGCCTCAGTGATATTTTTGGAAAAGAAAGAGCTGGTTGAGAAAAAGAAGTATACAACCCAAAGACCAGAAAGGCTTTGACGGTGCATCAGCGTTACATGGTGCAGAGAATTTTATAAAGAACTGAAATGATACATTTCACTGAAAATATAGCAATGTAACCCAAAAATGATGCTTTTTGGAGCATTTTATTTATTTATTTATTTATTCATTTTAACCATCTTTTGTTATTCAAAGAACTGGACTTATCCACCTCTGACTGCTCTGAAAAGCTCCCATTTTGGCCAGTGTGCCTTAAAATGGGTTTAAGCCACAAAAAGAGACTGATTGATCACAGAACCTTTGAGATTCCGCTGAATGAAAAGTGCTTTATAAATGCAATTTATTATTATTATTATTATTATTATTATTATTATTAAATGCAGCTTTCCCCTCTCACCACTCCTTCATTTGACTAAAAGTGTCTTGTCTTTTTCTTGCCACCCTAAGTATTGCTTTCTCTGCTGTTTCTTTATACATCCGCTTCCTGAGTCATAATGTATGAGGCTGTTATTCTCTGAGCCACACAAGTATGGAAGAACTGAAGATTTAACACAATTCCGTTGCGATAACTGCCACATCTAATGCACCAACTACCGGCCCATTAATTAGCATCACAATATCTCAGTATGAGACCCTGCTATTTATTCAAAATGGCTTTATGCTTATTTTAAACTCACAACAAATATTACATTTTTGCTTTTGTGTGGTTTTTGGTTCAAAGCTAACAAGAAAATAATCTGGCAAAAAAGTTACATTTCCAACTTACTGAGTTCACATGTATAATGTGCTCAGGGCTTTAATGTTAGCACATCTCCTTCTTTTAGATTTTTAACTAATAAAGCCCCAGTACTTCTATTGTGGCAGTTCCCAAGTGATTTTTGCTCTCTATTTAACTTTTCTTAAATGATTTATCACTATTTATTAGAATATTATACTGTGTGTTTTGCATTTTTTAAGTGAAAATCACGTATTTCCCTACATTTAAATTACTGATCGTTTAAATGTTCATTAAAGCTCAGATTAAAGTTGAGGGTTAATATATCAGAAACAGAAAAAACTGAAGAAAAAGTGACATTTTCAGCAAATCTATCAATAACTGAACATAAAACAAGTGTCTCCATCCACTGTCATTTGTCAAACTACATTGGTTTTACTGGTGAATCAACGTTGTAGAAGATGACAGTGTTTCCATGGTAACTACGGAGCCTCTGAACATCCGAATGGGTCATATCTGATGACCATGAAAAGATGACAAACTACATTTTACACCAGTTATTCACATGTATTGATAGGATTTGAGGATCAACAGGTATTAAAAAGTTTATATCAGCAGATGATTTTTTTTCAGTGGTCGATGTTTAGGTCTTTTTGAGTCTCATTGCTTGTTGTACCTGTCTAGTAGAGCACCTCCCACACACTCAGGAATTGTCAAACTGCATTTCAGTTGGGGAGGTGAAGTTACTTGATATGTTTCAGTTCAATGAAATACAGCATTAGATAGATCAGATAGCTATATGTTTACTTTCTGTACACAGACTAAAAGGTAATAGGTTAATAGGTCGGTGTGAATTGGCTGTGGGTGTGAATATGACAGTGAATGATTATTTGTTTTTATATGTCCGCCCTGCGATGAAGTAGTGACACACTCGGGGTGTATTATCCAGCCGGTATAGAGTCCAGCCCCTCCCATGACCCTCTAGAGCACAGGTGTCAAACATGCGGCCCGGGGGCCAAATCCGGGTCCAGTCTGGCCCTTGGAATGAATGAATGAATGAATTTATTTTTGGTTTTACATCAATCATTGTACTCAGTACATCAATTGTAATGAACATAAAAAAAAACAAAAAAGGAATAGGCTAGAAGCAAAAGCTTATTTTTTTGCCTGTCCTTTTCAACTAATACACTGCTTACATCAACTTAAATGTGTACAACCTCGAGCATTCACACCATAATAATAACAAAATTTAAAAAAAAAAAAGTCAACAACAAAAACACATCTACCATCTCAATTCAATATTTCTGAATGAATTTGTGAAATGCAAAAATTACACTAAGATATTAGCAATCCTTTTAGTTCAGGTTCCACATTCAGACCATTTCAGTCTCAAGTGGGCAGGATTCAATAAAATACTATCATAATAACATACAAATAATGACAACTCCAAATTTCTCTCTTTGCAAATGTAAATATTGTCATGTATTTACACTAAAATAAAGTATAATTTTGCAACAAATATGAACAACCTGAAATGTCTTAAGACAACTAAGTACAATTTTAACAAGATTCTGCCTGTTACTAAATATTTTGTGTTTGTAGACCCGCTGTGATCTGTAAGAAATAATGTACATGTGGAAATGATAAACTGAGGCAGAATATTGTTAAAATAACACTTATTTTTTTCAGTTTGTTCATGTTATTCACATCTTTTGAAAGGATAGTTTGTAGATGTAAACCTTTTCATAATGTAAATGTACTTTTTTTCACTCTAAAACAGAGAAAAAGTTTGGAGTTGACAGTATTTCTATATTATTATGTTATTATTTTACTGGTTCGGCCCGCTTCAGATCAAATTTAGCTGAATGTGGCCCCTGAACTAAAATGAGTTTGACACCCTTGCTGTAGAGGATTATGCGGTTATGGAAAATGAATGAATGAATAAAGAAAAAGTAATAGTCTTACAATAGTTTTGATAATCTCCTATACACCTGATGATTTTATAAAAATAAGAACATATAGACAGGACACATCTAGACTCGTTTATCTGTACTGACTGTTGCTGCTATTTTTCATTCATAATTTCATATAACCTTCATTTATGCAGGCGGGGGGGGGCACCTCATTCGTTTTTAGGGAACCAGTATAAACAGGACCATAAGCTAATAAATACATACACAAAAGCAATTCAAACATACTAAATAATTCATACAATATATAAGAATATTATGATCAGTCAGCCGTACACCCACACTGCTCCAAGTAAGTCAGCAAGGAGTAATTTAAGCCAAGCATATGCGTAATTCTGTGCAATCTCACAAATTTATGTAAATTGTTCAGTTTCTGTGGAGAATAAAATTTAAAAGCCTGTTTTGCAATCTTGGTTTTAGTATGTTGACCTTTAGGGGATAAAATGTCTTGGGACCTGGTTCACTACAAACTTGACCTTTAATTAAAGAGATGTGTAAGATATCCAGTCGTTTGCCAAGCAGTGGCTTGTAAATAAACAAAACTAAATGGTGGCCAGCCAAACATTCATATGGAAGAGAAAATGATGTGTTTTGTACTGTATAATGAACCTATACAGAGGTTTAAGGCAGGAAACATTAATTACATTATTATAGTCCAAAACAGACTATGACCATGAACAGACTACAAATGTTCATGTATAGTTCCTTACTGATCTGGTGTCATTCTGATACACATCCAACTCTATCAGCAAAACAGAGCATCAGTACCAGTATTTCTGCGAAATATGATATACAAGTTAGTTAGTTAGTTAGTTAGATATACTTTATTGATTTATATATACTTTATTGATTTATATATTGATTGGAAATTCAAGCATCCAGCAGCAGTACACACACTAAATACACAAAGTACAATAAATAAAAGGCAAATATATAAGATAGAAATATACCCTCTTACTCCTAAGTCTATATATGGGTGCTTCTATGAAACTGTTTTTTTTTTTTGGTATCTGACACTTTGCCAGCTTTTTAGACCCAATAATAAAAGAGAAATGTAGACATATTTCCCCCCAGGATGGACCTCAAGATGACCCCAGATAAATGCAAAAGAATGATACTCTTGCTCTGAGTCATCCCAAAATGAATGAATTTTAAATCAAATACTGGGGTAAAAATAGGACCAGAATTGGGACAAAAGTAGGTGTCAGTGCATTTGATCTGGAAAATATGGCTTGAAATGGTCTTATATAGTGCTATAAATAAAGACACTGTGTTAAATTTGATGAACCTAGTGGTTTTTCCAATCCAGACATGTGGGTTTTTCATGAATCTCAGTCTCATTACAGGTTTTGCACGCAACCCATCGTGTCCACTCATGTTACATGCAGAACCAGCCCATTTAAATGCAAATAAATCGTGAGTTATTTTGCAACAGTGGTCATTTTTGTGAAACACTCTGCCTTGCATAATTAGTTTGATTCCAGAAACATTCCTGTGAACGAATAAAAAGATAATTGAAACAACAGTATAGTGTAATTTTTGTGTCCTTTTTATTGTGTTACATGCAGATTTTTGTATAAAAAAATAATATTTAAAAAGTATAAAAAATGTGTTTTATCTGAAAAATAGTTTCTCTTTTATCTCAGTTAATATTTATTTTTAAAATAGACCCAAAGTGCTTCCAAACTTGCTTCATAACGTTAGTCTACATCTGGTTTGAATGGTTAGCCCCCATGTCCTGTTTTTAGGGACCAGTTTAAGCACCCATATATAAAAGACTAAAAAGAACTTCAAGTTCATATACTGCTGAAATAAAATGAAAAATAAAATATGGGGCTCCTTGAAAAGAAAGGACAGTCTGTGTTATCATTGTTATTCTTTCCTACTTTTTGACTGGGCAGTGTTGTGTAGTCTTATGGCCAAGGGGACAAAAGAGTTTAAAAGTGTGTTTGTGTGGCTCGATAGGGACAGAAGCCTATCACTGAACACACTCTGCTTTGTGACTGTGCTGTGCAGAACATGTTGGGTGTTGTTCAGGATGGAGTGAAGTTTCTCCAGGGTCCTCCTCTCTGCCACTGTAGTCAGTGAGTCTAGCTCTGTGCCCACAACAGAGCCAGCCCTCCTCACCAGTCTGTTCAGTTGTGCCGAGTCAGCCACATATAGCATTATTTTAAGAGTCAGACATTTATAAAACTTTTTTCAGAACTGCCTGCCAGAGTCTTGACAAACCTTTCAATAGTTTGGTATATATTAGTCGCTTTTCCATTGGACATCTGCACAAAACTTTACTGATATTTACTAAAAGTAAAAAAAAACAACAGAATTGCGTAATGTCGGTTTTTCCATTAAATCACAAATGTGATGATTTGTTTATTATTGCAAGATGACACGAGAAGTCATTCCATAAACATGGCAATGAATGTAAATATAGTGTTGATTTACAGATATATTCATTGTTACTATATATTACCCCTCTATCCCATACTAAATATAAAAATTATTCTGTTTCCTGGTGTGTCCACACATACTCCGACATGTTTCTTCTTCGTATTTTGTAACATCCGTCCACATCCGTTTTTTTTTTTTTAATTTACTTGACTCTACTTGCGAAAAAAGGTCTTTCCATTGCAGTTTTGCGTGATATACCATTTGAGCTATACCCAAAAAACCACCTCTTGCCAGCGCAAAAACTTTTAAGCTAAAAATGAGACTTTTGCCGAAATTGACGTTTTTCCATTATGTAAATTTGTATGTGCAAGTTATATTTGCACAATTTGAGGGTCAATGGAAAAGTGACTTTTGTTATAGATGTGAAGTAGAACCATGCTAGCTGGTTTGTGATTGTGGAGAGCTCTGTGTGTACATGAAATACATGAAATATGTGAGGCTTTTTGCATTTTCTGCAGTCTTCATTATGGACCAGTCTGTATGCTGAAATGTAGTGAAACACCTACAAAACACTATGGAAATGTTTGGACCAGCAAATCACATGCACAAAATCTCTTGTGAATACATCCATACTTCTGCAAAACACTGCCATTCCCTGCAGTGGCCACACTTTCTTCATTCTTTAAGGATTGTGCCCTTTATTTCCAAAAATTGCACACTTTATACCACAGAAATTTGGAGTAAAACACCATACTATATAACTCAGTACAAAGTAATGTTAGTTTTTTCATTCTGTGTTAAAGAATAAAAGGAAGTCCAGAAGTTTGAATGGTCATGTGGAACATTCATTACTTAACCCAAAAAGACCCAGTAGTGGCTTTTCCACTGGACATTTGTGCAAAACTTTACCAATATTTACTAAATGTCAAAAAACACAGAAGTGCGTAATGTCAGTTTTTCCATTAAATCAAAAATGCAATGATTTGTTTATTTATTATCGTAAGATGACATGAGAAGTTATTCCATAAACATGGTGACGAATGTAAATATCATGTTGATTTATACATATATTCATTATTATTATATATTACCCCTCTACCCTGCACTAAATTTAAAAAAAAATAGTCTATTTCCTGGTGTGTACACACATACTGTGCCATGTTTCTTTTAAAACTCTTCTTCTTCACTTGTTGTAATGTTTGTCAACATCCGTTTTATTTATTCACATGACTCTAGTTGAGGAAAATGGTCTTTCCATCGCAGTTTTGTGTGATATACCAATTGCGCTATGCCCGAAAAACCATCTCTTGCCAGCACAAAAACTTTTCGTCAAAAAATGAGTTTGGGCGAAACTGTTGTTTTTCCAGCAGGTAAATTTTAATGTGCAAGTTATATTTGTGCAATTTGAGGGCCAACAGAAAATTGACAACTGTTACTTTTGTGGCAGTTTCCAAATGAGTTTTTATCCATATTTAACCTTTCTTAAGTGATTTATCACCAGTTATTGTATTTTTATTTTGCGTATTTTCAGTGAAAATCAGGAACTTTCCTTCAATTTAATTCGCTGATCACGTAGATGTTCATAAAAGCTCAGAGTAAAGTTGAGCAAATCTATCATTAACTGAACATAAAGCCCAGTGTCTCCATCCACTGTCATTGATCCAGCTCCATGGGTTTTACTGGTGAATCAATGTTGTAGAAGATGACGGCGTTTCCATGTTCACTACAGAGTCTCTGAACATCCAAATGGATCATATCTATCTGATGACCATGAAAAGATGACAAACCGCATTTTACACCAATTATTTACATGGATTGATAAGATTAATGGATCAACAGGAATTAAACATTTTAATTCAGTAGGTGCTTTTGGTAAGTTATAGATGTTTGGGTCTTTATGGATTAAAAAAGCTATTACAAAAAATGTTTCTTGTAATGTTTCTGCAAGACGACCTCTAAGTTTATTAAGCACTGCTGAAAATAGGAGTAAGTAGCACACAGAGGAGTCCATGAATATAAACCACAGCTCTGCTTTCCTTCACCCTCTGTCTTGCCTGGTTAAATAAAGGTTAAATTAAATGAAAAAAAAAAAAAAAAGTGTGTTTGTTGCACACATACAACAAAAGGCGTAGACAAAACCTGTGTGGTGTAACAATCATCAACTGATGGCATCTCTATCAGTGAAAATTTGATTTTATTTCATCACTGTGCTACAAAGACGCCCTTTGCTTCCAAATAAGGTCAAATCCATAATTCAGCATGTATGGCACTGTTTAAGTATCTGTGTTCCTGTGTCTGCATGACAATTACACACTTCTTATTAAATGACTGAGAAGCGAGTCTGCTCCCAACTGTGCCCTTGAGTGTATTTCCACTTTGCGGGTGACTTTCCTATCACAAAGACAAGTGGCTATTGATTTTGAACCTAGCAATTATGACAAAGAATCCAGAGACAAAGAGAGAGAGCATAGTGGATGAAAACAAGTAAAAAAGATGAAGAAAAAGATGAAGAGTAATAATTAGTGTACTGTGGCTTTTAACAGTAATAATGAAGTCACTTAGGTGTCCTTTGTCCCTGTGTGTGTATGTGTGTGTGTGTGTGTGTGTGTGTGTTCTTTGTGTAAATTAGTAGACATAATCTCAAATTCACATGATTTGTATAATGAGTCTATTTAACTCGGATATTAGGCAGGATATCACAGCTGCAACCCATAAATAATAATAGGTGTCCTTCATTTAAGTGTTGCAATTAAATATATTTGCTTGACAATTGTCTATTGTCAGTGTTTGTACACCCCAATATGAATCCATGTATTACCTGATGGGCTGCAGCTGTACTGACTCTTTTATGACAAATCTATGCAAAACAGGACAGTGTTATATTCTTTACAGGGAACAACTTAAAGGCTGAAAATTTGACGTCATAGCTAATAGATGTGGTATTGTTGCTCTAACTCTATTTACTTTGACTATCTTCATTTAAAAGTATTTAACCTATTTTTAAACGTTAACAATAACAGAAGTCACTAATCAGCTCATAGCACATAGTTTAGGAAGCCCATTCTTGATTATGCAATGATATCTGTGAATTATGAAAACCTCCAGAGCAACAATAATTCCTTAAATGTCTTTAGCCGCCAGTTCATCACATGCAAGTTTAATCCTACTGGGATATACCATACTGTATGTAACATCACCTGAAATCAAGAACTAAAAGTGGATGTCGTATGTAATACATTCACAGACAGCCAACAAACAAAATCTGCAAACATAGCTTTTCTATGATAAAACAAAAACAATGTTAGAGTATTTATGACAATATTACTTATCCAGTGGTGGTCAAATTAGGTTCATCTGTATGTTGTTTTTTTTTTTTATTGATTTTTAAAATACTCATACAATTAATTAACCTGTAAAGACCCAAACATCAACTGGCGACCAAAAGCATCTACTGATCTATGATGTTTAATACCTGTCAATCCACAAATCCTACCAATATGTTTAAATAATTAAGGTAAAATACAGTTTTTCATCTTTTCATGGTCATCAAATTTGATCCATTTGGATGTTCAGAGGCTCTGTAGTTACCATGGAAACACCTTCATCTTCTACAACATTGATTCACCAGTAAAACCCATGGAGTTGGATCAATGACAGTGGATGGAGACACTGGGTTTATGTTCAGTTAATGGTAGATTTGACTGAAAAAGTCACTTTTCCTTCAGTTTTCTATGTTTTTGATATAATAACTTTCAACTTTACTCTGAGCTTTTCTGAACATCTGCATGATCAGTGAATTAAACTGAAGGAAAGCTCCTGATTTTCACTGAAGAAACACAAAATAAAGAAGATAATATTACAATAAATGGTGATAAATCACTTAAGAAAAGGTTAAATATAGATAAAAACTCATTTGGAAACTGCCAGAAAAGTAACACTGGGTCTTTCTGGGTTAATGAATGAATGGCTTTGTTTTGATATAATAACCTTTGAATTTACTCTGAGTTTTTATGAAAATCTACATGATACAAGTGAATTACATATAGAGAAATACATAATTTACACCAAAATAAAACCCACAATACAATATTACAAAAAAAGGTGATAAATCACTTAAATACAGTTAAATACAGAGAAAAATTAATTAGGGAATTGCCATTAAATTAGCTTTGGGTATTATGGGTTAAATATTTAAAAAGTCATCATTATGCTATATAAACCACAAAATAGAGCCATCGTTAGGAGATTTAGAACATTTTCCTTCCAAAAAACAAGCTACGCCTATTTCACTGTCAATGTCACACAATCATGTTCCTTCATAGAAGAAGCCAAATTCCCTGTGTGATCATTGTCATGTGTGATTGTGGTTAAATAGATGGTGATACAACAGTTTTAGGACACAGATGTGTGATTCTATTTAATGTAGAATGCCTATCCTGCTCTATAGATAAATATTTAAGATGAAAGTTGACAAAAACAGTAGGACTCACTTTATCTGATATTTGTTGTGGTCAGAGCAAACATCTGCATCAACATCAAGAAATTAAATTATGTTTTGGAAGCAAAAAAAAAGGTCAGTATTTTCAGATCTGTCTGGTGCTCTAATACATTTGGCCATCACTGTATTTATGTGACTGCATTAACCTTTTGCATTTGCCACAACTAAAACAGATATGTAATTATTGTAATATATATATATATATATATAGAGAGAGAGAGAGAGAGAGAGAGAGAGTAGAGTAGAGATTGAAATCCAGTAGGATTCGTAATCCTACTAGGACAGATAGGAATTTTTGTTTGTCCTAGGACAATTCCTATCTGTCCTAGTAGGATTACAAATCCTACTAGGACAGATTGAAATTTTAGTTTGTCCTAGGACAAACTGAAATCCTACAAGAAATTAGGATCTGAAGATTAACCCTAACCCTAACCCCCCAACCCCCCCTAACCCTAACCCTAACCCCTAACCTTAACCCTAACCCTAGGACAGATAGGATTTCAGTTTGTCCTAGGACAAACTAAAATTCATATATATATATATATATATATATATATATATATATATATATATATATATATATATATATATATATATATATATATATATATATATATCTTGTTTAATAAATGATGTAAATATACATATTGCCAAACTAACCCAGGCTAACACACACATAAGCCTCTCTGAGTCTGTATGGCTCTGAATACCTGAAAAATGCAGGGAGAGTCCACTGCAGACAGAGATAGTGCAGGTTCAGACACAGGCTCACAAAGACAATGAGGGGTGGGAACATGTGCCGGACCTGGTAACAGGAGATAAATTAACCTCCCAATGCTGGAGCACAGTGGTTTCAAGAGATATACAGCATCGATGGCACATCAGAGAGAAACTGGACCAACACAACAAAGGCAGGGCCACTGGAAGGAAGAGAGGAGGAGAGACAGCAGTGGATGGTGGACTGTATGAATGTGCACCGAAAGATCATTTAATATAAATTACTTTTACTACAAAGACCTGTTTTTTTCTGCACGTCTCTTTGACCTTGGTTGCCGCTGACATTGCTTGAGGGAGGCAAACTGTCACATTCAGCGTCCTATTTTGTGTCATCATGGTTTCAGCTGTATGATAATGCAGTGCAAGTTAAACCCTAAAAGATACATAAGAAAAGAAACAGAAACAGAATACCTACAACAGCTCTTGGTTTAAAATATGTTCATCTTATACAGATACATAAGTAGTCACTGCATTCCTATTACTAAACTTCTTTTACTTCAAAATGTCCAATTCTATCAGACGTGAAAGTGAACAACAGTTGAGTTGATGCTATGTTGCTATTTTTTTAACGCATTTGTTTTGACTCATGACGGCAAAAATGCCTTTCAACATGGTTTACTGAACAGAGATATAGGCGAATTGACTAACAGTTTCAAGGTGTTTGGTTTGTTCCTTCCATCTTATCTCAGCTGTGAGCTGGTGCATGAAATCAGCAGAGGTAAAGTTGCCAAGTGAGCTCAGCCAAGACAGCCAGCAAGTGAGGGAGCAATTATTCTGAACAAGAGAGGTGACTACTCTGGCTCTGGCTGTCACCGATATCAAGCATACTTCTGCTTTGTGTTTGAGTTAAGCATTATGAAATTAATGATAACGTTTGAGTCTGCACAAATTCTACACTGCATATGAATGATTGAATTTCACAAAATATTTTCCAATATTTTAACACTTTGGGCAAGCATAATTTTTTTTAAGTGTATTAGACTGCACAAAAAAAACTTTTGTTCATTATCTAAAATTTACACATTTTCATGTGTTTCTATGAAGTGTGTCTCAGAGTGTGAGTTGTGCAAGCAGCTGACAATTTGTTGACGTAAACTAACTCAATTTCAAAGCTAATAATTGTCTCTGCCCACATCCATGATAACAGCCTGTTCACCCATTTCTCTGTAACTATTGAGGCTGGATTTCCACAAAAGTTCTTAGGCTGTTCCCAAGTCCTTCAGCATTTCCCTTCTGTTCCTCTACACCACTAACAGTAAATACACTGTAAAAGTAGTGGATGGGGTTACTGTGATGTCACAGCTACAGTCAGAAACTAGCATTTTGGATTTCACCATCTTACTTTTTTTTGTGGTTAGAAGTAAAAATATGTGGACAAAACAAAAAAGTCAGGGATGTGGACCTTGGCTCCTGTATGAAATAAATGTGGAAATATGATAAAGTTGTAATGCTACTGATGGCCACTATGGGTAGCTTGAATAAGTCCTGGGTCTCATAGACTTACATTGACTTTCAGTCTAAAATTTCATTTAGAGCCTATATTCTCTTCGTTAGACAAAGTCAAGGTTCACCTGGGAGCAATTTTCTCAATTCAGGACAGATTTAGAAAAAAAGAAAGGCTAGTGGAAATGTATATAAATTTACTTGACGTATTATGATAACTTGTTCAACCATTTGGAATGTAAAGACTTATGCGATGAACTAATGCCTAAATGTTGAGGGGAGTGAGACTATTCAACACAGACCAGAGGCGATTTCTCATAGACTGCAAGGGAAGCTTGTCTTCACCTAAAATTACGAAAATTAAATGGTTAAATATGTTCGGTTGTGTTGACATTTCATTGACTACAAATGTGTTAGAACACGTTCATCTGACAAACGAGTTCGTTCAGAATCAGCTTTATCACAAATCATTGGACTCGATGTTGTTCACTTCTCATACATTCCCGTTGCGCTGTTTTCTCATATGATCTCTGCTCAGTGCATTTGCCTGTAGAAGCCCAGCGTCCATGGACTGCAATGGGACTGAGTGGAACAGTTTTTTTCACTGCCTCAAAACTGGACGGTAATTGGATAAATGCCACGATGTTGTCCCGCCCCCGGACGCTTGGCATCTCTGGGGGTGAATGGAGCTGTGGGCGGAGCTCGGCCGGGCTGGACACCAGGCTTCCACGTGCTGATTGGAGGATCAGTCGAAAGGCTGAATCCCATTTGACTGACAGCTATTTTGAGCTCTACTCCTTCACTTGACAGAGTTCAATTTAATACCGTCCTGCATTCTGCTGTGAAATCGAGAGAGAAACCACTACAAAATTACTTGTTCATTTCTTGCACTGTAAATAAAACACACTCATTGGACTTTGTTGTTTCAATTTAACATAATTTTGACGTTTTCTTGTTTACTTGGTATGATAAGGTCACTGACCATTTTCTTAAAAAGGAACGGAGGGCTGAATTTATGCTTAAATAGCTTGACTTTTTTTTTTTTTTAATGTAAGATGACAATGAGCTTCCCCTCTCTGAAAGATGAGCAGCCGCCACTGACACAGACCCATTATAATACATTTTGATCAACGTAAACAATTGATAATGTAGAATACAACAGAGAATTGTACATAATCATTTGCATGGCTGTACCAAAGCATTTGTAACTTGTTCAAAGAAATGAGAAACTGCTTTTTTGATGTGCACAAGTGATACAATGATGTGAAGACTGAACGAGTAGTTTTGAGAATTTAAAATCTGATCTGAGAAATGTACCAAAGCAACTGAGAAAAAACTGGAACAGCTAGCTCAAGTCAGACTTTTAGAGTTTCCGTTTAAATAAAATGCATTTTTGCTGACAGACAGCTTGACAGTAGCTGTGGGTAACAGGACTGTGAAATTACATCACTACACAGTGCTTGATGAAGTTCACCATTTAACTGAGTCAGTAATCTGGTACTTAGCATTAGCTCACCCATGACGCTCACAGATGACTTTAACCCCTTCCACTCCTGCAACTCTGCCCCTTTGCTTTTATTAGTCCATAAATCTCATTGACGGAGCAATAATTATACAGAGCAATAAAAGGACCATCAATATAATTATTGGAGGAAAATAAAGCGAATGAGTCCTGGAAAACAAATGGGAATGAGTGAATTAATTTTAAGATAATTCTGTATCAGTTGCACTTTGGAGCTGCAGCTGTTGCCCTTTGTGTGTAGCACTGGCCTCCATTATGTTCGCAGTGGAGTCGGATAACACTAACAAATTAACAACCCGCACAACACAGACACCAACACAAACTCTGTGTACGAAAGCATGCACAGTCTCACATATTGAACCCAGCTTGGATTTCATTACACTTTTTAATATATCAGCTTCTACTTTTCCACCCTAAGATTAAATGTGTCTATTTCTTATCATTTATCATTTTCTATATTTGTCATTTAGATTTTCAAATTTTTCCCAATTGATAAAGCGCTTTTTTTTTTTCCTATTTCAGTTACTGAGCATATATGCGACTTATTTTTTTTGTGAAGTGGACATTATAGTATTACTAGCGTGTTGACCCGTCAGAATCCACGGGTTCTTGATGTGGTAGTTTTTATGCTGTTGTGTATTTGTGCATGCTGTACCGCATTTGTCCAGCAGTCACCGCCAAAGCGTTCTAGCCAAAGCAACGTGATTGGCTAAGGCTATTGCATTCCAAAATTACTAATATCTCCCAAAATATTGGTCCTATCAACTTGCTGTTTTCATTAGTCTGTTCCTTGACCAAAAATACATAAGTATACCAAACTGCAGCAGTCAGCTCTTTCCAGATTTTGTTTGAATCCCCAGACACACATACACGCATGCATACAGAGGCCACTTAAGCTTTTATAATATAGATAATTTGTGACCCCAAAGAGACATATCATTCACATTTACCATCATAATGTGGTACAATGAGTGTGTTGTGATTTTATTCTGCACCTTATTGACATCTGTTAACTTATGTCATTAATATTCATTAACTATTGATTACTGTTCTACTGGACACACAGGTATTAAAAGGTCCCTGAAGCTATATTAAATACAATACTGCAGGACATACTGTCATGGGCAGTGTCAGATTTCTTGCAAGAGAGTGACAGCAGCATTGATGAAAGTCTAGCTTTTATATAACAGAAGATGAAAACAACGACTGATGTCTTTTTGAGTGATGTTTTGATTTGATCTTCAGCGCCTAGACAGGTTCAGTCTCTTCTGTCAAGTCAATTTGCGCCACATTAAAAACAACACCATCATTGTGACAGATTTAAAGCTTCTTAATTCAAATGGATGGCAGGGTGTCTGGACGGATGGTGTACGTTTAAATCTCTGACTTCGTATTCTATGACTGCAAACGGTTCTTACAGGTGATATATTTCCACACAGTATAATTTCAGTGTAAATATTGTATATTATTCATCAAAGCTTTCCAGAGAACTGTGTCTTGTTTAGTTTTAGATCTCCTGTGTAAGTTTATGTGTTATTTCTGAATCTTTGTTTTCTGAATCCTGGAGATGAATCCACGTAGATGAGTGATGTCATCCTCCACCATCAGACTGCTGCTTCTTTCTAAGGCTCATTTGCTCCTCATGTCACTGGCCTAGAATCTCTGATGGAGCAATTATTCTCTGGTGGGCCTCCAGCTCCTTGCAGCTGAAGTCCCTTCTG
This sequence comes from Sphaeramia orbicularis, assembly GCF_902148855.1. Classification (NCBI taxonomy): domain Eukaryota; kingdom Metazoa; phylum Chordata; class Actinopteri; order Kurtiformes; family Apogonidae; genus Sphaeramia; species Sphaeramia orbicularis. The sequence continues at coordinate 21,176,592 of NC_043970.1, read as the reverse complement.
TTTTGTTATTGTAATAAAGTACCATTGACGATAATCAAAGTTATTCTCACCCTGTACCTTCTGCAACTCGGCGTTTGTTTGTTTGTTTGTTTGTTTGTTTGTTTGTTTGTTTGCTTGTTTTTTAAATGACTGCCCAGTGTTGTCTTTTCTTCTCTGATTGCTCACGCCTGATTATACCCCAAGGGTGCATCTCCTCAGCTCAGAGGCACAGACTTCATATTACATTCAAGTGTGTACAGCCAGAAGCCACGCTGTAAAGATTCCTCAATTTCTTAGAAAGAAAAAATATTAAGCTTGCCCACGAAGAAAATTTCAACAGAAGCGGGTGTTCATTTATCATCGTTTTGTGCGCAATGCCTTGTTTCATATCATCCCATGGTTGTCTCCTTCATTAGAGCTACTATTACACACACACACACACACACACACACGCCACCTATAAAAAGACCATCTCCAGTTTTGAGTTTGCACTTCTAGTGTTCAATATATAAGGCGCACTGGCTATGATTTAAAGATGTGTGCATTTGAGATGAACTACAAAGCCTGCCTTATAAAAACAAAGCATGCAGTGTTATATGAAGTGTCTGCTGGTTTGCACTTACAAAAAGTTTGAAGGACAGATGAAATATGTAGAATAATAAATTCCCTCTAGCAATTAAAATTCAGAGGAAGGCCATGAAACAGTTTCAAAACAGATGTCGCTGTCCTGCCCGACTGCCACAGTGAGATCAAGGAAAAAGGTTTTACTTAGTAGTCAGATCCTTTGGTATAATCTACCAGCATATGGCGTGCCTTAGGACACCTCTCAGACAAACTGACTGAGGACCATTATTGATTATACAATGCACGTCAAGTGTATTTACAATACAGGCACGATCATACTTTTGGGGGAAATATGCTCTCACCAAAACAATTTTGGTGATAAGAAATAAAATGTGACAGGAATATTGAAATTGTTGTAATATTAAGGAGCATTTTTTTAATGTTTAAAAAAACCTGCTCTGTCTCAAAATAAAATAGGAAAAATAGCTCAAAAATGTGAATATCTCTCTTCAAGGCACTATAATCTAGATAGATAGATAGATAGATAGATAGATAGATAGATAGATAGATAGATAGATAGATAGATAGATAGATAGATAGATAGATAGATAGATAGATAGAGATTAACCTTTTTTGCATGACTGCAGCTCCCATTTCTTTGTAAAACTACTTTATCAAATGAAGCCTGTGGCAGATGGTTCAAATATCATAAAACTAAATCATTTTATCCTCAGTAATAAGAGACATTGAGAAGAAGAGTGGATTGTGTCTGTGCATATACAGTATGTGTATTTCCTTTTACTTACCTTGCCTACAAAGTCATCTCACCCTCTACTTTACATTAATTCACTTCATTTTATTAATAAGCGTAAATAAACATGCTTTAGGTTTGTAGGGGATTCTCCATTTAAGGACAATTCTGTTAGTAAATACAAGGGATGATGCAGATCATTGGTTTTGATAACAGTGCTTCAAATTGTCACAATCATCTCAGCATTGGTAAATATCATGAGAGTTGCTCTATGGGTGTAATGAATCTTAGTGGTGGAATTAGTACAGAGCATTTCCCTCATCCAGAGTCTAGTGAGTGAGGTTCTTACAACAACAACAACAACCTGGGACCTGATAGATGCCACAATGACAAAGAGGATTTAGAAGAGAAACAAGTGTGTGTGTGTGTACGTATGTGTGAGCCTTAGGGAGAGGGAGGCTATAAGCTGGGTCCCCATTTTTGTGGAAGTGGGACATCTTTGTTGTGGATTAATCTCTGATTCATCTCTGCCCTCTCTGTCTCTCAACTGTCACACAACAGACACACACACACACACACACACACACAGTACTGGCTTGCTACATGGTGAGAGTTTTGCAGAGGATGACTCATTAATGACAGGTCAGTGTCAAATAAATATCTAACACACTTTGAAAAACTTGAAAAACAGTGTTCTCTTGCAGCAATCACATTGACAGAAGCCTTGTTTTTTTCAGAACATGTGTTTTATCAGCTCCTTTTAAATGAGATATCTTGTGCTACATTGACCCAATATGCCTTTGAAATACAACTTCTCTGGTGTTTGACAGATGTTTACCCAAATGCTTCTCATTGTGTTTTTGGGTGGTTTTACAAAGCTGACATTTCCGTTAAATTAAAGATTATTATTTGTGATTTTTCCAAAAATGTTAAGCTGACTGAAGCACATTGAATAAGGTATCTTGGACAATTCAGACTGTCCACTTTACCACGTTGTAAAGTGGCAACTTCCAGAGCTGAAATATGCAAAAAACTGAATGTCCACTGGGGACTGGCTCCAAAACAAAGACAATACATATATATACTCAGTGTCAATGAAAACACAAAACTTGAATGTGTTTTATTGTTCCTGAGCTGCATTAATATGTTTAAGTTTCACCTGTATAAGATAATCCCTGACAATTTCTTAACAACCTGAGACGAGTTGAGCTACTGTCACGCTTGAATGAACTTGTCTGCATTCATAAGACTTGTTTTTCTCATTGCTCAGCAATGAACTGCTCAGCTTAAGGAATTGTGGTCAGTTAAGGAGTGGTCATGTTCTGTATATAAAGGCAAGCTGAAAAGCACGAAAATCATTTGCAATAACTCAGCTATGCCTAGACTGACACGTGACCAAAGATGCCATGCTATGGGGCTCCTGGAGGCCGAAATCTCTGCTCGGCAGGTGGCGCGCCGTTTTGGATGCAATGTGTCCACCATAGTCAGGATGCAACAGAGGCATGAAGAAACTGGCTCAGCTGCAGACAGACCTCGCCCTGGACGAGCACGTGTGACCATGCCACAGCAGGATCGCTACATTGAGCTGCAGCACCTCTGGGACCACTTTGTGACTTTTGGTTTTGGGGATTCTTGAGTTTCTTTCTTTATCCTTATTTTTTGTCAACAAATTTGGATGTGATTTTTTATTTTTACTGTATAGAAATGGCCTATGATTAATTCCAAAGAGCTTATGGAATAAAAATCCTCATCGATTTAAAAAAATGTAAGAATCTTCAAGTGTTGCGTTTTCATTGGCACTGAGTATACCATCTTGTTAAAATGGCCTACATTAGAGCAAAAAATTCTAAATAAAAAAATAAATCTATTTACAGCCTGGTGCAAAGAAAGTTTTTGGTTTAGGAAAGTTAATTTCCATTTGCGGCAGCTGTAAATGTTGATATAACGTGACTGTTCAAATGATCTGAAACCAAAACGGTGTACATTCAGGAAGTGACCTTTAGCCTACTAGCGCTAGCTTGGCTGCTGAGTCAGACACTTATTTATTTATTTGGTTTATTTAATAGGGACAGATACAAAAGACATAGACCAACTGCAACACAGCAATCCCATGCATGCATCATAGTGCTTATAGCAAAAGCTAATTTGCAGCACCGGTCCCTAGATGGGCTTTTATGAAAAGTTAAAACACAGAAAGGAATGGAGAGACAATGACCTTTTACATACAAAACTGTGGTATAGGAAAGAAAGCTCTTATTTGTTGAATTAAATTTATTTTTTTCAATTTGGTCAGCTGTAGCTGTCTTTAAGGAGTTACACTAACAAGACTGTCTGAGGATTCTGCCTTTAAGTTCAACTGTACTTAACTACAGTAGTAAGTGCAATATTAGCATCAATAGCATTGTAGATGTTAGCTAGCATTAACTCACTGAATTACATTCTGTCAGCTAGCCTGCTAATTAGCTTGGGTGTTCCTGACTTAGACATTACTGGTATGAGACACAACTGTATATGGTAACACCTATTTATTTGTTGGAATTACTTGGTAGTTATTGTTAACACTGTTGGAATTTTATATTTATGGTGTTTTCCATATGTTCTAGTTTTACCCCTTGCTCTTTTCCAACTCTACTCCTTATCTCCATAAAATTAACATCGTGCCAGGCATACTGCACACCATTTTTTTTTCTCCATAATGCACACCTTTTGGTTTCAGAATTGAAGCTGCTGATGTCATGGAGCATTTGTTCACTATGATTCTACTCAACCACAGATGCAGATGGACAACTCTCCTCACTAGGGCGCATAGACAAAGATCCTCCATCAGAATCCACAACACCAAATATTCTCTAAATAACAATTAAGTGTGTTAATTTTTCTGAAGTGTTTTTTTGCTTTTCTTGAGCTGATGAATTTTGATATTCCAGGGGTGAATAAAATCAATTTATATCTGTAATCTGTTACATACAGTCATGGAAAAAATTGTTAGACCATCCTTGTTTTCTTCAATTTCTTGTTCATTTTAATACCTGGTTCTATTAAAGGTACATTTGTTTGGACAAATATAATGATAACAACAAAAATAGCTCATAAGGCAGTATTTTTTCAACCGTGGGGTCACCTGGAATTTAAATGGGGTTGCCTGAAATTTCTAGTAATTGATAAAAATAAAAAAATGTACAAATAAAAAATATATGGTGAGTTGAGAGAGACAATCACAATATATAAAAGACATGACAAACTCTGAAGCTGAAACTGAAGCACTGTGGTACTGTTTATCTTTCAAATGTTCATTGTAGTTGGTTTCAGATGCTGCAGCTCTTTCATAATTCATAGTTTGAGTTTTTGTTTGTTCAGTATTAATTGTCAGCCTTGTAAATCCAAGCTGGACTGACTGTACATATCCTGACCAAGGAAAAGAAAATTCTCACTTTGTGCAGTAATCTACACCTGGCTTTTCTGCCTCCGTCCATAATAACATACATTATATAGACTAAATATCATCTAAAATTAACGTTTATTTACAACATAGTATAGCTAACTATTACATGATCAAAAACAAATTAATTTTAGTAAAAAAATGTCTCCGTTTTGAATGTCTGGGGTCGCCAGAAATTTGTGATGTCAAAATGGGGTCATGAGCCAAAACAGGTTGGGAGCCACTGTCATAAGGGTTTAATTTTAGAGCTGATTTCTAGGGATTTTCCATGGTTTTCTTGATAATAACCAAAATCACTTCAGTTCTTACATCAATAGCTATTGCATTGTACTGCCATAAACCGTGCTTTTAGGCATTCCATGTTTTCTTTTCTGCCTCTTAGTCACATGATACACACAGGAGTAAGCACTTGATTGCATAACCATTGTTTTTGATGAGTTTTGATGGTCTAATAATTTTTTTACATTTTTTACACGATTGTAGAATTTCAATCCTAGGCCATTCTTATTATACAATACTGTATTGAATAATTGACTCAGGAAAATCACTGGTCCCATGTTAGTGAGAACGGAGTGTATGCCTCTGGTAAGTGTCATAAAAACCGAAGATTATAATTGGAGTCTGCGTTACCCTACTATCGACATAGCATACATGATCTAAATTTAAAGCTGAGGCAGCCACTAGAAAATCACAAGTCTCCTGTTTATATCTGGCCCTGTGTAAGTGAAATTATGTTCATGTGTATTCATGTAAATGTACAAATGTAAGGCTACTGATATTATGTTTTGTTTCAACATAATAATTTAATGTTTTTGATATTCAACATAATGTCAGTTCACAGTTGACACATTTTGTTTCACCCAAACATCTATCTCACTATCTAAATTTACAATATCAGCTCAACAGCTTGTCAAAACTTTTTATGGCTTAGTTTAAGCTCCAAAAGCACTTTGTTAGGGAAAGCTGCCAGAGCTCATTTTAATACAGAAAAAGTCCACAAAGATGTTATTGAAAAAATGACAAAGTATTTAAATCACATTGTGGTATTTTCCAAAAATTTGATAACCTAAACCTGAGAACCCATGGGAGTTTTGATGTGAACTGCAGTCTCTGGTGGAAAACGTGTGGATGCATCAGTGAGATATTAATTTTTCTTGCAACAAAATCATGTTATAGATTACCCTACATTTATAACACAGCATATTACTTTACGTTTGTTACAAAATACAACTGGATTTGCAATTTAGCATATGAATGTCATTTTTTCAGATGTTCCCATCTATGGTACACAATAATATGCAAAATAAATTACCTTTGCATGAACAACCGGTTTTCATATTCTATCATCAGATGAGGTTTAATGATGTAACTTAGCTTTAGTCATCCTTTCTGGACACATTCATCTATAACGATTGGCCTGATACAAAGTGTTCACATATTGCTGCTGTGTAAACATTGGCCTATTCAACATTTAAGTGTATTATGAGAATTGTCGCGAGTGCCAAAAGCTAATCTTTAAGTATTCGCCCTGAAGGTATTGGCCCAGACAACCTTAAATCTTTGGCATTTCCATATCGGCTTGAATGGCTGAATCTCTGCATGTAGTACAAATATTTTTAAATTGCACTGGGTTTAGGCTGAATCCTCAAATATTAAAGCATGGCACTTTTCCCCAAAGAGATCAGCATGTACCATGCAGGCACAGTGAGAAGCCTTTTCCAAAGATTTTTTTTTTTTTTTTTTTAAGAGCTGTCTAATTCAATTTAATGCCAATGTCAGAATTGCATAGAAATAGAGATATGGGCTGACACACTTTTCGACAAGTATTTTGATCCTGATTACAAGCTAAATAGATTATTTCAACTACAATAGCTGTCTCTACACACTTTTTGTGCTTTGAGTGAAGTCTCTAAGGAAAGTTTGTGTTTGTATCTTGTATTATCTCATGTTGAAAAAGTAAAGGACCAGAGAAAATTGAAACCTTTCACATGTCTGGTGGGGAAAAAAAAAAATCAGAAAGTCATCTCAAAAGGACGTTTTTGGAGCTCTATTCTTTTCTATTCTGTTTTGTTTGCTTTTTGGAGCAGACATAAATTACCCTGCATGGCTGGTTGTGTGTACGTGAGTTAATGTGTGTGTATTTGTGTGTGACGTAGTCTTGGTTTGAACTTTGTCGGCTGCACGCACACCCCGGCTCTGTGCTACAGGGAAATGTGGGCGTTGTATCTGCCAGGCCTCTTACACTTGGCTTGTCTACATGCATTACTCACACACATACACACACACAGGCACACACTCATGCAAGTTTACACACTCACAAAGCCCACACATCTGCCACAAAGACACACAGACATGCACAGTCATTGATGCACACAAACTGAGTCAGGCACACAGATGCAACAATGTCACGCAGACATTCCACACATACAAGCACAGACTCACACCAGGACAGAGCCCATTGAGGATTTCATCCTGCTAAATAGTTAATATTCAAACTGGCCAGGCCTGCCAGGCAGCCAGGGGCATGATAGCATTAGTGTCTGTAATTCACATCTCTCTCTCTCTTTCAGTTCTACAAACAGACACACCTCTACACTCAGTGTCTCTCTTAATTCATAGGTCTTGCTGCTGCTGCATGGCTCATGGGACTGTAATCTAATTCAGAGTTGTTCAGTCGTGTTTATCGAGGTGACGTTAATGCAACAGTGCTGCAGCTCCTACTCTCAACACAACCTTTCCACAATGTTGCTTCCAGTAGATGGCCCTATTGTGCCTTTGTGTGCATGCCTGTGGGCTGCAAGTTTATCTCAGGACATCACAGCACCTTCATTTTTACTTCCCTTTTTTTTTCGTTTTTTTTTTTTTTTTTTTCGTTTTTTTGGGCATTTTAACACTGATAAAAAATGAAACAGTTTTCCCACTTAAATTCCAATCGGAACAAATGCAAATAGTTAGAATTTTATTGAAATATAGTGCTTACAGGTGGTTTCTGACAGCTTTTAGTGTGCACACTGAAATCTAATAAGTGATTAATAAATATATTAATACATTAATAAAAATGAATGGACTAGATATTCTTACCTTAACAGATATCTCCAAATTTCCATCATTTTGACACTTTAAACCAAAATGTGCCTTACACTATTTTTCAAACTAAAGGTGTGCACTAGAGTGTGTACTCAATGCCTGAACCACTCACAGCCTCCCTGGATGGATGGATGGATGGATGGAGCAGTTGTAGCAGTCAGACGCCGTGGCGCACAGCGGCGGGCAGCAGCTGAGCGGAGAGAGAGGAGTGCGCACGATAACAGTCTTGGAGAAAGCGGAATCTCATTTCCAATCCCTCTCCGCCGGCCGGTGAGACAGTGAGCAGGCACGAAGCAGGACACCTGAATGTTGCACGGCAAAAGGATGACCCTGAAAGGAAAAGCATACGGACTGATTCAAACACTTAAGAAGCGTCGGAACGAAAAAGCGTGACTGACTTTTCCATGGAGATGAACGCATGAGGGTGAGCTCCTTCTCCTTCACTTGGCACCAAGATACAAGTTGGATGTAAGCCGAAGAACTGTGAATTTTGTGGGATTGGTTTTAATACTTTTATTAGTCTGTGCAATTAGGGAGCCCAATTTTGGATTCACATTAATCCAAAAGAGTGATGCCCACAGAGCGCACAGCGGAGCGCACGACGAACATTAAATAAATTAAAAAGAGTGCCACATTTTTTCCCATCTTCTTCCTTTTTTTTCTTTTTTTTTTTTTTTTCCTCTAAAGACGTGGATCTCGACCTCGGAATTGCACTGCCAGCTTTAATTTAGGTGATGACTCTTGAATGTTTTGCAAAGCTGAGTGGTGGTTTTGCTGTGTTCACACATATGGGCACGCAAACTAATCCAAAAGGGAAAAACAACAACCTCACATCTGGATTATAGTGAAATGTCAGCATAACAGGAGCTGATGTTTTTTTCTTTGTTTTTTCTTTTTTTTTTTTTTTTTACCCCATGTGGTGACTTAGATTTTATTTATTTCACATGTAGATATATTTCTCTGCTTTCAGATTATATTATCAAGACTTAAAATGCAGATGTTTGGCTCTCTGGACTGTGTCATTTACAAACAGGAGCCACAGTGAAGTTGAAGAATAATAATTAATAATATTACAACACCTAACAGTGGGGGTGGATCATCAGCATCAATACTTGCACCAACACGATCACACGGACACGCCTCGAGGATCATTAAACAAATCAGATAAATGCAGCGCAAAAACCATCAATAGATGTATTGATGAGGTGGTATATAAAGCTACTGATTGGCTGAGCCTCGGTTTACTCAACAGCTGGACAACAATATTGTATTAAACTTTCACTGAGGGCTTGACGGGCAAGGCACGCAGTGACGAGAGTGAAGGATCAAGGACTTTTCCAGAAACATATTTATTTTTATTGCTACTTTTTTTTTTTTTTTTTTGCCATTAGGGCTATAGTGCTGATTGGAAAAAAAAAAAATCCCACCACAAAGCTGGAATACTCTGCCTGCTCTTCAAACTAGAATGTCTGCTGCTGCCACCACTGCTGCTGGAAGAATTTATGAACCAGGTACATTTTTTTGGCAAATTTTTCTGAAATATTTATAGCCTCTTGTGTGAAGATGGTGGCTGTGACAAAGAGCCTATGGATGACCCAGCCTGTGGGAGAGCTGGTGCCCAGACAGCAGCCCTCTCCCCCAGCTACGCCGTCCCTCTAGACCCTTCTTTCCTCAGAGAGGCACAGTCGCAGCAGGCTGGGGATATGATGGGGTGACTCTTTGACACCCCCCTCACCCACCCCCTCTCTCAGTTTATTAGCGGTGTAATAGAAACAATGGATCAAAATTTCTCAACGGTCCGAGATGGCAAGCAGCTGCTACCCGAGAGAGACTCATCCAAACGTGTTCTGACAGGATGCTTCCTCTCCCTCCTCATCTTCACCACGCTGCTAGGCAACACGCTCGTGTGCGCCGCTGTCACCAAGTTCAGACACCTAAGGTCGAAGGTCACCAACTTTTTTGTCATCTCTCTGGCTATCTCTGACCTTCTGGTGGCTATCCTGGTCATGCCATGGAAGGCGGCGACGGAAATCGTAGGGTTTTGGCCGTTTGGTGCTTTTTGCAACGTCTGGGTAGCATTTGACATCATGTGCTCCACTGCCTCCATCTTGAACCTGTGTGTGATTAGTGTTGACCGCTACTGGGCAATTTCAAGCCCATTCCGCTATGAACGCAAGATGACACCAAAAGTGGCATGCCTAATGATCAGCGTGGCATGGACACTGTCTGTCCTAATCTCATTTATTCCTGTTCAGCTGAACTGGCACAAAGCGCAGACCACCAGCTACGTGGAGCTAAATGGAACGTACCCCGGCGATCTACCCCCAGACAACTGTGACTCCAGCCTTAACAGGACTTACGCCATTTCCTCCTCCCTAATCAGCTTCTACATCCCTGTGGCTATTATGATCGTCACCTACACCAGGATCTACCGCATCGCCCAGAAACAAATACGGAGAATATCTGCACTGGAACGTGCAGCTGAGAGTGCCAAAAACCGCCACAGCAGTATGGGGAATACTTCGAACATGGAAAGCGAGAGCTCATTCAAAATGTCTTTTAAACGAGAAACCAAAGTCTTAAAGACACTCTCAGTCATCATGGGAGTGTTTGTGTGCTGCTGGTTGCCCTTCTTCATCCTTAACTGTATGGTCCCGTTCTGCGAGGCCAACTTACCAGACGGTGCCACTGAGTTCCCATGTATCAGCTCCACCACCTTCGATGTGTTTGTGTGGTTCGGCTGGGCAAACTCCTCCCTCAACCCCATCATCTATGCCTTCAATGCTGACTTCCGCAAGGCCTTTTCCATTCTCTTGGGCTGCCACCGGCTCTGCCCCGGGAGCAACGCCATTGAGATTGTCAGTATTAACAACAACATGGGAGCCCCTACCTCGAACCCAAACTGCCAGTATCAGCCCAAGAGTCACATCCCAAAGGAGGGCAACCATTCAGCCAGCTATGTGATTCCCCACAGCATCCTGTGTCAGGAAGAGGAGCTACAGAAGAAGGATGGATGTGGAGGGGAGATTGAAGTGGGGATGGTAAACAATGCTCTGGAGAAACTTTCCCCTGCCATCTCTGGGAATTTAGACAGTGACACTGAGGTAACACTGGAAAAGATCAATCCCATAACACAGAATGGACAGCATAAAGCCGTGTCATGTTGAGGAAAAGCAGTGATGGATCAGAATACAGTGAGGCATGTATGTTGGCACAAACACTGAGGAAAGAGAAGCAGCCAGACAGCAAGAGAAATGAAAGATACAGACATCTTGCAGAACATGCCTGACAGGGAAACACAGAGTTGGATATATTCAAACCTTAAGACTGTCATCAAAAATCTACATGGAAAATTCTACAGAATGTTTTAAAGTAAAGGCACTTTATCCTGGATATAACTATCTGCAAAATACTTTCAGCATTTATTGATGAAATTGTCATATTTGATGATAAATGTTGATAAGAATAATGTGAATATAAAAGCAGAACAAATGTGCACATGTTTGCATATTTCCGGTTACAAATACGCATACATGTGCATATGCATACTGTACAGTAACACCACCATCCGGGAAGGACTTCAACAGTATACACTGAAAGGAAGATGTAGTAACTATTAGCAAAATGTCTTGTAGGTAGGTGCTTTGTATGTGTTTCATACTCTTGGAAGACAGAACGATGTGGCTGACCTTGTTTTGGTACAGTTTAATTAGTTGTTTATTGCAGTCATTGATGATGATTTATTTGAATTAACATGAAAACATCTGTAACGAGGTGATAATTTATTTTAGTTATAAGTACTTCAGAAACCAAAGTAATAACCTTCTGATTCAAACTAGAACAGGCAGGGGGGCAGATAATGGTGTTCATTGAATTAAATGTCAGTTTTTGCACTGAAGGGAGTGCTAAACTACATGATGAGGAAGAGAAGTATAATTTAAATTTAATGCCGTAAGCTAAGTATTTTTATATGAATTTTTTAATTTTAGACCAGTCCTCTTCACATTTTCTTGCAGTACATTCAGATTTTATGTCCAGGGGTCCTGCTGATTTACATGACAGATAGCTGAGAGACTGAGGAACTTGCCTTTCCTCAGCTGCATCCTACAGTCTGTTTCCTTTCCTTTGTATCCCTCCCTTACTGATCTGTCTTCAGACTGGCCACCTGGGACGGATCAGTCTGGCTCACCTGAAGGATCCTCCCCTTTCTTCTTTTAGCCCTGTTTTCATTAGTTCCATCTCTGCTGTCTGCTTTTTTTTTTTTCCTCCTCTCGTGGGCTCTTTGTCTCCTCTCCTCTCCATTTCACCTCTCCTGTCCTCAGTCAGCAAAGTCCCTCTTTCCCTGATGCTGCCCTCATTTCTTCAACATCGTCAACCTCTTCCTCCTCGCTTTTCCCTCATTCAGCAGGGATCCTCATGCCTGTACTATTTCCTGCTATTCCTTCCACACTTCTCCTCACCATCGTCTTTGGCAGCCCTCCATTTACAGCATTTACTCTGCCTATTAGAAGTGGCACTAATGAGTCTGTTTTTTTTGGCACGAGTCAGTATTTAAAAGGTGTTGTCTGTTAACTAGAAATACTGCACTTGGACAGAGGAGGCAGAGCAGCGACAGAGTTCACTCAACTGGTATGCAAGTGACACTTTGTGACCTTTTGCGAACTTGCAGATATCTGATTTTCTAAATTGCTCATGCTGGGAGCCATGCTGTGCTGTAGTGGCAATGTGCAGTGTGCATAGTGACAATTTCAATGTTTGCATGGGTGGAGTTCAAGACCAAACACCATGTTGAGGATTACCTTCTAGATATGAGTCATGTGTTTTGCTTTTTGTATTAGGGATGTGTTTTTGCACTCTTTCAAAACCCAAAAATGCCTCAGAAAGATAAAACTGTTACCAAAATTCGAAAAGTTTGCTCAAACAATGAGATATAAAGACCACTTATACTAGGAAGTGGAACAGCAGGAAGAGGAAAAAACATCAATAAATCTGTTATATGTCAAGTCCACCCTAGTAATATTGGAAATACTTCACTAATGGAAGACAATTCATCATTTACTGTCCTTTAAATTAGATTAAATGGTGTCACAGTATAAGAGCAGCACATGCGCAATTATCTGGCTAAACATAATTAGGTGTCTTTTCACGAACACACTCAATTTCTCTGTTCGTCTCAGTGTTGCTTGGGGAATAATGCTTTCTGACGTTGTATGCTGAGCATCCACCACGCTGTGTGTCCGCGAAGGCGTGAAAATGTTGCACTTCAGAGAAAGGAATAGTTGATCCAATAAAAAGCAATTGGTCTTGAACAAGGCATTTGATTTTCCTGCTCTGGAAAATCCAATGCTATCTAGATGGCAACAAAGGGGGGGAAAGCTTTTAGCTCAATATATGGCTTGGCTTGTGACACAAAAACAACCCATTGTCCTCTCTGCCTCGGTCTGTCCTCAGCTCAACACAGGCCAGCAACTCTGCATATGTTAAAAACACATTTCTGCAAACTACAACATAAACCACTATTTTTTAATTTATATAATTATTCATAGTTTGATGTAAATTATGTTTCAAGTGCTGCAGTTTATATTGCAACTCCCTCCCGCCCCATACTTTCTAACCCTTAGCCTTTTCAACCATATCAGCTCAACATCCTTCCATTTTCACCCTTCACCAGTTCCTCCTAATTTACTCTTGGATTATTTCCAAACACAAGCCAGCTCAAACATACTATAAAATGTGAACCGCACATAATCTGTCAGGATTGGACATGGGAGGGAACTGCCTCCGGGGAAGCTGTGACCACCCCTCCTCCCCCCACCACCACCATTTCCTTCCCCTCTCTCTTTACTCTATCTCTTTCTCTTTTCTCTTGGCTGCTTCTGTCGACTTGATGAGCGTTCCCAGTGTTAACACAGATTGAATATATTATTAAACAGACAGGACCTACTGTTTCCCTGCTGTAGTGTGAGTCACAGAGCTGAAACCTTCTCTACCTGGTTATTATTATTATTATTATTATTATTATTATTATTATTATTATTGCCAAAATGGTTATTTTGGCTGAATGTGGCTGTAGCTGTGATTTGCCCAGCGTTTTTTATAAGCTAAATATGGGTTTTCCTCATGAGATTTTGCATTTGTAAAACATATATAGACATTAATGTGCCATTTATTGTGACATCATTGGCATCAACAGGTTTACCAGATGTTTTCCATATAAGCTGTATACATTCATAGAGACATAACTCCAGCTGAGAGTAGAGTATATCTTCAATGTGTCTTGGCTCAATGTAAAATCCCCCCGAGCCCTCACCTTGTCAAATCGGTGAGTCATCTTTCCAGCTGGCTTTGATTTTGGAAAAGTGTGATGTCAGGCAACAGTCCCACAAGCAAAATGTTTTGTTTGATTCTAAGCGTCTCCTCCAGGCCGCCCTGCAAGTTGCTCGGGGGAGGTATAGTGACAGTACACAGTCACTCAATCAACGTTGTTACATGATGTATGCCAACATAACTAAATCTGACAGCGCGGAATCCCTCTTTCCCCTTTAACCGACGGCGGGCCAAGGGACGCGGGAGACATAGGGCCAAAGAGCAAACCCAGGCCCTGGGAATGTGGATGTCTTATAACGACAGTTTTCAACTAACTTTAAATGTCTCGCATTCCCTACCTCGACATCAATTCAGTGACAAAGCTTCATGTAAAAGACAAAAAAAAGAAAAAAACAAAACAAAAAACTAAAACTAAATGGCAGTATTTAGGGAAGGGGAGTACAGGGATAGAGTATTGTACAATGATGTTTAAAATGTAGTTGTGATGAACACAAGTGCTTTTTATCTTCAAAAATCCTTAATGTGTGTAGCAAACTTTACATGATGTATGTTTTCTCCAGTGTGGAATTATAATTTACAGTAAAGTTCAGCAGTCACTGACTATTTATATACTGTATTTATTAATTTACATGTTACTGGTGGTCATTCATGAAAGTGATGTCAAAGATTATAACCCTCGAAATTATAACAGTATTTAGTTTACAGTTTGTACAAAAATGTGCCCTTCTTGTAAAATAAACATGTATGTATTTTTTTTTCATCCGTGCTCAGTGAGTGGTGTTCATTTGAGTGGGGTGCCCGCTGTGAGTGGTGTTGTACCTTTAACACTGAGTGGGTATTGGAAGATCATGTCACTGCAGAGGATCGATGGAAATTGATTTTGAACAGTGACGCATATTTTTTTCCAGCTCCCTGAGCAGGGTGTCCTCACTGTGTTCCTGCTTTCGCCCCGCATTTACATAACCTGACAGCCACTTGACAGGTGACACCTCCCTCTCCTCTCCTCTCTCCCTTGCCTCGTTTGTTCACTTAAAAGGGAAATGCATATGCAGTCACATGCAAGTGTTTTAACATTTCAAGAGCTGAAACTGAATGCATTCATGGAAGAAAAAAAACGCATATTTTTATCACATACTGTGTTACATCTAATCCTGGAAGTAATTCGGCATAGGACTGATGGAAAAAAACAGATTAGACAGAGACTTGAACAGCTTTCAGTTTGTCTTTTTTGATGTTTTGTGTTACGAGAATTTGTTTCCACACTTCTAGTCAGCCTTAACATTCTCAGACATGCAATATATATCATAGCTACTGCATCTGAAATGAATTGAAGTTCTTGCCTTCCCATTTTCAGACCAGGTGGAATGGTTGTAAAAACATCTTGTTAAATCAACTTTGGTAAGATTAAAAAAAACATCTAAATCAATATTTATATGCATTATGACTTCACAAAGCTTATCACCTCAGAGTGAAACTATGTGAATGCTGAGTTATACTTTAAAGTGCTGTATTTTACAGGAAGTAAAAAAAAAAACTGATGAATGTGTTGTGTAATCTCATTTCACACATTCATGCATGTAGTTTATATACACGAAGTAAGATTTCCTACCTGGCAGATATGCCTCAAAATTGAATTTAAACAGAAAATAATACAAAGACAGGATTATGGTGAGAGTTTAGTAAGAGAAATAAGAGTATGTGCATCTTAAAGGATCCTGTTGTAAGTACAGAGAACAGAGAAAATTAGACAGAAATGAGTAATTCAGACCAACAATTCATTCACATTTATACTGATGGATGTAGAATGCTGTGGTTCCAGAGGTTAGTGCTTTTCAAAAACCATCATAAATCATCATGGAGAAAACAAGTTTTTTTTTTTTTGTTTTTTTTTTTACCAGCACCTGGTCTGATGACACTATATTTACTGTTCAGAAAGGTACAAACAACCGTAACATTTGACATGATCATGATTTGTGTTATAATAACTGAAGAAACCAACAGTACAGTTGACAGCTGTCTCCTTAATGACAGTGTTGACCCGTCTGCCCACTTTGACCCCCTCCCCTGCCCTTTGAAGGTTTATCATGACAGCTTATGTCATAGCTCCTATATGCTAAGCTTTGTCACTTTAACATGTCCACTATAACAGTACATTCACTCGTGTCACTGAGCCACACTGGATGGAGAACTGTTTGTAACTCTCTCTGATGCTGCTCGTAACTGTAACAGAAACCTATGGTGGCCCTGAAGGGCAAACCACAACAACAAATCGCAAAGCACTCAAGACAAAGAAAGGCACACAAACAAGAAAAAAAAACACACATTAGAAAACAAAAATCACGCAAACAAGAAACAGGTCCTACTGGAAGAAATAGGTATAGTAACTGTTGTGACCAGGATCTGGAAGCTGTCTGAATTGTCTATCTGACAGGTGGGAAAACCGGAAGTTTATTTTTAAATATGGCCAACACCGAAGAAATGATCTGGGATTATTTTGAAGCAGGGCATGCTTACACCCAGTTTTTGTCAGGCAGCCATATTTAAATATAAACTTCCGGTTTTCCCACCTCTCAGAAAGACAGTCCAGTCAGCTTCCAGATCCTGGTCACGGCAGTTACTGTACCTGTGTTTTCCAGTAGGACCTTTTTCTTGTTTGCATGATTTTCTTTTTCTTGCGTGTTTTTTTTTTTTTCTTGTTTGTGTGGTATTTTTTTTCTTGTGTGTGTTTTTTTTCTTGTGTGCCTTTCTTTTTCCTGTGTGCTTTGCGATTTGTCGTTGTGGTTTGCCCTTCAGGGCCACTGTAGAAACCAGTCCAAGCTATTAAGGTTTACTTCATGCATTTACAGCAAAATGCCAATAACTATTTCAAGTATAGTGATCTGAGCTAAAATGCTGTCAAACAGGTTTTTACACTAAAAATCCATGCTAAATCAAAATGGATTGGGTTACGTTTTATTTTGTACGACAATGTGTATGAAAACAAATTAGGGACAACCTTAAGATAAAAAAAGAAAAAAAAAAAAGAACAGGAATGGCAAAAATAAAATTAAATTGAGTGGACTGTTTCCTGTATTATGAGGAATGTAGAGCATCTCCTTAAATTATACTGTGGTATAGGTTTCACAAATAATAAAATACTGATTCACTGACTTCAGTAAAATTAGAAAGATATTCACAGATTGACACTTTCTGGGTTAAGCTGGTAATCATGACTGTATTTTTCCTTATAAATATAAGACTTTTTACTCATAGAACTGCAACTGAATTACCTAACATTGTGACTTATTTGTTGAAATACTTTATTCACAGAGTCTTTTTTTTATCCTCAGTGTAGCTTTAATCTTCATTTATAAATGTGTTCGAGGGTAAAAAAAAAAAAAAAAAGAAAAACAGCAAATTGGAAAGCAAGATTATGATTGTTTACATTTTTAGAACATCCATCATCTGAAGTAGTCGTGACTTTCCCATGAACTTCCTATTTTAAAAAGATATTCATCAGTATTTGAAGGTTAAGATGTTAGAAGTTGTTGGTGAGTGATGCAATTCTGAGGATAAAAGGTTGTGTAAAAATAAAAGGAAGTTTGGTAATCAAAAAAAGATTCGTCTGATACAGTAGCACATCTCTGTGTATTGATATTTAACCTGTCCTGATCCTGGGAGAGAGACAAAGAGAGCTAGGAGAGGGGTCACAGTGGAAATACAGTCAAGGTTAATGAAAGACTGCAGGCAGCAAAACACACGCCTGTTCTTGTGTGTGTTTGTGTGTGTGTGTGTGTGTGTGTGTGTGCACATTGCTGTAATGTGCTTATGTAACTACACTAGTGCTCATTCTGCTCCTTTGCTCAGTCCCACCTTAACAGTAGCAGCAGGCAGCTTCATTTTAGACCTCCACAGCCTTCCCATCACAGTTGGCAGAATAAAGTGCTGCCATTGTACATTTCTACAAACCACTGTCTAATCTCAGTGTTTATGAACTATAAATATGTGTCATATCAATATTTCATTTCTGTACATGAAAAATGTCAACTACTCGTGTTTCTCAACATGCCTCTCAGATATGATAGTATTAGGCAGGGTACACACTTAAAGATAATCGGGCTGTTTTTGTCCTGATTTTCGCCCTTCCCGACCAAGAACAGGAAACGCCAGATTATCATATGTTTTATAAGATTATCCTATCAGATTATCCTGTGGTCTGAGGTGTGTTAAGAGTGAATTTGTCCCGATAACCGACCCTGTAATGGGTCGGGGCCGACAATCGTAAATATTAAACTTGTTCAATATTTACGATGAAAAATCTTCATGTGTGGGGAAAACCGACAACTCCTGTGCAGAGTCCTGCATGGGTCCACTTTTCCAAACCCACACCCACCTGTACCCACAAACATTAGACCCGCAACCTGACCCGACCCGGGATTAAACCCATTTTCTACACATAACTCACTTTTAAGGGCTTCATTTTTGCTTAAAACACACATCATCATTAAATCTCTAATATGCCCTGCTCAATGACATCTGTGTCCGGATGTAAACAGATGTGAAGCTCACTTCCTAATAAAACCGGATGTGGCTCAACCACGGTCCAATTTGATGATCATCATCATTAAATATCCTACAAATTATTTTCATTCACATATTTTTATTTTTTCACATTCTTGACCACTACCCACCTGCATTTTGTTTAATTTTACCCGGGCCCATACCTGCAAAAATTCTTCTTTTTTTTTTTTTTTTTTTTAGCCATCCCCATATGCTTTTGCAGGTTACCCAACCCTTTTTGTCTTACTGGCCGACAGGCCGTAAACTATTGTTGTCATGTGGCATCCGTCGTTGTCGTCTGTCGTCGTCTGTCGTTGTCTGTCGTCGTCTGTCGTTGTCTGTCGTCGTCTGTCGTCGTCTGTCGTCGTCTGTCGTTTTCAATTGTCTTCTTCTCCGAAACTACAATTCCAATTGATTTCAAACTTGGTATACAGCTTCTTTATGATGATGTTAACAAAAGTTAGTGAAATTATTTGGATCCAGATCTGATTCTGGATTTGGTGCGACTTTGAAAAATGTCCCCATTATAAGAGATAGGAAGTGGATCGATGCAATAACTCAGTAAATATAAATGATATCCAGTGTAAATTTCTACAGTCCAGCCCTGATGGGGAGATGAGCAAAACATAATGGCCACATGCTGATCAGGATCTTCTTCTGGATCCGGGAACTTATGGAAAATCTAGCATGGGCTCTTATGGGGAAAACATTTCAATCATCTTCTTCTCTGAAACTACAGTTCTGATTGACTTCAAATTTGGTATACAGCTTCTTTATGATGATGTCAACACAAGGTATTGAAATTATTTCAATCCGGATCTGATTCTGGATTTGGTGTGACTTTGAAAAATTTTCCCATTATAACAGATAGGAAGTGGATTGATCCAATAAATCAGTAAGTATCAATGATATCAAGTTGAGATTTGAATTTTTGACAGATCTGATTAGAATATGACCAAAACATGGGCTATTTCTGTAATATAATAAATACACAGAACTGGGTGATAATAAATGGCATCTGGATACATTTCCCAAAGCTTTTAATTTGGCCGGTAAGCTACAGGGCCATTGGTCCTGTTTTTTTTTTTTTTTTTTAGTGTGTGTGTGTGTGTGGGGGGGTTCCCGACATGATTCAGGACTCCCAAGTCACGCTATGTTTTGGTCTTCTTTGTTTTATTTAGATCATGTTTGATCACACAAGATTTCTGGCTTGGAGGACTAGATTCTAGATCTGTGGTGGGACTGAATCTTTATGTGTGTGGCATGCTGGGTTGAGATTATCAGAGCACACCACACACAGTACAATCAAAACTGTTCACTGCCTGATTTTTTTGTCTTCATGTGTGGAGTCTGTAACAGATAAAAAATCTCCTCAGATTTAGAAAATCCTTGTGTGTGTACCCCGCCTTACTAACCTTCAAAAACAGTCACTGATGACTAAAAACATCCACTGAACTAAAATGTTTAATAACTTTTGAACCACCAATCATATCAATACATGAAAATGATTCAGGTGAAATGCAGTTTATCAGCTTTTCAGAGGCTCTGAAGTGAATGTGGAAACATCGTCATCTTCTGTAAAATTGATTCACCAGTAAAACTCATGTAGTTTGACAAATCACAGTGGATTCAGGGGCTTTGTTTTACATTTAGTAATTAATGTACATTGCCAGAAAAGTCACTTTTTGTTCAGTTTTCTCTGGGTATAATAACCTTTGAATTTACTCTGAGCTTTTATGAGCATCTACATGATCTGAAAATAAAACACAGTAAAATGCCTGCTTTCACTGAAAATGCAAAGGATAATACAATAAAGGGTTATAAAATACTAAAAATAGTTTCAGGTCTTTAAGAGTTGAATAACTTTCTTTGTCTGGTTTAGACACTGTCTGCGTTTAGATAGGGTAGGAGAAGAATAAGAGAGAAAAAGTCTGCTAAGATGTGATAAAAATGATTCTCAATGTATTAATTAGTATTTAAACTGAACAAAAGCCCTTCCTCACCTTAACTAAACCTCTGCCCAATGCCCAAGACAATTTCCACAAATGCATTTTATGCAGATTTGAAATTTTGCATTGGAAGAAAAATTTACTGAGATCCAAAGGGTTTTACATATCTATAAAGTGGTTTTTATCTTGTTAAAAAAAAAAAAAAAAGGTTAATGTGTCTTAAGGGAAACAGAAACACTTTTGTTGAATAAATTCAGATGAACATTTAGTTCTCCTGACAGATCAGCTAGTCCAATGCTTTACTTCTTCTACTCTCTTTATTAATGTAGTTCATATCACCACCTTCTGGAAATGAGGCACAGCTTACTTAATTTGCTCAAAACAAATTTATGGAAATAGTACCTTGCTATTTTTTTTTTTGTTTGTTTGTTTCAAGTCTGCTTCACTTCAAAGACAAACTAGATAGAGATACAAACATCTGAGGTTTGCAGAAACATTCACATATTTAACTGAAGATAAAGAGTATTGGACATTTTAATCTCAGGTCTAGGCCTTCCATCTTTACTGTGATACATCTGAAAGGTGTAGACTGGGGGCAATGTGGAGGCAGCTGGGTGAAATTGAGACAATACGTTTTCGTGATTGCTTTCACAGTTTCAGTAAAGCGAGGAAGAGGTGGACCCAAATACAGAGGCAGGCATTAGCAGTTCAGGTTATTCTGTAGGAAGACGATGAGGGAGTTCAATAGGATCAGAGGTTCGACAACAGGAGACACTGTCCATAAGAAGAAAAAAACACACACACACAAGGGAAGCACAAAGGAAGTGTGGGTTCACAGCTCGACGGTTGTATATGTTGATCTGGTAAGGAGAGGGGGGAATAGTGTTTGGTAAATATGCTGGGTCATAAACAGAGGTATAGGAGCAGGTGGAAGAGGCAGGAATGACTGAGATGCAGGAGGAGCTGATTACCAGAGGGACTAAACAAGGAGGGGAAAGAATGAAGCAGAAACAGAGTGGAAAGAGGGGTTAGTGAGGGGAAAAGCCAGGGCCAGAGGGAAACAAAACAAGTAAAGGGATGTTTCTTGCATCCAGCGTCCTTCAAGGTTGAAAAATTTATTTTGAAAGTAGAAAAGCACTCTGAGAGCGCAGACTTCCGCCAAGGCAGATCATTTGTTCCTTGTGCCAGAATCAATATTTCCTGAAAATTTCATCAAAATCTGCCCCCCTCCTCCCCCGATCACCACCAACATTTTATCATTTGTTCCTTGTGCCAGTATGAACATTTCCTGAAAATTTCATGAAAATTTGTCCGTAACTTTTTGAGTTATCTTGCTAACAGACAAACAGACAGACAGACAGACAAACCCTGATGAAAACATATCCTCCGCCGTTTGACTTGGCGGAGGTAACTAGAAAAGCGATTGGATAGCGCAGACTTCCACCAAGGCAGATCAGCCCCCACCCCACCCTATCACCACCGAAATGTAATTATTTTTTCCTTGTGCCAGTATCAACATTTCCTGAAAATTTCATCCAAATCTGTCCATAATTTTTTTAGTTATCTTGCCAACAGACAAACAAACAAACAAACAAACAAAAAAACAAAATAGAAAAGCACTCGGAGAGCACAGACCATCGCCAAGGTAGATCAGTCCCCCCACCCCCACTCCACCCCCATCACCACCAAAATTTAATAATTTGTTCCTTATGCCAGTATCAACATTTCCTGAAAATTTCATGAAAATCTGTCCATAACTTTTGAGTTATCTTGCTAACAAACAAACTAAAAACACCCCACCCCACCCCAAAGGTTAGCCTGTTAGCTAGTTAGTGCCGACTGCATCTGTCAAACTGATCTATAGACGACCCTGATCTAGAATAAGAGTTGTATGATGGTAGAAGTGTTTCTGGTCTTCACAGATGTTTAGTTTGTTACTCCTTTATTCATGCTGTTCAGTTCCGAGGAAGTAATTAAAGTAACAGTTAAAACCATCACTAACTGAACACATAGTTAAGTGATGCACAGCTGAAAAATGAACCAGGATTTTAAAAGGTATTTAAGAGGTTTAAACTTGTGATCTATTGCAGATAAAGCCCTGCCTATAAAAAAAAAAAAATACACTAACTACAAAAGCACTTGGAGAGCGCAGACCTCCGCCAAGGCAGATCAGTGCCCCCCCCACCAATCACCACCAAAATTTAATAATTTGTTCCTTGTGCCAGTATCAGTTTTTCGTGCAAATTTCATCCAAATCCATCCATAACTTCTTGAGTTATCTTGCAAACAGACAAACAAACAAGCCCCGATGAAAACATAACCTCTGCCATTCCTTGATGGAAGTAACTAGTGGTTCCTATACACAAATGAATCTGGACCTGAAATAGAATAAGTACTTATATTCTGAAATCAATGGGCTATATGCAGAGAGTTGTGTTTTCTTACTGAAGTAATTCATTAAATTTGTCCTTGTCCACTCTTTACCTCTCCTACTTTTTGGATGCTGCCTTGATAGTTAAGTGCAAGCATTTATCTGTTTACTAGACAGTTGTGACTGCCAGATGCTGCTGTGTAATGGAGTGAAAAATGAGCAGACATGGCTGTCAAACCTCTGAATGATCTAAATGAAGTACTTGGGTTTATTATTGCAGTTTAATTGAGGACAGAGATATGCTTTAGGTTGTGGTTTTCCAACACCGTCATGCTCTCCAGGTTTCAGATCAAGATGCTCATTATTGTGTCTTAAGCGCTTAACCCATAAAGACCCAGTGCTACTTTTGTGCCAGTTCCCAAACAAATTTTTCTCTCTATTTAACCTTTCTTCAGTGATTTATCACCATTTATTGTAATGTTCTCCTCTGTATTGGGCATTTTTCAGTGTAAATCATGTATTTTCCCCTGTATTTAATTTACTGATTACGTAGATGTTCATAAAAGCTCAGGGTAAAGTTGAGGGATATTATATAAGAAACAGAAAACTGAAGAAAAAGTGACCTTTTTCATAAAATATATCATTAACTGAACATAAACCAAGTGTTTCCATTCACTGTCATTGATCCAACTCCATGGGTTTTACTGGTGAATCAATCTTGTAGAAGATGACGGTGTTTCCACGTTCACTACGGAGCCTCTGAACATCCAAATGGGTCATATCTGATGACCATGAAAAGATGACAAACTGCATTTTACACCAATTATTTACATGTATTGATAAGATTAATGGATCAACAGGTATTAAACATTTTAGACGAGACAATACTTTTGATCGCCAGTGGGTCTTTAGGTCTTTATGGGTTAAAGGTAGAGGAACTGATGTTGAGGTAAACCCCACATGATGTAGCAGCAGCCATGTTTTTTTCCCATCTGTCTAGGTGTCATGTCTAGTTTAAATGGATGAATATATGGTTAAAGGGGTCATATTTTGTTAAACTCACTTTTATTAGTCTTTGGTTCATTTATTTGTGTATTTGGAGCCTAATAGTTCATAAAGTATGAATTTGAACCCTCCAGGTGCTGCAAAGCTATCTTTATATTCATTCTGGCAAAAATTGAGTGGATTTCTACAACCTGTTTTAATTCCTTCTTAACCCTTTCATGCATTAATTGTGAGAACCTTAGTCAAGATATTTTTCTTCAGTGTTTTTATTCCTCCTTAGGCATGAAATAAACAATGCAATCAAGGTTTTTTTTTTCCTGTGGAGTTACAAAAATATCCATGCATTTAATTTTTGAAGTAAAGAAACATGTTTAAAACCCAAAATTAGAGAGGGATATCAAAACAATGAAATAAAAACATGTTTAATGCTGCTAATCTGATATCTTCTCACATTTTTAACATATTCTAATGCTATTAATTCCTCACTTCATCGAGATAATGTGCAAAAAAAAACCTTCTTGTCTAACAAACAACAGTTGATTTACACTCAAACATGTTAGTGCAGATCAGGTTTATCTAGAACAGCAAAGTCACAGTAATGGTATGAATTGCAGTGTATGGGATGATGCATAAGTGTCCACTGTGTTGGCTGATACGGAACTAAAACAACTAAACCCATTAATATACAAGAGAACAGCTGGAGAATAACTGTCCACTGGAGTGACTTATGCATGAAAGGGTTAATTTGTTATGTTTTATAACTACTTATGTCACGACATTTGCACATATAAGGTCAAGACTTGTGATGACCATTTCTCCGAGTACGACATAATTGTTTGTCAGCAGCAGTGGTTGTAGTCCATATTGAAAATGTGTCCAAACTTCAAGTCGATTACTTAAAATGTTCAGTTGTTGGTTGTATTAACAAACACAAGTGGTTGAACAGGACAGAGCAGCAGAGTCAACAACCTGCAGGGGGTGGGGCGTGAAGTGGCTCATTTGCATTTAAAGGGCCAGCGCTCAAAACAACCTTTCTGGTGTCATTACTCAGAAATAGGGTTGAAGATGGACCTGTGGAGTTGAATTAATAAAGAATTCAGACCCAAACATAGCATTTACAGTTTATGTAGACCACAGGGAAATGTTTTAAAATGCATAATTCCATTTAAAAAAGCTAAATATCACTTCTTTAAGTCTTTTCAGTTAAGATGTACATTTATAGCAGTGGCGCCCTACTTTATTTATGTATAATAGGGACACAAGAAGGACAACTGAATTGACAGGCAACTTTTATTTAAAAAAAAAAAAATAGTTTCTACTTCTAATTCTACTCCAATAGCATATTGTGATGATAGCTGTTTTTTTTGGGGTTTTTTTTTAAGCACATGCAGTTCATGCAGTTATTTTGATAAGTATTGTTTTTCAGCCTCCTCCACCTGCATTAATACTTCTTTGGTCCTAATATTGACAGTTCCAGTGAACAGAAATGCAAATTCAACATTTTATCTGTGTCATTTGTCATAGAATAACCAGGCAACAGGACACATCTGGATGAAGCTGCTTGTCAGTCAGTTGTGCAATTACATTTTTGAGCCTCTGAAAATGGAGGAACTATATTCAACAGTTCTAATTCCTGAATGGTTAATGATACATTTTTGTGAAAGCCTTTAGAGCTGGAAGTCCACACTTTGATCACATCTTTGTTGCTATATTTCAGATTGACTGTGTTGTGTACAGAGGCAAAAATTATAACACTTGCGTCATTCTCCAAATACTTATGGACCTATGCATAACTTTCATATTTTTAAACTATTTAATCTCTGCCTATATTAACCCATAAAGACTCAAACATCCACTGGCGACCAAAAGCATCTACTAATGTCAAATGTTTAATCTGTTGATCCACTAATCCTATCAATACATGTAAATAATTGGTGTAAAATACAGTTTGTCATCTTTTTATGGTCATCAGATATGAGCCACTTGGACGTTCAGAGGCTCCATAGTGAACATGGAAACAGTCATCTTCTACAACATTGATTCACCAGTAAAACCCATGGAGTTGGATTAATGACAGCAGATGGAGACACTTGGTTTATGGTCAATTAATGAGATATTTTACTGAAAGAGTCACTTTCTCTTCAGTTTTCTCTCCTTTGATATAACTGTAATTTACTGAGTTTTCATGAACATCTAAATTAAATATAAGAAGTTAAATATAGGAAAATACATGATTTACAGTGAAAAATGCAAAATTCAGTGGGTAATATAATAAATGGTGATAAATCCCTTAAGAAAGTTTAAATAGGGAGAAAAAAATCATTTGGAAACTGACACAAAAGTAGCACATGGGTCTTTATGGGTTAATATGTATGTGTAAGTATTTTTGTAATAGATACAGCTGACTTTCTTGTTTCAGTGTAACTTCCCATGGACATGAGGTGAGTTTCTGTTCATTTTTTTCCCCAAAAAATGTATCTAATAAACTGACACAATCCCTGCTGCAGAATCAAAATTCTAACTTTTTTTCAGTTTTGGAGAGAATCCAAATATCATCCAGATATGTTTATTATGTGTTATGTACTTTCTGTAAACATCCACTAAATAAAGTTGACCTATGAAGTGTACTTTCCATCTAAACCAAGACATTTCGTGGAATCTTGTCCTCTTTTATAAATGCCTTTCCAACTTTAAACTACTTGGAGCGTGGGTAATCCACAGCACAAATCTTAAATGTGTTCTCATGCCCTTTTAATGCCCTGTAATTTGGGTCATGGTGCTTTCTCACAGTGGGATGCCATTTAAGTCAAGGATTTTCTTGGCTTCTCCGAGCTGCAGGTCTTAAACATACTAAGGTTTTGTAATATTTGTACAGCCTTGTCTGGTGCTCATTGCCTGTGGGACAGTGCTCTAACAGTATTTATCCTGTTGTATCATTCTATTTAGTTCAATAAAGCATCCATTTAAGGAAACGTGTCCTTGAGCTGCGTCTGCCTGTGCCTGTGCCATCATATCCTCAGAGGCACTTTTGACAGCTACTTCCAACATCACCGGAGTGCTTCTGCACAACATGAGGTGTGGGGCCTTTGATCACTTTTATAACATCTACTTGACTCCTCTGCTCCCTTGAAGAAAAAAAAAAGAATCAAGAAATATACACCTACTATGGTTAAATGACCACGTTATAGTGCTGTTGAAGGCGTAGCTTCGAAATATCAAAACGCATTAAAGATATAAGACAGACTGTGACCTTAATTTGACAGAGCTTCAAAACCCCTTGTTCTTCTCAATATAATTATTTCCGTTGTGAGTTCGGACTCACTTTTAAAGTCAATAATAAAATGGCAATTCTTTTTGCAGGATACTATCTGTCAGTGTTGGCTGTGATGAGCTGGTTGGCAGCCAATAGTTTAGTGGTGGCGTGCATGAAGACCTCCATCTGTCCTCTCCATATTGATTCTGCAGAGGGTTTTTTTTTATAAGCTTTCATCACATGTTGCAAGAATTTACCCTCAAACACCTGTCAAGTCCATTGTTATATATGCAGGTGTTCATTTTTTTTTTTTTTTTAATAACCCTTGGCAGCCTATCCTCAAGATAATCTCCTAACTTTTCTTGTTTGTGCAAACTTCTTCAAAGGTGACTCTAATTTTGTTTTACAGTACAGATGTTTAAGCACATCTGTTGTGTGTCTGCAGTGTGTTTCATTGCATTATTTTTTGACTTCTCTTCTAACAATGGATCCCTGTGGTCGTGTGCCATGTAATCATGTCTACATTAATTTAACCCTTTACAGGGCACCTGGGGTGCCCCCCTAGCAATTGTGCAGGGTAAATGTTGCGGGGAAAGGGGGGGGGGGCATACTTGGGGGTACGTTCCATAAGTGCCATAACTACCGTAACTGGCATAAACTAAAAGTGAAACTTAACACGCTTTGGACATCCGACTTCTGGCTTCTATACCTCTGTTGTATGCTGGAGCTTACACGAAATTCTCACAACTTCTAACCTGTATCCACTGGGCCCCCTCCACTGCTCTATGGCCCCCCCCGGGAATGTTGGGCCCCATGAATCTGTCATGTTTACCCCCACTTTACAGCGCCCCAGTAGGGCACTCACTGAAATACTCTGAAATTCAAAATTCCAATCTTAGTGTGTTACTGGACATCGTCATTTACCTCCTCATCGGCTGCCGTGGCAACAGTCTCCCTCCTCTTGCCATAAAACATCCTAGCAGACACTAGCTAAAAAGTAAATACATGCAATAAAACAACTGTTGTAAGGTCATAAACCGACAAAAATCACTCATATTCACAGCTTCAGAATGTCTATAAAATCTCTCTGAATCACTGTATAGCGTTAACATAATGTGTTGCACACTTTTAAAACCCCTCAGCCAAATATGGTGTCAGATTCTGTTAAATGTTACTGCCCTATAATTTAGATTAGATTGTCTTTGTGTAAAACTTACTACATCCATATTTATTTTTGAAAGTACTCAGATATTATAACTGCACAAGGCCATTTGACCTTGAAAAAGTAGGTCAAGATCACTTACTTTCAATGGGCTTCTGCTCTATGCCAAGATGCATCCACAGTTTAAAGTTGGTGCAGATATGTCAATGCATTCTTCAGATAATGTGATTATGTTGCTGAATGGACAGACAGATGGGCGGACGGACAAAACGATTACAATATCCCTTTGGCCTGAAGTTGGGCGAGGGTTGATAAAAACCGACATACTTCTGGACCTCACTGAGGCACGAGATTGCCACCATATTTAATGTTTCTGAAAATTACCAAAAATAGTCACTTAGCTGATAAAGGGTTAAAGCTGCAGGAGCTGAAATCATGGGTTTGAAAAAAAAAAGAAAAAAAAGGAGGAAAAAAAAAGCACCAACATTTGATAATTCACAGTCTCTACAGCTCTCTCCTCTTAGTCTAAATAAAAAAAGACTAAGTATAAATAATGATGCGTGAAAGCACTTTTCCAAGCTTCCATGTTGAGACAGTGTAGAGCAGTAGGGTTATATACTGGTCATGCCTGATAGAATCTGGTCAGCGATTGGCAATTACAGCTGTCAATCATGTATTTAATCCCCCTCCTATACCTGTCAGTCACCTGTGATTAAATAAAATCAGGGTAGATTTTCTTCCGCCTGAGAGAAGGTATCGTGTCCTTTCAGACCACTGGAATATATACACATGCTGTTTCTAGGACAAAGGCCAAATCGGTCTGTATACATGTGCATAAACTTTGGTGAGCCGTGGTTTCAGCGGTGGTTTCAAGATTCCTCTGGGCACTTCCACTATCAATTGTTTTTACTTTTTTTGACTTTACATGACTGAATCATTTTTACTGAGCTGCCTTTTTTCATGCTTGTCTTGTATTACACGTGTCTTTATTGTATATTTTTTTAAAAAAAGTTTTTAATCAGAGACATTCTTTTACTATTGCTTATTTTCCATCTTATAAATAACTTAATCTTTTGCTAGTTTTTGGGAGGACACTAAAATCTGTCATCAGACTATGCAGCAATGTTGATTAACATACAGTGCCCCTGTGAAATAATAATAATAATAATAATAATAATAATAATAATGATAAACAGGATTCGTATGGGTGCTTGAAATCCTTGAAAATGCTTGAATTTCAATGTTGTGTTTTCAAGGTTTAAAAGGGGTTGAATTTTAGTTTAACCCATAAAGACCCAAACATCTATTGGCAACAAAAATCATTCACTGATATAAAATGTTTAATACCTGTTGATCCACTAATCCTATCAATACATGTAAATAATTGGTGTAAAATACAGCTTGTCATCTTTTCATGGTCATCAGATATGACCCATTTGGACGTTCAGGGGCTTCGTAGTGAACGTGGAAACACCATCATTTTCTACAAGATTGATTCACCAGTAAAACCCATGGAGTTGGATCAGATACTTGGTTTATGTTCAGTTAATGACAGATTTTTCCGAAAAAATTATGTTTTTCAGGGTTTCCCCAGTATACATTCTCCTGTATGCAGAATGCAAAAAACAAACCCTTTTTGAAGTAACGTGATGTGCCAAATTTTAGCCGCTAGTTAACCAACTTGGCTATTGCTTTAGGTGTCATGACGCAACCTCCTCCCTCCCCTCCCCTGACTATGCTACTGAAGCAAACGATCTGGAATCCATATAGAATGGAAAAGAAACATTGTAGAACCAGGCGCATACTCTAGTGGTGTTTTCAGACCGACAGAACCGTGTCAGTCGTCATGTTCACATCGAAAGTCAGAGCATTTGGGTACCAAATATTTGGCTGAGAAACCGAGTTGTAATGTTTTGTTTCGCATTAAATAAACAACATGCACGCACTTGAAAACCCTCAGCTGACTTATCAGTCGCACTACTGTCACCCAGTGGCCTGACTTATGAATGCATGCCAAAGTTTTCACACATACGGACACACAGATGGACAACAAACTGATGACAATACCCTTCGGCCACTGCTACAAACACTTCAAGGGGAAACACTGATGTTTTTCATTAGTTTTCTCTGTTTTGGATATAATAACTTTCAACTTTAGTCTGAGCTTTCATGAATATCTACAGAATCAGAACATTAAATATAGGGAAATAGCTGAATTTCACTTAAAATGCAAAATACAGAACATAATATTAAAGTAAATGGTGATAAATCACTTAAGAAAGGTTAAAAATACAGAAAAAATAATTTGGAAATTGTCACAAAAAGCAGCACTGGGTCTTTATGGGGTAAGTGATTGCAATTATGACTCTGTAATGTGATTTATTTATTTTTAATATTAACTCTGCCAGGTTAGATGGAAAGTCAAAAATAAAACTTTGTTACAAAAGAAAATTAGTGTTCTCAGGTCGAGTTCCACGGAGCATATATACTGTTGCCCATAAAGTTGTAATAACTGTTTTCAGACGCATTCCTCTTTTTGCTCCTATTTATACACAGCAATCATTTCTTATCAGGTATAATGATTTCACACTGAGTTCCAGTTACACCTTATCAAGAATAAATAACATTGTCACAATAATTTCATGAGGAGAGGCAAAAATATTTTATTCCATCTTTACACAACAGTGTATATGTATATTTTGTGTTATCTGTTCCAGTGAAAAACCTATTTTTTTTTTTTTTTTTTTTTTTAAATCTACTGTATGATGCGGAAATAGCAACCCCATGAAAATTATTAACATGATTTTCCTGTAATGGGGTGTAGTTAAAACCCAAATGCAGCACAGTTCTTTGGCCATTTCGCAACGTGCGTTCTTGTTTGTTCTTCCGTACTCACGATCTTGTGAAATGTCCTCAGTTGCAGCCCAAGTACTGCTTCAAAATGCAAGTTTGCATAAACCAAGAATGCATGGAATACCCAGATGTTGTTCTTACCAGCTAGTTTAAACCAAGGATGCACTGGTTGATGACTTGTGTAGACTTGGCTGGGAAATAATTCCCAAAATGCAGTTTGTGCAGTTCGTAAATGATATGTAAATACTAGTACAAATGTATTGAAATCGAATCGAGTGACATTGTGATGATTTGATGGAAATACATTATGGAGCAGATGGAGTAAATACAGCAGAGACAGGGAGGAAAGGCCAAAGTATGCAGCTGTTCCATTTGTAGATAGACTTGCGTTCTTGGGAAGTATGTTCTCTGGGACCGTTCTTACCAAGACCTTTACTCGCCAAGCTCGCAGGACTGTACTCTGCATCCTTGGTATTGAGAAACGGCCTTTGTAGTTAGAGGTAAATTTTATTAAGAACATTTTTTAAAATGAGGGCACAGATGTAGACTGACAGTCTTAGACACTGGTAGAGTTGTAGAACAATTTAACTCGGGTACGCTGCCCAGACTCGAACCTGGGGCTCAGATGTGACCATCACTGGGCCAAACAAACAGATGGAAGCAGTGGGTCAGGGGCTCACCGAGGAACAGCTGTGTCTGATCAGTGAAATGCCATTTAGTCACAGGCATAAGGCTCAGGACATCCAACAATCCAGAACTGTGGACACAGACAGCAAGGCGGGTCAGGTTAATGGGGCTGAGGCAAAGAGACGTGGTCAGGCAGGGTCCAAACCAGGAGAATTCAGAATCACAGAACTCAGGGTCACGGACAGAAAACGGGTCAGGTTACCAGGACTGAGGCAAATGGATGTGGTCAAAATCAGGCAGGGTCAGAAACAGGAAAGTAGGTTCAGAATGAATGCTGGAAAGTCTGACAGGACCTGAGGATAATCTGGTGCTGGGTGGATGAATCTGTGCTGCATAAATACTGGCCAGCTGATTAAGTACAGCTGGGACAGACAGGTGGAATGGGTTTGGCTGATCAGGTGTGGAACGGTGAGGGAGAGGACAGCAGCAGAGAGTCCCAGGAGAAACCAATGTGTCTGATGAGCTGGAGGGGTCAGAGAGGAGACAGCAGGGAAACAAACTGGAACACTTCCTTATGATTATATGTTATCAGTAATGTAAATGGGGGACACGATATGAGAAAACATGTTATTCTCATGATTTACTCAGACAATGTGTCATGTATGTGTAGAATTTATAGAACTCATATATCTTCATGACTTTAGATAGACAGTGTTCATTTGTGTGTATTCTTTGACTAGTACCAAGGCCTCAGCCACATGTTAAACTATGACTTAGACCAGGGGTGGCCAACTCTGGTCCAACAGAGCCACTATCCTGCATGTTTTAGATGTATCCCTCCTCCTGCACACCTGATGGTCATTATCAGGCTTCTGCAGAGCTTGATGATAGGTTTATCATTTGAATCAGGTGTGTTGGAAGAGGGATACATCTAAAACAGGGGTCTCAAACTCAGATCCTCGAGGGCCGGTATCCTGCATGTTTTAGTTGTTTCCCTCCTCCAGCACACCTGACGGTCGTTATCAGGCTTCTGCAGAGCTTGATAATAGGTTTATCATTTGAATCAGGTGTGTTGGAAGAGGGATACATCCAAAACATGCAGGATACCGGCCCTCGAGGATCTGAGTTTCAGACCCCTGATCTAAAACATGCAGTATAGTGGCTCTGTAGGACCAGGGTTGGCCACCCCTAACTTTGGCTTTTTGTGACTAGAACTTGTTTTACAATTCCAATGCAAAACAAATCCACTGTTTATTGTTAAAATTACACTAAACTTTGCAGTTTTGTAGTGGAAATGCTACATATTAGCCAGGTCATGATGATTAAAAATATATATACTAGGTCACTGACCCATGAGGATCTCCCCATGGGTCAATGAATGTGATGTGGTAGTTTTTATGCTGTTATGTATTCATGCATGCTGTACCGTATTTGTCCAGCAGTCCCTGCCAAAGGGTTGTGGGCATAGCAAAGTGATTGTAAGGCTATTGTATTCCAAAATTACTAATATCTCCCAAAATATCGGTCCTATCAACTTGCCGTTTTTGCTACTGTCTTTCTTGACCAAAAACACATAGGTACACCACACTGCAGCAGTCAGCTCTTTCCGGATTTTGTGTGAATCTCAAGACACACGCATGCATGCACGTACGTGTGTGAAAAGTGTGTCTAGCCCAGATCTCACATAGGGATTTCAGTATAGGGTATATGTGAACACAATTCCCAAAATGAGTAATCACTGCCAAAACAACCAAACAAGCACACAAATTTGGTTGTAAAAACTACACCTCTAACATTATCAATTATAGGCGACATCCAAATTATTCTCTAACTTTTTCAGACATGAACTTTTCAAAAATGTGCCAGCATGTCACATTTTGAGTCTGAATGGCTTTTAACGACTTGCTGCCGATGTTTTTTAACCTCAGTATCTGTACTACCCTCACCTCTTCTCTCAAGCAGTGAAGTGACTCACTCTCCCTGGGGTATGTGGTGTTTTATCTCACCAAGAAAAGGATGAAGCCAAACATTCTTATTACATCAAGAAGATCACATCAGTCTGTAAAATACTGAAAGGTTTGGTTGCTTATTTGATGACAAGATTATTTAACACAGAGGCATTCATATAGACACGTGTCTATATGAATGATAAGGGTTTTATTCTGTTAGTATGTGCAGTGAATGATTTTCTGTGCATCCTATTCCTATCAAATTTCACAAGTGTGACCTACCAATAATTATTTAAAAATATATAAAGCAGTTCCTAATTCTTGTCTGAAGGAAAAAAAAATGGTTTGTGGTTTTCATGGAAGCTGCCCAATGTCATTGTCATCCTATGGTTGTAAAACCCATCGAGTTCAAAGAAACGATGAGAACAGGAAAAAAATAACTTTAAATCTGACAGCTGTGGGAAGAACTCTGTAAACTCAGGCTTTAAGGAGCAAAGTTTTTATGCTCTTCATAACATGTTTTATTCATAAACACAGTCCTTCTCTGCCATGCCATGCACACTGTAACCTCACTCTGTGCCTGCTATGCATGGTGAGCCCAAGTCCCCTTCTCTGGTGATTCATCATTATACTGTCAAAATGCTAATATACTGTCATTTAAGCCACACCAGCTCACTACTCCTTTCTTCATTCCTCACAAGTTTTATTTTGTTTAAGTTTTTTTTTTTTTTTTTTTTGCCAGTATTTGGTTTCAATTTGTGGAGTGCGTAAACATATGTACTCTTTAACCCTCAAAGACCCAAACAGCCACTGACAACCAAAATCTGTTGATCTAAAATGTTTAATAACGTCCAAACCACTAAATCAATCAGTTCGTTGAAATAATGGAGTAAAATGTAGTTTTTCATCATTTCATGGTCATCATATATGACCCATTTGGGGTCTGACTTTCTGAGACTCTGTAGTGAACGTGGAAACACCGTCATCTTCTGCAACATTGATTCACCAGTAAAACCCATGGAGTTGGATCAATGACAGTGAATGGACACACTTCATTTTTATGTACAGTTATTAATATCAAGTCACTTTTTCTCTAGTTTTCTCTGTTTTGATATAATATCACTCAGCCTTAACTTGTGCTTTTATGAAGGTCTGTATGATCAGTAAATTAAATGCAAAGGAAAATACAAACTACAGGGATAATATTATAATAAATGGTGATAAATCACTTAAGAAAGGTTCAATAAAGACAACATTTCATTCAAGAACTGACACAAAAGTACCACTGGGTCTTCATGGGTTAAATATATGCTTGTATGTTTCTTATCTCAGTGCTACGTTATTTTAAATCTGGACCCAATTCAAATATCCTATTCGACATTTTGGTCTTTTCATTTCACTTTACAGCATGAAATTCAGAATGATTACATTAGTGAATTGTTGCACAGGATGATCCACATCCTGCAGCAGTAAGCATCACAGTCTGTTCATTCCAGAAATACAGCTAAGTAACTGAAATAGAGCTATTATTATTGCCCTGCCCCCCAAGGGGAGGCAAGGGGTATTGTTTTTGGTTCTGTTTGTTTGTTTGATTGTTGTAAATGCTCTAGCAGAAAAACTATTGGTTGAATTCATATCAGATTGGGTTTATAGATTGCCAGTGACTCAGAATAGATCTGATTACATTTTGGGAAAAGTAGGTCAAAGTTCAATTTTTTTAATGAATTTTTAAAATCTTTTTTCTTTCCTCATTTACTTATAATGGGCAAAATTTCAAAGGTCTGTAGCAGCAAAACTATTGGTTGAATTCATACCAAATTGAGTTTATAGATTGCCAATGACCCAGAATAGACGTGGTTACAATTTGGGAAAAGTAGATCAAAGTTCAAATGTTTTATGAATTATAATTGAATTTTTTCAATCTTATCTTATAATGGGTGGAATTTCAAATGCCTATAAAAACATCCATTTTGTTTCAATTTATATCAGACTTGGCACATATATAGAGGCAGTTGATATGCTGACATCAGCACACGCATAGACATGATGACATCAGCTGGATCAATGCCAAAATAAGCTACAATATGTGCGAGGGGTGGGGTTTGTTGTGGCTGGCACCACTTGATCACAGTTTCAACTGGGGTAGGGGGTGCACAGCATTAGCTACTGCAAACACCCAGAACTCATAGGTTTGTTCATTGGCTTTCTCAAGTTGCTCTGGCTGGGGGCGGCAATAAGGGTGGGTAAACATGACAAATTCATGGGGCCCAGCATTTGCAAATACAGGCTAGAAGTTGTGAAAGTTTTGTGTAAGATCCGATGTGTAACAGAGGCATACAAGTTGGGAGTCGGATGCTGAAAGTATGTTAAGTTTCAGTTTCGTTTCACGCTAGCATAAGTAGCATAAGTGACATTATGTACAGATCCCACCCCCACCTACACCCCACCTGTCCAATACATCCAGAGAATCTTCTGAGTGTTCCTTGGTTTCAAGTGCAGAAAAATTTCCAACCTAGACCCACTGTAATCGACTCTTTTACACTGTATACATTTGTTCTGGTTACTATCACATTCCAATTTGTCAGATTAATATTTTATTTCTTTGTCTTTGAGTTACCAGGCGTGGCTGGTGGGTGGTCTGGTCCTGGTCCAGCAAAAAATTAGGCTGTTAAATGGTGACTGAACATAGAATGGGGTGTAATTCAGGGGATTTAGTCTTGGTAAAATTTTCTTTCTATTTATCTAGGTTTACAGGTAGTATCCACCTTGTTTTCCCTTTGGTTCAGCCAAACCACAATACATTTCCCTCTAGTGTCATTGTGTTTGGTTGGTTTGTTCAGTTAATACCTTCATGTTCAGTTACAGTTTGAGTGCAGTTATACTGTGTTGACTTTAAATAATTTTTGTTCTGTATTGTATTGTTTTTCCATTCCTTTAGGTAATATAACCTGATTTTTGATCTTTTATCCTGCATCTTCATTGCCTTATGCAGGGGTACCGCTACCAATTGTGGGCCCTGTGAAAGGTAAACGTTGTGGACCCTTCATAAAATTTTGTATCGGGTTGGGGGGGGTCTATACATGCCGTCACTTCTGCTAGCGTGAAACAAAGTTGAAACTTAACATACTTTCAAACCAACTCCTGACAAAATTTTCACAACTTGTAGCCTGTACCCACTGGATCCCGTCCACTGCTCTATAGGCCCCCCCCACAAATGCTGGGCCCCATGAATTTGTCATGTACCCCCCCACACACCATCAACGCCCCAGGCCTTATGTATAGTGCCAAACATAAGCTACCTGTTCTATACAATCTGTTACCGAACTCACAACAAAGCAAATAAACTGTTCCCCTATTCCAACTCTAAGATATCCTCCTCCCTCTATAGGTCAGGTCTGTGTATATAAAAATAATTATGCTTGCATAAGAGTGTAAATGTGCAGAATTTTTGCATGTTCTTCATGTACCATACTGTATGTTTTTACTTTCAGTGCAAAATGTATGCGACCTTTTGCAGCTGCTGCCATTTATCTGCTCCTGACCAGTGCAGTGTTTTCTGCCTTCTGCACTAGACCGAGCACCATGGAGCTTGTTCCTGTCTCCTCTCTCTGCTCTCTTTAGTTTGAATGTTATGATTTATGCCCTCACCTCCTGAGGCACAGCCGGTGTGCCCTACTTTAGGCTTTGCACAAGATGTTAGGAAGAATTAAATAATAATCCAAAGCAATTTAATGCTCCCTGAAATAAACGTGTTCTGTTGACCAGCATAGAACTGAAACTGTTTGTGAAGGGTACCCTTGAGAGTTATGTGTTGTATTACACATTATTTCTCTGGACTGGACTAGTAAGATTTCAGCTGGGTCTATGTTTGTGCTGACATCTTCTTTACTGGCTCAAAAAATGTTCTTTCTTTTTCAGTTTGTAGTTTGGGATATACACATTATACCCTGCATAGTTCAGTCTCTATTTGTTTATTTTTTATTACCGGCATAATGGTTGCACAATGGTGATACAACTAATACAAAGGTGCTAAGACTAGTTATTCATTTGTCGCTTTTTCTTTGAACCTCTGTGCAAAACTTTACCAATATTTACTAAATGTTGAAAAAACAGAAGTGCATAATGTCGTTTTTTTTCCATTAAATCACAAATGCAATGATTTGTTTATTTATTATCTCGAGATGACACGAGAAGTCATTCCATAAACATGGTGACGAATGTAAATGTGGTGTAGATTTACAGATACATTAATTTTTATTATGTATTACCCCTCTATCTCGTACTAAATAAAAAAATGATTGGGTTTCCTGGTGTATCCACACATACCGCAACATGTTTCTTCTTCTTCTTCACTTGTAGTAATGTATGTCAACATCCGGTTTTTAAATTCACCTGACTCTAGTTGCGAAAAAAGGTCTTCCCATTGCAATTTTGTGTGATATACCATTTGCGCTATGGTCAAAAAAACACCTCTTGCCAGAGCAAAAACTTTTAATCGAAAAATCAGACTTTTGGCGAAATTGTTGTTTTTCCATTAGATAAATTTTTATGCGCAAGTTATATTAACGCAATTTGAGGGTCAATGGAAAAGCAACTGTTGTAATCTATTTTGATGTGATAGATAGCCAATGAAAAAATATATTTGGTTATGAATCTAACACTGAAAGGAAGGAAGGGCCAGGACTAGATAAGACATTGCGTCTTTCTGTCCCTTCTCAAACTGTGTTTATGAGTTGATTCATATGTACATTTATGTTAAATTTATTGTATTTTGTTACTTTTTCTGTGATTAATTACCATTTATGGGTGCATATGTAATTGACTTCTTGCTTTTATTGTTTTTTTAGTTGTTTTTTTTTTTTTACTTCAAACTTTGAGACAAATAAACTAAATAAAATAAGTTTACGTTTATCTGTGAAGCATAAAAGGGGGCAGCTGTGGCTTAGATGGCTGGAGAGACGGCTTGTGACCAAAGGGTTGCTGGTTTGTTTCCCTGGACTGGCAGAGAGTTGTTGGCTGATGTGCCCTTGAGCAAGGCACTTAACCCCCCCATTTCCTCCCCACGTGCCTGATGCATGATCTAGTGATGAGTTAAAGGCAGAAGACAAAATTCAGTGTGTGGTGCATGTTTACGAGTGTGACAAACTACTACTGACAAAATAAAGACTTTAGTCTATATAAATTGCATTGGATCTCTCCAATTGCATTGCATCTCTCCATCAGTAATGAATGTGGCACAACATGCATCGGTTTTCTTTTTAAGCTCATCCAGTTCCAGAATGTTAAATGTCAAAACAGTTTTAGTTGGGATAACAATATATTATTTATGCAACCCTGCCAGACACCTGGAAGAAGACAGCTGACTTAACTATTTAATATGACTAGTCTTAACTAAGATGAAACAACTGGAACTGTTTTTAATCCATCATATGACACTGTAAGGACCCAGATCCAGAGGTGTAGTCCAGGGTGTATGGTGGTATACAGAGTATACCCACTCATTTTTCAGTCAGCATTGTGTATACCCACTTCTAAATCCCTCTGATGCGCACCATTCAGTAGTATCTGAGCCACATTGCTCATGTTTTCCCCCAGGACGGTGAAGCTATGACCCGCCCTACTCTGCCTCTAATTGGCTAATACTCGCTGCTTTCACTGATTAGATTGGTTAACTTCAGGTATGAGGACTGAGCCAATCAGAGGCAGAGGAGGGTGGGTTATGCTAAGGAAAATTTTGCTAACTAGTGCTGGCCACCTCCGGAACCTGACTGGACACCTCAGGTGCCAGTGCCACCCCAACTGATTGACAGGTCACTGCACGTCCCATTGAAAGATGTGTGATTTTTGGAAATGCGAACAAGAAAGGCAGAATAAATGTCTTTAAAAAGAGTGACACATATCCAAAGAACCTACTTTCATAGAATACACAATTCTGAGGTGAGTTTTAAGGTGGTTTCAGAATGAGTCACTGTTTTAAACTACAGACCATATGACTGCACATTTAGAGAGGAGATGTTGTCACCAATAGTTAAACTGTGTGAGTAGGCTAACGTTATGAAAGGCTAACGTTATCCTAGGTTTGCCTCATGTTGAATACATTTACATTCATGCAGATGCTTGTGTGACCAGTAAAACCTACAAACTGCATCTGATCAAGTCATGATAATTTTATAATAGTGAGCAAATACTACTAATGGATTTTTGGGTAAACTAAATGGAGTAGTGTTATATGTCAGTGTTTCTAAAATGACGTTTTTCTGGAATTTAAAAAAAAAAAAAGAAAAAAAAGAAGCCAAAAATTGAGAGTATGCCCACTTCTCCAGGGACCACTACACCACTGCCTGGATCTTTCCAACATACGTAAAAACCCCTGCCATTCCAGATGGTCAGTATGTCTGAACACTCAGAATTAGCTATGTTATTCATCAATTAACACAATGAATGCACATTATTTACCCCTAACAAAAAAAAAGTAAAGCTGCAACAACTGGGAATATGGCTGAATTAATTCTGTCATATGGCTTTTACCAGATAAGCTGCTTGAGTCAAGAGGGCAAAGTTTTATTCTTCTTTATCTGCAGAGGCTCAGTGCAATTAGTTGCAAACACTGCCTGAATGGGTTTGAAGCAGAATCTATTTTGTTCAAAGCTAAAATTGTCCACTACCAGAGTCAAATTTCTCTTTAGGAGTAGTCTGAAACACAAACAAAATTTTAAAAAGTGAATGTAATGTTTCACAAGTGCAGGCTGAAACATCAAGTGCACTTAATGACTAAATCACTCCTGTGCTGAATTCAGCAGACAGTAAATAAAAGCATTCTGTTTGTTCTCTGGATTCTATTGTCCATCCATGAACAGTCACTTGCTTAGCAGGATTTGATGTCTACGCAGCATTATTTTTGCTGTGATATTGTGACAAAGGTTCACAACATTTATAAAATCTCAGCAGAGAGACAACAAATACTGTGCTTGCTTACTTTGGCAGAGCAGTGAACACCGTATAGGATGTGAAATTTCAGCATATCTTATTAAAACTACCATGCGCAGAACAATTTCTCCTCTCATCATCATTTTCACGTGTAACATCTAATTATTACTATGTTCTCTCATTGAAGGATGGAGATTAAGCTTTGAGCTGTGCAGGCTGGAGTGAGTCCAAGGCTCTTTGTGAGTTGGAAAGATTATGCTGGATGCTTGGAGGTAAAAAAAAAAAAAAGAAAAGAAAGAAAGAAAAAAGTCCTAATGTACAGACAGCAGACTATGGTTGGGGCTAACTTGACAGAGCAAAATGGTTAGAATTTTACATATGTCTCCTACGTCAAGACAATCATTCCATTAATTAGACCTTTTAATTCCTTAGAAATATTTTCATGTTTTAATAAGTGTTAAATTAAATGATGGTTTAATTACTATTACATTGATAAGCACACTTTCAAAAACATTTGGGACACTGTGTAAAATGTGAATAACAGAGTAAGGTGATTTGCAAATCCATCTTTTATTCACAGTGAAGTCATATCAGATATTTAAACTAAAAAAAAAAAAAAGCAATTTATGAAACAAGGAAGGTAATATTGAATTTGAAAGCAGGAATATATGATCAAAATTTGATATGGCCAAAATAAAAAGTAAGTAAAGATAAAGTAAGTGGTATTTAAACAAAAGAGCTAGTGCAGGGGTGTCAAAGTCATTTTGGTTCAGGGGGCACATTTAGCCCAGTTTGATCTGAAGCGGGCCGGACCAGTAAAATAATAACATAATAACCTACAAATAATAACTCCAAGTTCTTCCCTTTGTTCTAGCATCCCCCCGTAATTATGAAAATATTTCCATTTTACAAAAATGATGTGAATAACCTGAAAAAACTGACATTTCATTAGAAAAATTAGTGCAATTTTAACAATATTATGCCTTGACTTATTATTTATACCTATTACACACAATGTTACACAAACATTTTGTAACAGGCATAATATTATTAAAATTCTGGGGTTTGGAACTAAAATAAGAACAATTTTTACAATATTATATCACAACTTACCGATCACAGTGGATCTATAAATGCACAAAACCAGACATAATATTGTTAAAAAGGCACATTTCAGGTTGTTCATGTTTGTTTTTCTTTGTGTATTATTTATTTGTATTTTATTGTGAAAGGATAATGTGTAAATCTTATTAAATGTCATTTTTTTCCACTTACATTCATTTTTTCCACATTATTTTTCAAGAAGAACATTTATACTTATCATTATTTCCAAGTTATTATGTTATTATTTTACTTTACGTCACATTGATCTGTATGTGGAACCTGAACTAAAATGATTATGACTACCTTGACTGCTAATATCTTCCATGAAATTTTTGCACTTTCATCCTGTGGGCCGGACTGGAACCTTTGGCTGGCCGGATTTAGCCCGTGGGCCACATGTTTGACACCCCTGGGCAAGAGAAACATCCATAAATGCAGATTAAAGCTCTATCATGAAAAGAAGAGGCCATATGTGACCATGATCCAGAAATACTACCATCCTCTCTGAGTCACTGTGGAAAACTGTTTAGGGGTCAGATGAATCAAAATTCTTCCAGGAAAACATGGATGCCCTCTGAACTCAAGAGGAGAGGAACTATTTGGCTCATTGTCAGCATTCAGTTAAATAGTCTACGTCTTTGATGGTATGGGGGTGCATTAGTGGCTATTGAATGGGCAGCTTGCACATCTGTAAAAGCAGCATCAGCACTTAAAGGTATAAACAGGTATTAGAGCACAGGTGTCAAACATGCGGCCCAAATCCGGCCCGCCAAAGGGTCCAGTCCGGCCCCTGGGATGAATTTGTGAAAAAATGCAAAAATTACACTAAGATGTTAACAATCATTTTAGTTCAGGTTCCACATTCAGACAAATTCAATCTCATAATAACCTATAAATACTCACAATTCCAAATTTTTCTCTTCGTAAATGTAAATGTTTTCATGTATTTACACTAAAACAAAGTATAATTTCGCAAAAAATCTGAATAACCTGAACAAATATGAACAACCTGAAATGTCTTAAGAGAAGTGCAATTTTAATAATATTCCACCTGTTACTAAATATTTTGTGTATCTGTAAATCCACTGTGATCTGTAAGTTATAATGTACATGTGGAAATGATAAACTAAAGCATAACAGTGTTAAATTATAATTTTTGTTTCAGTTTGTTCATGTTATTCACATTGTTTGAAAGGATAGTTTGTAGATGTAAACATTTTCATAATGTAATTTTACTTTTTTCACTGTAAAACATAAGGAAAAATTTGGAGTTGACTTTATTTATATATTATTGTTGTATGTTATTTTTTTACTGGTCCGGCCCACTTCAGATCAAATTTAACTCAATGTGGCCCCTGAACTAAAATGAGTGTGACACCCCTGTTTTAGAGGAACACACGCTCCCATCTACAGGACATTTTTTCTGTGAGTGGCTGTGGGTATTTCAGCAGGACAATGCTAAATCACATCCTGCATCTATAACAACATGGCTGCATAGTAGAAGAGTCCAGGCACTGAAGTGGCCAGTCCGGAGTCCAAACATGGGCCAAAAAAAAAGGCTAGAATCCTATATCAGACCACAATGGGATGACATTCCTCTCCCAAAACTCCAACAACTGGTCTCCCCACTTTAGAGACATTTAAACCTGTTAATAGAAAAGAGGAGGCATGAGGTAAACACAACATTCTGGAGGTGTGTTTCTGTCATTAAATCCAAAATTATGATGAATTTTCTTAAAAGAGAACCTTTCTTCATTTTAGATATTAGATACATTTTCTATGCTCTATTACAAATAAAATAAGGGTTTAGGAAATCCAAAACTGTTACACTTAATTTTTTACATTTTTCACCGTTTTCCAGCTTTTTTGAGATGAGGCTTGTTGCTCTTCAGTAACAGTCTGGCAAACCCATGGTAGAAAATCAAGCTTAACATGGGTTGCTTCTTTTAACCCTTCATTGGACTCTCAGAAATGCTCAGAAATTCAAAATTTCAACCTTAGCGT
Organism: Sphaeramia orbicularis; assembly: GCF_902148855.1. Lineage (NCBI taxonomy): Eukaryota > Metazoa > Chordata > Actinopteri > Kurtiformes > Apogonidae > Sphaeramia > Sphaeramia orbicularis. The sequence goes on along the minus strand of NC_043970.1, from coordinate 21,132,702 downwards.
GTTATTGGAGGACATAACAAGACTTTATTACTTTATTTTTATTGTCATGTAGAAAATCAAGGTCAATCGAGTTACCATATGTGGTTCAGGTTCAAGATTAGATTAATTTAGATAGAACTTTATTGATCTCTTGGACAGAGCCTTTAGGAAATTGAGGTTCCAAAATCAGCACAACACCGAATATGCACACAAGAAATACCACAAGAAAAAAACACAATTAAAAAAAACAATGCAATAACATAACTATGAAAAACAAACAAACAAACAAACAAACAAATAAATAAAAGTAGTGAAAAAAAGACATGATTGTATATTGGAAAGTACTGGCAGAAACAAGTGGCAAGTAGTAGTAGTAATAATAATAATAATAATAATAATAATAATAATAATAATAATAATAATAATAATAATGATAATAATAAGTAGCTTATTATGTCACAATATAACATTATAGCATACACAATATATATATATATATATATATATATATATATATATATATATATATATATATATATATATATATATATTTATATAGTTTAATAATCACAGAATAAAAGTACTGGTACAACATCCACATTCTCCCTTTGAACATCATTCCTTACATTAGTACCATTACTTCATGGTACCTAACAAAGCAGGTACACTCACTGTTCATGCAGAGGTGGACCTTACAGACCCTGTAGACCACATTGGACCTGAGACTGCTGACTCACTGCCCTCACTGGAACTGTTGCTGCCACTGTGTTGTAATGTGTGCAGAAATGACCAAAAATGGTCACTTGCCCGATAAAGGGTTAAACTCCTCTGAGTGTTTGTTGGTGTAATATTTTGACCTTACCGTCACTAACCTAAGAGGAATTCCTTAGAGGAATTTTCAATATTTTTTCTCAAATATTTCCCACAGTGTCAGATGAGAGCAAATGTTGAGCATGAAAAACACAAAGCGTAACAGTGGGTGGTCTCGGGTGCTTTTGTATGCATGCCTGCCTAGTGTTTCACAAGGTGATGAACATAACTCTCGCATGAATAATTGAAGGTGCTGAAGGAACCTTTGCTCTCTAACACACACTGGACCTCTCCTCTGATCTGAGTGACTTTTTCTTTTGCAAAGCGTTCATATTATAGAAACACATAATTAAGTAAATTCATGTTATGTAATGTACAAGAGCATTGAATAAATCATAACTGTGTCAGAAGAGCCAGTAACAACGACTTCATAGAATTATAGAAAAAAATATGTAGGTAGTTAGTGTCAGTATCTCAGCGTAGAAGTGCTTTATTGTAACAATTAGATTTTCTTTTGCATTTCTCTCTAGAGAGTCATTAGAGCCCTGTTTCTTTGCTTGATGATTTATGATCTCAGAGACATACAATATATGAGGATGGCCTACCTTTGCAAACTTCAGTGTTTCTCCTGAAAGTCATTCTGTAAGTATGTGAGGTATTTGCACTGGATTTGGATAGGAAGAACTTTATTACCTCCGCCAAGGAACAGCGGGAGGGGGATTTTTGTTTGTTTGTGTGTGATGGTGGTGTTGATCAGGACACACACACACACACAAACACACACACATACACACTGATCTGCCTTGGCAGAGGTCTGCGCTCTAGTTACCTTTCTGATCAATTTTGCAATGTAAGCTATTGTTATTTTGAAATGCAAACATCAGTGGTAAGTGTGTCCTATTGATTGGTGGGATGTTTGCAGATTTGTGTAAGAGTCACTTTTACTGGGTTAAATTCAGTAAATGAACTACAATATTAACTTTATTGAACTGCCATATTTATAATTAGCTTTGTCAATTTCTTCTAAGAAATGCTGCACACTAGTGATGTGCGGATCGATACTGAAATATCAGTAGCTCAGATACTAGACCTTTACAGTCTAGAATTGATTCACAAATCAAAATATCAATACTTTTGATACTTCAGTCATTTGAGGTCATGTATATCAGGAACACAGTGGAAAGTAGCGAAAGAATTGGGATCTTGTTCAAATGATACACGATTGGTGGGAACCATTTCTTCTTCCGTCTGGGTAAGTGTATACTGTGTCATGCTTCACAATCAACTCTGACTTATTCAGTCTGTACGGAGCAACAGACGGAACAGACTAAAGGGGAAAACAGAAAATATGTTATTGTTCTTTAACAAAAACTTGTGAGTGAGGGAAAGTGTCAATGTTGGATCCTTTTGTTGAAGTTTTACATGTTCAGTATTTTCATGTTTCATCTTAACACGTTCATGTAACGTGAATTGATATGCAAGTTTTAATTTTTATGATAGTTCTTAATAATTAAACAATAATTACTCTCATGTCTTCTTTTCTTTATGAAGTTATGATTTGAAATACACTATTTTTTTATTTTTTGTTCAAGACCTTAAGTGTATTTGTACAAAGTATTGGTATCAGATTGGTATCACCAATACCAGCCTGAATTTTACTCAGTATCAGATCAGAATGGAAATCCGTGGTATCGAACATCACTACTACACACAATAGATAAGTGTTGTGTGTGAGGATGAATCTGAGATTTTACTCTTCATTTTTGTTGTATATAATGTTAAACATCTTTCTTCTCAATATAGAAAACAATTAGGAACACAGATAAGTATACTCACAATAGATCATAATAAGATAGACATTCAGTTTACATGTCTAATGAAGGCTCCAAACGCTATGACAACAACATAAGGCTATTATAGCTTGCACTTATTTTTAGTAGATTAACTTTCTCACATTGTCTGTATGTTCCTTGAGGACACACTGATTATTTCTAGGTGTCGCAAAACTGGAAAAAATCATCACATATACTGTTTCCATAAGTTAAACTGGTGCCTCTCACATAAACTTTATATTTTCCAAGACCCTACACAACCCCTATTGTGGTTCATTCCTGGCTGACACCGACAGTGCAGAATGTTCGCTCAGTGGACAGCATCACGGTCTAGACAGGAGACCGTTGTGAACAACTAAGGATTTGCTCTGTGGTCTGCAGCATGCTGACACTGTGCACAGCATCTGTGGCAGATGCTTGGGTTTGTGGATTCAGTATTTAGCGGGGATGTGCATCTTTATCACTGAGGTAGATGTTATACGCATTTTGAAGCTCTGCCAACAATCTGATACATATTAAGTAACTACACATGCAATATAATATGACACACCCTGTTGAGGTGCAACATGATATTATTCAACACAATACAGTTCAACACAACATGTATACGATACTATGCAAAAGAATATGAAGTTACAGATAGTGTGATAGAGTTTTTAGGTGACAGTAAATAATAAATCAGTTTACTTCAAATATATCCTTCTCTTGGACTATGCTTCGCCATTTCACAAACCAGATTTTGCCAAAGGAAAAAAAAAAATTAAATGCAAAGCACATAACATTTCTGGCATGTGTTTGTAAACAGTCTTGGCTCCTCCTCTTCAGACGCAAAAATGGTTGTTGGGTGAGTGGCATAGTGAGAAAAAGGTTGTGAAATAAAAAATGTAAAATTCAGTGGCAGTTGCTATATTCTTCAAATGACAAATAAACACACCTTCACCCAAAAAAAAAAAAAAAATTGCTTGAAGATTGATGCCCACAAACATCCTGAACACAGCAGAAAAAGAGGAAAACATAAACAGCCCAAGGACAGGGTCTGTGCAGGTAAATACATCACAACACAAAGCCTGAAGGTCAGAAGAGATGAACGAGGAGACTATATAAGAGAATGAACATATATATACACAGGGTGGGGAAGCAAAATGTACAATATTTTGAAGCAGGGATTGAAAGACAGTGTATGACCAATTAGTTTATTGAAAGTCATGAGAATTTATTTGCTACAAGAAAATTTACATAATAGAAAATGTTTTTATTCTATGTGTCCTCCTTCTTTCTCAATAACTGCCTTCACACGCTTCCTGAAACTTGCGCAAGTGTTCCTCAAATATTCAGGTGACAACTTCTCCCATTCTTCTTTAATAGTATCTTCCAGACTTTCTCGTAATAGTTTTGCTCATAGTCATTCTGTTCTTTCCATTATAAACAGTCTTTATGGACACTCCAACTATTTTTGAAATCTCCTTTGGTGTGACGAGTGCATTCAGCAAATCACACACTCTTTGACGTTTGCTTTCCTGATTACTCATATGGGCAAAAGTTTCTGAAAAGGTATGGATAATAGTGTTAGGTATGATTATGACATCAATATATGTTTGGTTTCAAAACAATTGACGTAGTGCCTGCTGAGAAAAAACAACTAAATGTTCATTGTAAATTTTGCTTCCCCACCCTGTACATATATATATATATATATATATATATATATATATATATATATATATATATATATATATATATATATATATATATATACACATATATTTCATTATCTGAACCCGCTTTATCCTCACTGGGATCACTGAAACTTATCTGAGCTACTTATGGGTGAAGGCGGGGGTACATCCTGGACATGCCGCCAGTTCACAAACAACCAGTCACTGTTACATTCACACCTATGGGCAATTTAGGTGAACCAATTAACCTATCAGTCCATGTCTTTGGATGGTGGGAGGAAGCCGGAGTGCCTGGAGAGAACCCATACAGACACGGGGAGAACATGTAAACTCCACACAGAAAGGTTCCATCCCCTACATATATATATATATATATATATATATATATATATATATATATATATATATATATATATATATATATGTATAGATAGATAGATAGATAGATAGATAGATAGATAGATAGATAGATAGATAGATGTGTGTGTGTGTGTGTGTGTGAGTTGTATGTGTGAAAACCTGTTTACATTAGTACATTAGTTTCACATCCTGTAATATTATTTTTGTATTCTACCTCTCATTAAACCAGTCCTTTCTTGTTCAGTGTCCAGTTACACTTTTAATGCACACCTCGGCCTCTACAGCCCAGAGTTTTGTTCATGTGAGACTTGGCAAGAATTAAACACTGACAGCAGTGGAGCTGAGAAAAAAAGAGGTTAGGAAGGAGTAATTAACCCATAAAGAGCCAAAGATCCACTGACAACCAACAGCATCTACTGATCTAAAATATTTCATACCTGTTGAGCCACTAATCCTATCGATACATGTAAATAATTGGTGTAAAATGCAGTCTGTCATCTTTTCATGGTCATCAGATATGACCCATTTGGATGTTCAGGGGCTTCGTAGTGAACATGGAAACACCGTCATCTTCTACAACATTGATTCACCCATGGAGTTGGATCAATGACAGTGGATGGAGACATGTATTTTTACACTGAGTTATTGATATCTTTGCTGAAAAAGTCGCTTTTTCTTTTGTTTTCTCTGTTTTCATGCATATCTCAATAAAATATAGGACATTAAATACAGCAAAATGTATGATTTACTGTGAACAATGCAAAATACAGAGGATAATATTATGATAAATGGTGATAAATCACTTAAGAAAGGTTAAATAGAGAGAAAAATTCACTTGGGAACCACCATAAAAGTAGCACTAGGTCTTTATGGGTTAATCTCATGGTGAATATACTAAAGAAAATTACTCCCAATTATGAATAATGATTACAAACTATATAAAATCAGAGTTAACTGACTGAGAAGGTAGAAACCATCCCAAATTCTGTCTATGTTTTTTTTTCTAGGGCGCTCACATCTCTTACAGTAGATGACTTTTAGAAAAATAATAGCACCAACATCGGAAACTTCCACAACCCCTAGTATTTAACGTTTTAAACGAAAGGGAACACATATCAGAGGGAATTTAACAGCAGCTCGACAAGACTGACCTCAAAAAGGTGTGATTTAGAGCTGGGAAACTGGCCAGAGAAAGTGTAACAGATGATCGAGATGTGCTGGCCAAGCCTCTGGCTGGGACGCTGTCTCCTGGGTCTCCCCATATCTATCACAATAAAGAAATAAATAATACTTCATGAGTGCCGACTGCCCATTTCCACAAAGAAAAAAAAAAAACATAAAGAGCGAGTTTAGAATGTTAATCAGAGCAAGACATGACTTGTAGAAAGGGCATGGAAGCCTACAAGGACAAATGTGGATGACTAAGCCTATGTTCACTCTGTCATCTGTGCACATTCTTCTATCTGTATTTCGTCTTCTTTGTTTTGACGTGTGTGTCTTTGCATGTGCACATATACGAACTTCAAAGACTAATTTAGTATGCAGACGTAGTCGAGGAGTCGCCACAGTCATCTGGGAGACGTGAATCACTCAGCAGATGACCACTGCGGGCGGAGGAAAAGGCAAAAACAGGGGGTGAAGAGGAGACGGAAGCAATTGAAAGGAGAGGAATTTAAGGGAGTGAAGGCATAAAGACGCCATAAATTTGGAGAGATGGATGAGAAAGAGATGAAAGGAAGAGGACAAATGCTCAGAGAAGGCACAGTGGGATGAAAGCAGAGGAAATTGACAAAAGCAAAGGAAGAACTGCACATCCGTTTGTGTTGGTTGTTTTGCATTCTATACTTTTCCCCTTCAATTGCACACAGATTCATATATGGATGCTTCTATGAATCTGGGTACATTTTGGTATCTGGCACTTTTCCAGCTTTTTAGACCCAATAATAAAAGAGAAATTTAGACATATTTCCCCCCAGGATGTACCTAATGATGACCTCAGATAAATGCAAAAAATATATACTCTTGCTCTGAGCCATCCTAAAATTTATGAATTTTTAACAAAATATTGGGGACAAAAATAGGACCAAAATTGGGGCAGGAAAAACTACCCAGGTGTCAGTGCATTTGATCAAGAAACTAGAAGCACTCGGAGAGCGCAGACCTCCGCCAAGGCTGATCAGTGGCCCCCCCCCCGTGGGCCCCCCCACGCCAAGGAGGTTATGTTTTTGCCAGGGTTTGTTTGTCTGTCTGTCTGTCTGTTTGTCTGTCCGTTAGTGTGCAACATAACTCAAAAAGTTATGGACAGATTTTGATGAAATTTTCTGGTCTACGCCCCCCCCCTGTGGGCCCCCCCACCCCCGATCACCACCAAAATTTAATCATTTCTTCCTTATCCCATTTCCAACAAACCCTGAAAATTTCATCCAAATCTGTTCATAACTTTTTGAGTTATGTTGCACAGTAACGGACAGACAAACAAACAAACAAACCCTGGCAAAAACATAACCTCCTTGGCGGAGGTAAACATGGCATGAAATGGTCCTATATACCACTAAATAAAGACACTGTGTTAAATTTGACGATGCTAGTGGTTTTTCTAATCTAGACATGAGGGTTTTTCATGAATCTCAGTCTCATTCCAGGTTTTGTGTGTAACCCATTGTGTCCACTTGCATTACATGCAGAACCTGCCCCGTTAAATGCATATAAATCAAGAAGGATTTTGCAACAGCAGTCATTTTTGTGAAACACTCTGCTATGCTTTATTAGTTCAATTCCTAAAATATACCTGTGAGAGACTAAAGAGGTATTTGAAAAAATAGTAGCGCATAATTTTTGTGTCCTTTTGACCATGTTACATGCAGATTTTTGTATTACATATAATGTAAAATAATATAAAAAATGTGTTTCATCTGAAAAATAGTTTCTCTTTTATCTTAGTAAGTATTTCTTTTTAAAATAGACCCAAAGTGCTTCCAAACTTGCTTCATAACATTAGTCTACATCTGGTTTGAATTTCTCAACCCCGCATTTCCTGTTTTTAGGGACCAGTTTCAAAGAAGCACCCATTTGCACACCATCCTGCACCCACTTCCGCTCCTCTGGGCAGAGATCTATTTTGTAATTTCCTTTGCCATGTTACACCCCTGGTTTTTGAGTCAAATTGGCATTCATCATTTGAGGTTGGGAAATAAAAAAAGAAGAAGATGATGAAGGGTATCAACCACAGGTGTCTTCACAGAGACACATCACAGCTCACATCACAGAACATTTTCCGGGGAGCAAACTGGTGAGATGACGAACAAACATTACCTTGAGCGCCACACAAAAGGAAATAAACAGTGTTCCAAGGAACGCTTAGGTTCAGTAAACACAAATTACACAGGCTGTGTGATGTAGAATGATGAAAAGAGATTTAACTTTGCTTGAACCTGAAACAATAAGATTCCAGCTAAAGTATAATGATGTTTTCACAGAGGCTCGTTATGGAGTGAGTTTAAAGTTTTGTGCTGTGTTGGTGTATTTTATTCCTTGCAAAACAGGTCAGCCTCCCTGTGTGTAACTAGATCTTCACTGAATCAAGCTTAAGTCATTAATCTTTTCATTTGACCCGTTCCCGTCAATAGGAATATATTTTCATTGTATTAAAGGAGGGATATTTTGCTTTTTTTTTTTTTTTTAAATGGAATTATGTGTTTTAAAACATTACTGTGGGAAATACTATCATCTGACAGTGTCACACAACACCCACAGAGTGCAGAGCTGCACTGATATGCTAAAAATGACAACAAAAATACTATTATAACCTTAATTTATAAAGCATTAATATTACATGGATAAAACCAATATAATCGATGACAGGAAAGATTCCTGATAAACAACTGCTTTATCCTTTAAAGGAGTAATATTTTGCCTTTTTTTAAATGGAACTATCCATTTTAAAACATTTCTCTGTGGTCTACATAAACTGTAAATGCTATGCTTGGGTCTGAATTCTTCATTAGTTCAACTCCACAGGTCCATCTTCAACCTTATTTCTGAGTAATGACACCAGAAAGGTCGTTTTGAGCACTGGCTCTTTAAATGCAAGTGAGCCACTTCATGCCCCACCCCCTCCAGGTTGTTGGCTGTGCTGCTCTGTCCCGTTCAGCCAACAGCTGAACATTTTAGGTAATTGGCTCAAAATTTGGACATATTTTCAGTATGGACTACAACCGCTGCTGCTGACAAACAATTATGGCATACTCAAAGGAATGTTCATCGGAAGTTTTGACCTTATATGTGCAAATGTTATGATGTAACTAGTTGTAAAACGTAACAAATTAAGAAGGAATTAAAACAGGTTGTAGAAATCCACTTGATTTTTGCCAAAATGAAGATAGCTTTGCAGCACCTGGATGTCATATCAGTCCCCAGACTCTTGCTTGTTTTGTCTGTCTTGTCTGTTATTTCGTGTTTTATTTTGTTAAGTTCTCCTCTTGTGTCAAGTCTGGTGTCTTTGCTTCCCTTCCCTGATTGTGTCACCTGCGTTGATTACCTGTCCCCGCCCTGATTTGTTCCACCTGTGTCTCACTGTCTTCCCTCCCTCCTGTGTATATAAGCCCTGTGTTTTCCCCTGTCCTGTGCCAGTTCGTATTCCTCCTTTTTGGTGTGTCTATTTACCAGTGTTTTCCTCGGATCCTGTTTGTTTGCCTGCCTGTCTGTTTCCGACCCGGATTGTTCCTCGACTCCTGAGTTTTGCCTGACCCCCTGTCTGTACTTCAGCTTCTTCAGCCACTCCCGTGTTCAACCTTTTTGCCTGGATATATGGTACGTGATTCTGCCTTTTCCCCACTGTACTGTTGCCTGTCTGCTAGACTGCCTGTGTATGACCTGGTCTGTCCCCTGACGCTCCTCTGCTTTTTCCTAGTCGGGTTCCCCTCGTGTGCTCCCGACCCGGGCCGTGGGCTTCCTCGTTTGGGTTCGGACGTCGTGACGAATCCGCGAGGACGATTCACTGAGGAGTCACCCGAAACCTTTTTATGTGAACTGTATTTCCTGTCTGTGTTTAATAAACACAACTATATTGTATTTTTGTCTGCTGGTCGTGCTTTTGGGTCCAGATTTCGTACTTCCAGTCCTAACACTGGAGGGTTCAAATTCAAACTTTTTGAGCTATTCAGGTCCAAATACACAAATGAATGTACCAAAGGCTAATAAAAGTGGGTTTAGCAAAATGACCCCTTTAAGTATTTGCTAGCACTGAAAAAATGTTGAGTTTTAGGCTATTGCTCTTAAAGATAAGGATTGATACAGAAATGGTACACTGGGAGAATAAAGAAAAGGAAGACTTTGATGAGAGGAACATTGAATGTCAGAAAGTCTGTGTCAGATGATTGTGTGGAACAAAACTAGATGAGGGGATATAGATAAGAGACCGAATGTGTCTTGGTGGGTGGAAAACTATCAACTTTTGATCAAGAAAAGAAAGTTGTATGTTGTGGCTTTTGATCTGTAAGAACAGGGAGGGATATCTTCTTTAGTTGGAGGTCTCTGTGGGGTCCTGCTGAACTGAAGCTGTTTGTTCATGACTTTTCTTAACTTTTTTAACAGCATCAAAGTCAGGGCTTATTTGGCAGAATATGTTTAGTATATATATATATTTTTTTTTTTTTTCAGATCAGAACTGCTTTAAGAGTTTCATCTTCTTCTGGTCACCTCATCCACCCACACCAAGTTTATTCTTTCAAATCCTGCTTTGATTCGTGCCATTTGAGAAGTGGATGAGGGAACCATGATATCACCCATTGCTTTCTGAACTGTTGGTTTGAAGCCTGCGCATCGTAGTTATGGGAGTTTGAGGGGTCAGTGCCATCTGTCAGGGGTCATGGCTGAGCTGATGCTAGCTTACTGATTTGGTTTAGCTGTAAAATTCATTAAGCATTTGCATAACAAAGCTATGACATGGGCGTCTTAGTGTAACCTAATAACTACCAGTACAGGGGAGCTGTCTGTGTGTGTGTATGTGTGTGTGTGTGTGTGTGTGTGTGTGTGTGTGTGTGTGTGTGTGGAACAAAGCCATGTATCGCAAACATAAAGTTAGTCTGACTCAGCAGGTGGGTGAGTGGTCATTCAGACATTTCAGTCAAAGCCTAACACAGCAGACATCAAACACTATTACTTGCCTTCATTTCTTATTACAGAAACAAATTAAAGCCGGTGTCACGTACAATTTTTACCCCCATATTATTTTTGTACTTCCAGTGTTTTCGCACATGTGCACTACGTAGGTAAATTTGGTATAACACACAGCATGCTGGTTTAAATGATAAATAAATGACAGGACTGTCAAGGAAAAACTTCAGTACAGCTTGAAGGGATATGTTTTATATATAGGTGTATAATTTAAAAAAAAAAAAAGATATATGTAGCAGTGTTATTGTAATGCCTTATAGTTAGCACAGGGGGGTAAATTTATTACAGCTTAAGTGTAAATTCAGCATGGGGCAAATTCTAATGAAAATGCAGACTGGATGATTGATTACTCATCTCATTTATGAGTCAAATAATGAAGCCCATTTCTTAAAATAAAAAAGCGTTTTGGGTAATGCATTTGAATTTTCGAGTTTTCGATTTCAAATTGAATACTGATAACTATTTGCTGAGGCATGATTTAAAAAATTAAATCTCAAATGTGTTTTTCTTTTTATTTAGGTAAAAGAATGGGCAGTCTTGAATAAGAAAATGAAAATGCAGATTGGATAATTTATTAATAGTTTTATTTATGAGTCAAATAATGCAGCCATATTCTTAAAATGAAAAAGCATTTCTGCAAATGTATTTTAATTTAGATTATGGTAACTAATCACTTCCATATTTCACTACCGGATGACTACCAGATGTTTATGTTGAGAAGAATACGGTTGCGCATGCCCAACGGTTTGCAGCATGCGCAAAATTCTTAGGGGGTAAAAAAAAAAAAATACAGGGGAAAAAATTGTACGCGACACCAGTATTCCTGGAAAAGAAATGATTGATTTATTATTTTTCAGAAAAGTAAGTAAAAGTAAGTCAAGTGAGCCAGGGTTTTGTGTCCAACCCCAGTGGCTATCAGTGGTATCACAGTTCTAAGATACTTCCACACGACTGCAATTTAGAGCTGAAGTCCTTGTTTCTTGCTTATAATGAAAATAGCATCTGCTATGTCAAATACCTCGTTTAGGGTCATTTTGTTAAAATAAAGTAGTTGCCAGGAGGTGACCACAGGTGGTTATAGTCAAAACAGGCCTATTGTGTATTATAGGAACAAAAGTCGAACCACATTGGGGTCTCTAAAACAATATCAGCCACTACGGAGGTATTCATGCCACTGTGATGAAACTAAACATGACTTGAAAAGGTATGTTATCCAACTCAAAAAATGTTGAGCTGATCATTTGAGGACACTGTAGTACATTTTTTTCAGAAAGGTGATGTTCTAAAGTGTAGCTTGATGATGATGTTTAATAAATGAGTAGTGATGACAATATTTCTGAAATTGTATTGGTACATATAAGTTAGAAAAAAAACAATATTATTAATGTTTATTGAGTGTCTAAGAAAATAAGCTAATCAAAAGTTGTGAGGAGAATGGTGATGATTTAACGTGTGAAATAATCATTGCATGAAATGTCTAACGTGAAATTGTGTGAAAAACACACATTGGTGTCAGCTTAGGAGAGCTGACTGAAAAATAATACAAAGAACAGTTAGGCTATCATTGTGTAAAATAAAGTAAAGCTGTCTTTAAAATAAAAAGTATTGCACCTGAATTCAAATGTAATGGTGTAAAGTACAATGAAACTATGTTAAGAGAAAAAAAGGACACTTGGACAGGCCCAGGTACATGCTTTGGTCTATCCCTGGTAAAGGTCCACGATAGATAAAACTGCCTGGTTTCGGTATGACATAATGGTATAATTCGGTATCATGGCCAGTGAGTTTTGGTAACGTTATAATGGTGTCAATTTGCCAGTCCAGTCAAAAATGATGAATGGGTGTGGAAATGACAATTAGAAATGTATATTAGGAGAAAACTTGCCCTATCTGGTCAGAGTTCTTGTGGCATACCTTGTTGTAACTGTGAATTGCTTTCAGATTTTTTTGTCGACAATAAATCTTAGTGGCCTTGAATGCTGACTTTCCTTTTGAAGCCCAATTAGAGTTTTTGACCAGCAGAACCAAGTCCAGTCATTAGTTTTAGACCCTTTGATCTGGGACACCCGTTCCACATCAACACTGATAGTTACACTTTTGCAAGTGTCATTTTTGTCCATTCTTGTTGTTTATAAGATCTGAGCTGCTCAACAGTCTGTGGGGATCGTTGTCTGAGTCTTCTCTTCTTGATGTCCATACATTTTCAACAGGAGACAGATGTGGACAGCAGGCAGGACAGTCCAGAACATACTCTATGACAGTGTTTTTCAACCTTTGGGTCGGGACCCCACGTGGAGTCACCTGTAATTCAAATGGAGTCGCCTGAAATTTCTAGTAATTGATTTTAAAAAAAAAACAAAGAAAACTTACTAATAAAAAACAATTCTGCTTATTGATTCTGCCTTCGTTGCGCATGTGCAATGACGTCACGCGTATGCTGCATTGTTTTGGTCAGAACGTAGCCAACATGGCATTGAGGCAGAAACGGTCTAAAAAGACGACACTAGGTCCACTTGTAACACTGTCAAAGCTTCCATTTCTTCAAAAGGGTGGAATCCCTCCAATATGCTCAAACATTTGTCCACAGCATGTGATTCATTTGATAGGCTACTTAGCGGCGCTTCTGAATCTAGTGGCGGAGTGAAGACCAGGCCGTCATCTGGGCCCAGTTCCAGTTCCGGTGCAGGAAACAAATGTCATACCCCCTCAAACACAAGTTTCCAAAGGTAGGGGAAAGGAAATGAGGTACCCAACAACAGGAGATGGGCAGAGTCGAACCAGTTCCACGTAGTGGAAATGCAGCAATATAGGAATTATTAAAGCGTCTTTAGTTTCACTTTCACTGTAGCCCCCCCACCCCCAAACCGGACCCGGCATCATCTGTTATTATTATCTGTACATATTGTATATGTTATATTTTCTGTGCAGATGGAAATATAAAAGAGACTTAATGCAAACACACCAGTTTGTAATCTTTTATTCCCCAACCCAATGAGAATCAATAAGAGAATCGATAAGGAATCTGATCGATAAGCAAAATCGACAATGGAATCGGAATCGTTAAATTCTTATCGATTCCCATCCCTAGTGGCACTGTTTATCTTTCAAATGTTCATTGTGGTCAGTTTCAGATGCTGCAGCTCTTTCATAATTCATAGTTTGAGTTCTTGTTTGTTCAGTATTAATTGTCAGCCTTGTAAATCCAAGCTGGACTGACTGTACATATCCTGACCAAGGAAAATTAAATTCTCCCTTTGTGCAGTAATCTACACCTGGCTTTTCTGCTTCCGTACATAATAATATACATTATATAGACTAAATGTCATTTCAAATTAATGTTTATTTGCAACATAGTATAGCAAACTATTACATGATCAAAAATAAATACATTTTAGCAAAAAAATGTCTCTGTTTTGAATGTCTGGGGGCGCCAGAAATTTGGGATGTTAAAATGGGGTCATGAGTCAAAAAAGGTTGGGAACCACTGATCTATGACAATGAAAGTGTTCTGTTGGAACTGGTGCAGAATGGTGTTGTTGCTGCTGAAATAACCACAGACTTCAAGGAAAACGTGTCAACCTGATGGCAGCATATGTCTCTAATATTCCGACCTATGCATGCACCTCGATAGTACCTTTACAACCCCCCCACCCCCACCCCTGACCATCACAGATGTTGCATTCATACCTTTGCACTGATAACGGGCTTGATGGTCTTTTTCATCTTGGCATTTGGAATCTGATGTTTTTCTTATCTCTTTCTTATCTCCTGGGCTTACCTCTGACAACAACTGCTTTCCATGTGCTCTAACAGGATGGTAATGTATGTTCAAAGCATCAAAATCTGAATTTGTTTATATTTGACAAATCCACTTAAGATGGTTAGCGAAAATACAACAATTTCACGAAGCACATATTGGAGTATTTATTGCATTTTATTGTATTGTATCCCAACCCCTGTAGAAATACAATTCGTACATGTGGTCATTTCATATTCTCATCCAGAATGTGACCTATGCAGTTGGAGAGAGTAAAAGACAGATCATAAAAAGAACGAGGGGACAGGAAGACTAATACAAACGTGTCAGGGTGACAGATGTGACATGAGTTTCAGAGGGATGACAGGTTAAAGAAATTGATAGAATGGGGTCCAGCAAATGACAACCGTAGCATTTACTGTAACCAGAGCCATATTGACATGACGCCAGATCTGGAGGGTGGTCCTGCAGTGCTCTCTCCGCAACACGCATCTGAACTGTCACATTTCCTAGCTCAACCCAATCCCCCCTGAGCACTTTCTAACCAAGTGTCATTACAACCACTTACATTAATAATCTACATTACTCTGCACTGCTCTGCCAAATACTCCCTCCAACAGATTTGCAACATCAACAACATCTTAAGTATCTGACATTCAGTGATTTGCAGCCAAGTGAGGGGTTAAAGCAAGTGTTACCAAGCTATTAACATGTTATATGTGGGAACGCTGACAATTTTTAGGATTAAAGCAGGAACTTCTCTTCTTTTGTTAATGAATGAATGAATGAATGTTTTTATTATTTTGTCTTGCGTGAGAACGTGCCCAGCCCTTACATGGGCTTATAAGACACCAAACATACAAACCAAAGATCAAATACCAGACAATATGGTCACTAATTCTAGTTCATGGAGAGAGTTCAAATGGGAAGTTGTCACAAGATTTTTCAAGACACTGGAGTTAATTTCAAAAATGAACCCCCTGAATACTAATATCTGTTGTTGAAACTGTGGGGCTCACTTAGGGAACCATACCCACATATTCTGGACGTGTCATAAGATCAGACCTCTCTGGGATGATATATTTGTCGCTGTGAACACAGTTTTCAACCAAACATTTTCTAAACATTTAAAGTTTGCTATTTTAAGTGTAATCCCAGAAAGTTTAGAGAGAAATAACCGAAAATACCTCTTGCGAATTTCACTAACGGCAGCCATTAAATGCATCACTATCAAGTGGTTGAAGCCTGAACCTCCAACATATAACATTTGGGTTGAGAAAATGAGGGAAATCTATCAGATGGAGCAAATTACTTAAGCACTTAGAATTCAGGGACAGAAATTTACAAAGACATGAAGTCCCATGATTAAGCTTTTAATGCAATAAGCATTCGGAAGTGGTTGTATACATCTGTGTTTTTTTGTTTTTGTCATTCATGTTTCATTTGTGATTAATTGTAATCAATATCTACTGAAGATATACTTTTTTTGTTTTGTTTTGCTTTGCTTTCATGTTTGCCATATGGGGATGTTTGATTAGATATGTGAATGAATGAATGAATGAATGAATAAACTTTATTGTCATTGTACTCATGTTACAATGAAATTATGCAGGCCTCCCCCCTCAGTGCAATCCAGCATAAACAAGGTAAAAACACAATAGTAAACAAATAAGACTTAAAAGAAAAATATAGTGATAATAAAAATATTAAAATAAATATATAGGCATAACGGTTAAGAACTTAGAAGCTTTAAAAGTTTGAAAGTACCCCAAGTTTACTTGTTTATGTATGTAAAATGTATGTAAAATATCTTGTGTATTTGTATGAGCAAAACCAAATAAAAATTAAGTAAAAAAAAAAAAAAAAACAGACAATAGACACAATAGATATTAACAAGACAATATACTGACCTATTTAAACAAACACATCTGCCACTTTTTTCAGGCTTTGCAAACAAATAATGCTAATTTATATACATTTGAACTAAACAACCATTTCATCTTGTCATCATCAGTGCTCCAGAACATATCAGGATTTCAGATAAACAAGTCATTAAACAAAGAGGCTCTCAGTTCATCATATAAAGGACAATACAAAAGAAAATGTGATTCATTTTCCATTTCCCCTTACTGTATTTTCAGAATATAATACTTTTTGTTAACAAAGTGTTTTGATATATTAAACCAGTTAAAAGAAGCTAATGCAACAGGGAGCACAGTAACAATAAGACCCAACAAAGCAAAGAACAGTCAAAGCAAAAGACAGGTGATGAAAAAAGCACAAGATAAGATAAGATGTTGAAAAACTAAATAAATAAAAACAGATGGTAGCTGTCCACTTACAATTTCCTCAGTCAATGTGATAGCCATCCCAGCATACCAGTACAACAACGGTGCAGTACATTTATGAAGGTGCTGAGGACGACCCAGGTTATTCAACTCCTGCGGTTGTCTGCTAAAAAAGAGAAATTAATGTTGATGGTGATGTGCATTGAGAGCAACATTCCTAAGATGGAGGCTTGGGATAGATACAGTGGAGCAACAAATTTTGTGGATGTAAACACAGTATCCAGCTTACAGTAACATTTGTCATATAACTGTCTTCTACAGCGTTTTCACACTGTGTACCCGAGTCTGTATCCGAGTACATTTAACCCCAAAATCCACCTAATTTTATCAGTGTGAATGCAAACATTCCGTGCTCAAGTACCGTACCCAAGTCCAGCTGAGACGGTTGTCCTGGGTACAGACTGCATGGACTCCAGCATGGTACATTGCTGTGTGGAAGCGATCCCTACCCAAGACCTTAAGTGACAAATCACCACTCCAACAACAGAAGTGACAATCCCCATGATACAATAGATGACGCTCCTGTTGTCTCCTGAAAAAACCTCGGATCCGTGTGGCATATACTCACCTTATCGACTGAATCACTCGGTGATAAATCAGGGAAAATGAAGGTCGCTCTTCTTCATGTTGCCTCAAACAGGTTAACAGATAGACAAGTATTGCCGCCATTGTAGACAAATGAACAGAACAGTTGCTCAGTTGATGACATGAGGGTTTGTCTTCTTCTGACTTCTGCATTTGGTGGATAGCAACAGAATTCCTTCCACACCGCCACCTACTGTTTCGGCCCCATAACACCCACTCATACTTGGGCACGAGCCGCAGTACATGCTTGTGAACGCACCATCTGTGGGAAAGATGTGAACATATCCAGGTACAGCACTGATCTGGATACCCAGTGTGAAAACGCCCGCAGACTTTCTGTCCTAACCCCAACCAAAGGCTCTTCTCAGTTCATCATTTTGTTCCTTCTCTACTCAGGGCACCACCTTTAAGGATATCATCCAACAAGTGACTGGTGATTTGGCATGACCTAAACCAGGGGTGTCGAAGTCATTGTAGTCAAGGAGCCACATTCAGCCCAATATGATCTCAAGTGGGTCAGACCAGTAAAATAATAACATAAAAACCTATAAACAATGTCAACTGGAAACATTTCTTTGTGTTTTGTGGAAAAAGTGTTTTACATTATCTACAAACTGTCCTTCAAAAAATGTGAATAGTATGAACAACCTGAAATTTCTTTAGAAAAATAAGTGTGAATTTAACAATAATATGCCAGGGCTTAATATTTACACATGCGTTACATATCACAGTGGATCTACAAATGCACAAAGCATTTAAAACAGAAATGATATGGTTAAAATTCCACTTATTTTTCTTTCCAGTTACAGTTTCAATTTCATCCTATTTGTTCAGGTTATTCACATTTTTGTGGAACAACATTTTGTAAATGTAAACATGTCATTTTTAGATTATTATAGATCGGACCAACCCACTTCCTTGAGATCAAATTGGGCTGAATGTGACCCCAGAATTAAAGTGATTAATACAGTATCTTCAGTGTAATTTTCGCATTTCACAAATTCATTCCCTGGGCTGGATTGGACCATTTGCCGGGCTGGTTTTGAACCACGGACTGTATGTTTGACACCCCTGACCTAAACTTTTCAAATGTTAGCCATATTGTTGCTAAACCCTAAATACAGATTTACTGTGTGTATTTTCTAACTCTGTCAGTGGCATTTTTTGCGCACATAACTGATAATGTTCTGTTGTTTAGGCATTTGGGGATCTACTGCCATTGTTTATTTATGTGCCAGGTTATGTTTGATGTCATCCATCATGTTTGCTCTGTGCAGACCAAACTGCCCTCACATAAACAGTTTGAGTGACACTATGAGATGCATTGTTTTGACTTGTCTGTGAACATTGACCTTTATTAGCAGCATCAGTGTGACAACCTGTGATTCTCTGCCTTCAACTTCCTCTGCTGAAAAAAAAAAAAAAAAAAAAATTTAATTAAGTGTCTGTCATGATTATATAGTCACTTTCATTAGTGTAATGTCAACAAAACTACAACAATGATTTAAGTTTGCTGGGGCCAGTGCTACACATACTGCTAGACTTTTGCTGAAAGAAGTATTAATGACAGAATCATCAGCAAAGCATATTTTGATGTTAAATTACGGGATGTACCCTGAGCCCAGGAATGTGCCCTGAGGTACCCCCTAACTACAGTTATGAAATCCCTACATCTGAACATGAACTTTATTTAGATTTTGATGCTTTGAACATACATTACCATCCTGTTAGAGCACATGGAAAGCTGTTGTGGTCAGAGATAAGCCCAGGAGATAAGAAAGAGATAAGAAAAACGTCAGATTCCAAATGCCAAAGATGAAAAAGACTATCAAGCCCGTTATCAGTGCAAAGGTATGAATGCAACATCTGTGATGGTCAGGGTTGGTGGTGTGTGTGTGTGGGGGAGGGACGGTGTAAAGGTACTATCGAGGTGCATGCATAGGTTGGAATTTTAGAGATATATGCTGCCATCAGGTTGACGTGTTTTCCTTTAAGTCCATGGTTGTTTCAGCAGCAACAACACCATTCTGCACCATTTCCAACAGAACACTTTCATTGTCATAGATTAGTGGTTTCCAACCTTTTTTGGCTTGGCATTTTAACATCACAAATTTCCAGCGACCACAGACATTCAAAACAGACTTTTTTTTTTGCTAAAATTAATTTGTTTTTCATCTTGTAATAGTTTGATATACTATGTTGCAAATTAACATTAATTTTAGGTGACATTTAGTCTATATAATGTTTATTATTATGGACAGAGGCAGAAAAGCCAGGTGTAGATTACTGCACAAAGTGAGAATTTAATTTTCCTTGGTCAGGATATGTACAGTCATTCCAGCTTGGATTTACAAGGCTGACAGTTAATACTGAACAAACAAGAACTTAAACTATGAATTATGAAAGAGCTGCAGCATCTGAAACCGACCACAATGAACATTTGAAAGATAAACAATACCACAGTGCTTCAGTTTCAGCTTCATAGTTTGCCATGTCTCTTATGGATTAGGATTGTCTCTGTCAACTCACCATATATTTTTTATAAATAAGTTTTTATTTTTATTTTTATCAATTGCTAGAAATTTCAGGCAACCCCATTTGAATTCCAGGTGACCCCATGTGGGGTCCCAACCCCAAGGTTGAAAAACACTGACTTAGCTGAAAATAATATGGGATCCACTGTCCCCACTACTCCAGATCTTGTTGCCGATTTACTGAAAATGTCTTTTTCATGGTGGTCTTCAGGAGACAAAAGAGAAATAATCAAGAGAGGAAGTCCTACACCCAAACTAGATTCACTCTCAAAGGCCAGTAAAGGTTTTGGGCACCATTTCAAAGACTGCAACTATTTATTTATTTATTTTTAACCTTTATTAAACTTTTTTTTTTTTTTTTTTTTGACATTGAAAATCTGCCATGACAGCAGCAGCAGACGACTTCACAGAAAATAGAAATTTCAGCCCTACATCCACACTAAATATGTACATAAAACACTGCACTAGTAACATATGTATAAAACACCAACAGTGAATCAAAAGGTACTAAAAGTATACAACAGTGTGCCTTAAAAGCATCTCAAAGTAGAGCCTGATTCAGTCAGTTTGGAGAACATCTACATCCATATTTATCGTTCTTCTATTCATGTAGAATGACTTTGAATGTATTTAAAGAGACCAGCTCCTTCACTTTAACTATGGATGCTACGAGTGGCTAACAATCTGCACCGAGCACAGCAAGGTAATTACACTCTAAAAAATGACTAATAGGCTCAACGTAAAAAAACTGAAGTAACAATTTCCATTAATCTTTTTAAGTTATTTCAACTTGGCAAATTGCTTAAATGCTACAAGACTTCTCTAGTTAAGTAAACTCTATTACTTTAGTACAAACAACATGATTTGCTTTTTACTCTACGAGCTTAATTAAGTCGAACCAACTTAATTTTAATTGTGTAAAAACTACTCCATTTAGTTATACTGACTTATTGTTTTACTTTTATGCTTCTCAAAAATGTTCATACAAGTAGTTTCTTTAATTTTTTGAGTTGGTCTAACTTATTTCTGTACATCAGAAGAAATTCCACATGGAAATTCCAGTTATATGACTGACCTGTTTAATTCTCTGCGCAACTAACTCACTAAATTTGTCTAGATGTTAATATCTCAAACGTACACAATACTATTGTTTTCATATTCTTGCAGATATTAATTTATATATGGTAGGCAGTGAGAAGTTACATTAAGAAATATAACTGCAACTAACAATGAACAGGAAAGGCACTGTTTAGCCTATGGCAGGCATGTCCAAAGTCCGGCCCGGGGGCCAATCACGGCCCGCGGTCAGATTTTATACGGCCCACAGCTTGGGTTTTATAATGTATTATTTATGGCCCGCTTGGACTGTTGAACCGAGTACATGAATCATAAAAGGTTCAAAATGCAGTTCCTCCTTTCACCTCATGGTGGCAGCACCACTCTAACTCTATCAGGATCTGTGACTTTGCCGTGAACCTTTTTCGCTAATTTCAAACCACAGCGCCTGTAAATAAAAAAAACGGAAGTTGACAGTGAGGGCCGCCGCTTCCAGGAGAGATGGGAATTACAATTTTTTTTCACTGAAAATCGAGGTGATTGTGTTTCCCTAATTTGTCAACAGACTGTTGTCTTGTTTAAGGAATTCAACGTAAAGAGACACTAGCAGACAAAACATGCTAACGCATACAACAAGCTAGCAGGGAGTGAGCGCTCCGAAAAAGTGAAGCAAATTCAAGCTGCTTTAAACTCACAACAGTGGCTCTTCATGTGAACCTGTGAGTTTAATGAATTCACCACCAAGGCAGGCTACCAAGTTGCCAGGTTAGTTGCCTATAATTGCTGGTGTTATGTACTTGTAGATGTGACACAAAATATTACTTTCTGAATGATTTTGTGAAAGACAAGAGTAAGAGTCATATGTTTTCATCTTAAACGTTAACAGACTTTGCATTACTGAGTAATATATGAGTAATAATTACTCATATAAGTCATGTTTAAAATGAATGTGGGGTTAAGATTTTTATCAACTTCTTGGACGTTTAAGATACTCCACATGGTTTGTTCTATGTTATCTGACTCCATATGTGAAAGGAAGGCAGAAATGTTTTTTTTTTTTTTTTTTTTAATTTGTTCACACCTGAGTGGCTTAGATTTGGTTACATTGCCATTTAAAAAAAATGATATTTTGACAATGAAAATAAAGTTGTTTTTAAAATTATCGCTTTTATATGTAATTTTTACTGTTTAAAAAATGTCCGAAGGGACCACTGGCCCCTGGCAATGTCCACATTATCAGATCTGGCCCTCTTTAAAAAAAGTTTGGACACCCCTGGCCTATGGCTCTGACTCATGGTGCAGTTCTATAAAAATTTAAAAAAAAAAATAAACACAAAAAGGCCAATAAACATTAGCATGCACACATTAACTCAAAATTAACACCAACATCACAACCCTGCTGAACCCCTGCACATAAAAGAACACGTTTTCAACAATATACCCAATACCCACAATGCAATGCAGCAAATACGTGACAATATATACTACAATTTTAAATTAGAAGGGAGCAAAATGTGTGTTATTCAGTCCTTGAATAATTAAAACTACTGTTGCAGAAACAAAGCTAAATTCTATCAAGCCTTAAAGTTTGGTAAAGTTCTGTCCAAAATCATGTTTCTCCCTTTTTTTTCTGTGCTTCCCTCCTTTTCTTGTGGTAGGCGTGGTCTGTCAGCAAAACACGTCCAGGCTCGTCAGCTTTGTACTCAGCTTTTAGAGGAAGCTTACAAGATTTTTAGGCTGTACTAACTTAATATATTTCTTTGTTAAGTTAAAGGCAGAAATGTCTGTTCAAAATCAATATGTTATTAAGTTAAGAGTGTTTTCCTTGTTTTTCATTTAGACCAACTTAATAAAATAACTTATCATCTGATTTAAATGTGTACATGTAACAAACTTAATTTTTTTTAAGCAGAGAAAGCTCTTGATTTTAAGCTTAACTTACTAACCCCATGAATCATTTTTTAGAGTGTACTTTTTCATACCAGTAAGGGGATATGGAATGATTCTGGATTTTGCAGTATAAACATCTTAACCAGGGGAGCCCTTACACACCATGGCTCTGATCGCCATATAATGTCGGTGGTGTATCTGAAAACATCAGTGAATGTCGGGTGGATTTGTAACTGATTAAATAGAGGAAATGTGAGATCAGCATCCACAATGAGAAAGTCAGAGGGAACTGGAACGTCCTGAACTGCCTTATTGACAGTATTCTCATTTTGGGACAAGGATTATCTTTCAGAAGACACAATGGATAGAGAGATTTGCTGAACAGAAGCAAAAAACATAGAATTGTTAATGCTGTTAGCTGAGCGCGATGCTAAAAGAAGATATCACCTTTGCAAGTCTCAGTGGGTTATCTGCATTTTTTTTTTTAAGTCTTTCTTCCAAGTGCACCAAACTACTGGTGAGCTTTGTCAAAGATGTCTGCCACATGTCATGCTGGTAAGATAGAATTAAAAAAAGAGCTTGTTGAGCTTTTCCAAAACATACTCAACCGCACTATAGATTTTCATCAGGAATTTGTACACTGTACATCCGGAGTCCTTGCAGAGTTAAAAAAGGTTCGCCTTCTTTTTTCATTTCCTATACTGGCATTTTTGACATTACTGATGTCCTCTTTGGGATTCTACAAAGTAAGACATTTGACATGCAGTTTAGATGGGCCAGAATATCAGTGTTGAGAGGGAGTGAGCTACATTCGGTGGTATCTTTGAGAAAGACAGCTCAGGCAGTGGGACAGCTGAGCACACTGCATGGAAAGCCCAATACACACCCCCACTACAGAGAGCATTACTGGGCTGTGATTGACAATATACTCACACCAGTTCAGACTAGATTTAAAGATCATGAAAGAATAATGTTTGTTGGATTGCTGGATTCAGAGCAGTAGAAAAATTCAAGCAGAGACAGAGCTCCGGAGTCTGATGGAGAGCTACGATCAGAGGTGTAGTCCAGTGTATACAGCGGTATACGAAGTTTTCCTACTTATTTTTCAGTCAGCATTGCTTATATCCACTTCTAAATCCCCACCATTCAGTAGTATCTGAGCCAAATTGCCCATTTTTTCCCCTTGGATGGTGAAGCCATGACCCCCCTACTCTGCCTCTAATTGGCTAGTACTCGCTGCCCTCACTGATTAGATTGGTTAACTTTAGGTATGAGGACTGATAAGCTAATCAGAGGCACAGTAGGGCGAATCATGCCGAGGAAAATTTTGCTAAGTAGCGCCGGCCACCTCTGGAACCTGATTGGACACCTCAGGTGCCAGTGCCACCCCAGGCAATTGACAGGTCACTGCACATCTTGTTGAAAGATGCATGATTATTGGAAATGTGAACAAAAAAGGCAGAATAAATGTATTTCAAGTGAGTGACATGTATTGAGAGAACCTACTTTCATGGAATACATAATTCTGAGGTAAGTTTTAAGGTGGTTTCAGAATGAGTCACTGTTTTAAACTACTGACCATATGACTGCACATTTACAGGAGAAGAGATTTTGTCACCAATAGTTAAACTGTGTGAGTAGGCTAACATTATGAAAGGCTAACGTTATGAAAGGCTAAAGTTATGAAAGGCTAATGTTATGAAAGGCTAATGTTATGAAAGATTAATGTAATCCTATGTTTGCCTCATGTTGAATACATTTACATTCATGCAGCTGCTTGTGTGACCAGTAAAACCTACAAACTGCTCCTGATCAAGTCATGATAATTTTATAATAGTGAGCAAATACTACTGATGGATTTTTGGGTAAACTAAATAGAGTAGTCTTACATGTAACTGTTTCTAAAACAAAAAACAAACAAACAAACAAAAAAAAAAACAGGCAAAAATTGAGAGTATGCCCACTTCTCCAGGGACCACTACACCACTGGCTACAATGCACATTTTGACTTGAACAGACTCAAAGTTGAGTTAATTGTCATGTATGTTAAATATTCACAGTACAAGCAATCTCCTGATTTCTCTGTGGAGGACGAGCCTTGCAGACAGTACAACAGCACTTTATGCACTCTGCATGCCTGATCCTAACAATCCCAGTGTCTACAGCCTCTATGGAGCACTTGTTTTCAGCTTTCAAATTAACCCATAAAGACCCAAACATCCACCGGTGACCAAAAGCATCTACTGATCTAAACTGCTTAATACCCGTTGATCCATTAATCCTATCAATTTATCTCAATAATTAGTATAAAATTCAGTTTATCATCTTTTCATGGTCATCAGATATGACCCATTTGGATGCTCAGAGGCTCAATAGTGAATGTGGAAACACCGTCATCTTCTGCAACATTGATTCACCAGTAAAACCCATGGAGTTGGATCAATGATAGTGGATGGAGACACTTGATTTATGTTCTGTTAATGATATATTTTGATGAAAAAGTCACTTTTTCTTCAATTTTCTCTGTTTTGCTACAATAACCTTTGAATATAGTTTAGTTTAGAAGTGAGTTTTTGTGAACATCTAAATTAAACATAGAAAATACATGACTTACAGTAAAACATGGTGAATACAGAGAATAATATTATAATAAATGGTGATATATCACTTAAGAAAGGTTAAATAGAGAGAAAAAAATCATTTGAGAACTGCCACAAAAGTAGCACTGGGCCCTTATGCGTTAATGCAAAATCCTATGCAAGAAACACAAGTGCACAAACAAGACTGTCTTCTTCTTTGGCATCTCTGTTGAGAAACAATTGCTGAAACAGCTAAAGCACAGCAGAAGTATATGAGTTACTGAACGCTTTGTCATAAAACAGAAGCATTGACTTTTCCAAGTAATGGGTGAGTGTGTTTAGATTTGAGGAGTATTGTATTTTGCATCTGAAATACATATTATTTGTATATGTCCATGTTGGCTGTATACTAGGGATGTGTATGTAATGTATTTGGTGTACTACTGCCCGACTGAAACCCCACGGTATGCCACTGGTGACAACTTTGTTATTCCTTTCATTTCCCTGTTCCCATCTGGATCTGACCCATGACACTGAGTAATTTTCACAGGGATACATTGAGCTTTGAGGTCTATTATCCCACCAAAGCCAGATTGGTTCCAGCGAAGTATAAAGTTTGGGATCATGTAAGAATTATTGTGTTTCACAGAGCTTTGGGCCACAGTCATCTCATTCCAGTAACAGCAAACCATGAAAGGGGGAAAAGCAAAAACCTGCTGAGGGGGAACTTCTCACAATCCCCAGTATTGGTGTGCAGGTTCGTAATTGTGAGAACAATATGACCCTTTATAACCTGTCATTAGACCTTGCATATAATCCTGGATTACAAATGATTGAACTGTCAAATCCAGATGGGAAACAGTGAGGGTACTGGTTCTGATCCAAACTAGAGTGCATTAACAGTCAAGGCAGGTTCAGTTTACTATGAGACACTGGAACATCAGGAACTGGTTTCACCTACAGTTTCATCACTCATATATCACAGCTGTAGATGGACTTTTTATTACCCCGCCCACCCTGAAGGGGAGGCAAGGGGTATTGTTTTTGGTTCAGTTTGTTTCTTTGTTAACACTCTAGCAGCAAAACTATTGGTTGAATTCATACCAGATTGGGTTTATAGATTGCCAGTGACCCAGAATAGATCTGATTACATTTTGGGAAAAGTAGGTCAAAGTTTAAATTTTTTTATGAATTAAAATTTTAAAAATCCCATTTACTTATAATTGGGCAAAATTTCACATGTCTGTAGCAGCAAAACTATTGGTTAAATTGATAACAAATTGGGTTTATAGATTACCAGTGACCCAGAATAGATGTAATTACATTTTGGGAAAAGTAGGCCAAAGTTCAAATTTTTTAGGAATTTTTAAAATCGTATTTATACCTTCTCATTTTTACTTATAATGGTCAAAATTTGTCTACGCTGTCTATGGGTGCTTTCACACTGCGTACTCAAGTTTGTATCTGAGTATGTTTAACCCCAAACTCCACTTAATTTAATCAGTGTGAATGCAAACGCTCCGTACCCAGGTCCAGCTGAGAAGGTACTCCTGGGTACGGACTGCGTGGACTCCAGTACGGTACATTGCAGTGTGAAAGCGATCCATACCTGAGAACGGACGTGGCCTAATCACCACAAGACCATAGACCAGTGTTTTTCAACCTTGGGGTCAGGACCCCACGAGGGGTTGTCTGGATTTCAAATGGGGTCGTCTGAAATTTCTACTAATTAATAAAAAAAAGACAAAAAAAAAATTACTAAAGTGGCAAAGTTTCACTGTAAAAGGGCTGACGTTATTACAATGCAAACTTTGGTGCTGGTGGTGTATATAAACCCCAGGTGAGCCTCTAAATAAGACCCTCTTTGCTCCTCATTTCAATTTAACCCCTTGAACACTGGTTTCAGTTGTTTGTGGTGCAAGATTTTATCAGTTTGAGAAAGAACAGACTGAACCACACTACTTAAAAAGGGGATTGGGAGCAGTTAATGCAGTGTTTTTTAACCTTATGGTCGGGACCCCATGTAGGGTTGCCTGGAATTCAAATGGGATCGCCTGAAATTTCTAGTAATTGATAAAAAATCTAAAAAAAAAATTAAAACTTACTAATAAAAATACATTTACATGATATAACCTAAATGGTGAGTAAAATTATTTGTAACATATTATAGCAGACTGTTACATGATCAAAAACAAATTAATTTTAGCAAAAAAAATGTCTTTGTTTTGAATGTCTAGGGTTGCCAGAAATTTGTGATGTTAAAATGGGGTCACGAGCCAAAAAAGGTTGGGAACCACTGCCATAGACCATCCTGGTGTCTCCTGAAAAAGCCTCAGATCTGCGCGGCACGGGCTCATCTTACCGACCAAACCGCTCTGTGATATATCAGGGAAAATGAAGGTCGCTCTGCTTCACTTTGCCTCAAACAGGCTAACAGATAGAAAAGTATTACCACCATTTGTAGACAAATGAATAA